>NC_047091.1:165518327-165821660 GCF_902459505.1 Geotrypetes seraphini | reverse complement strand
TGATGGAGACAGAGACTGTCGAAATTCAAGAAAGACTGGGATAGGCACATGGAATCTCTTAGAGAGAGGAAGAGATAATGGTTACTGCGGATGGACAGACTGCATGGCCTTTATCTGCCATCATGTTACTATGTTTCTATAAACATAAAGCTCTATGACCTCACAATGCAGGTGTAAAGAGCCGTTAGCCTATAGGAAGATGAGATGCAAATGTTAAGAGCCTTAGCCAATAGGGAGAGGAGGAGATAGTGGATGCTGCAGATAGGCCGACTGCATGAACCATTTGGCCTTTATCTGTCATCATGTTTCTAGAATCAGGGCCTGTGTGTCTTACTCCCTACAGCTGAATATGAGCATTTAAACCGGCCATTAAACTATCACAAGTGCTCACACTTAAAGTTAGACTCATAAATGCTGACTTGTTCTATTAAAACAATTGCACACGCAGTTACCAATATAACAATATATGCATGCATGTGATGTCATTGCATGGTGGCTGCGCATGTACGGACTTCCTCCCTGCCCGACAAGAGCAGGAAGCAGGGGGCAGGGATGAGCAGAACTAGGCAGCCTGGGGGCGGGGCTAGGAGTCCAGATTTTCCAAAAGGAAAATCTGGCAACCCTAATTTTGCAGCATGAGAAAATTTTGTTGGACAAGCATCTCCAGCTATTCCCACCATATAGGCACCTCTGAGGGTTCTGGTTCTGTACTTTGCACCCATGTTTCACCTTCTCCTCTGCCCGCACCCCCAAACAGCGAAAACTAAACTGAGTGAAAGCAGAGCCCCACTTTCTGATGGTCTGTGCAGCCCACGTCCTCTTCTTGGCTTCCTTCCTGGCCAATGCGCCTCGCCAACAGGCTTCGATTTTTACAGCTGTAAGAGATTGAAAAGTCAACTTTTATTTGCATGATTATTGCCAGGCTTCCACGTGCTACCTTAAAATCAGTGCACAGGGCATCTAACTACTAAATGGTACACAAAAGATGGAGACTAGCAAAGAGAGTAGAAAGGAACTCAGCCACTGAGAACATAGAGGCCTTCAAGTTAAAGTTTTAGAGGCTTCAGCACGGAGCCTGAGTGTTGAAAGCTGAAGATATAAGAGTTCAGCTCTACGTGTTCGCCTATCAGGA
Source organism: Geotrypetes seraphini (assembly GCF_902459505.1). Classification (NCBI taxonomy): domain Eukaryota; kingdom Metazoa; phylum Chordata; class Amphibia; order Gymnophiona; family Dermophiidae; genus Geotrypetes; species Geotrypetes seraphini. The sequence continues at coordinate 165,820,528 of NC_047091.1, read as the reverse complement.
ACTTGTAGATCAGTTAGTAGCACAAGCAATAGAAAACTGTCATATATATAAATAAAATAGTGTACAATACTCCCCCGATATTCGCAGGGGTTCCGTTTCAGGAACCACCGTGAATATCGAAAAATCCGTGAATATGGTTTTTCATCTGGAGAGGCAGGAGAGGGCAGCCGGAGCGCCAGTGAGTGAAGGAAATCACTCGTGGTATGCTCCAACTACCTCTTCCTGTACTAAAGTCGGGCCTCACCAATCAGGAGCTGCTTTGACACGGAGCTCCTGATTGGTGAGGCCCGACTTTAGTACAGGAAGAGGCGGTTGGAGCATACCGCGAGTGATTTCCTTCACTCGCTGGCGCTCCAGCTGCCCTTTCCTGCCTCTCCAGCTGCCCTCTCCTGCTTCCCCTTCGCGGTTGGAAAATTCCGCGAATGACTGGGACCGCGGACCGCAAATTCACCGGGGAACACTGTACATCTGAACATGTGTGTTCACTTACAAGTCAAGAGTAGCTGCAGTGGTGTAATACAGGGGGGGGGGGACGGAAGGGGGGATGGCAGATCACACTGGGTGCTGTCTTGATGTAGGCACTGGAACCTCTCCTCCCTCCCGGCACCAAGCTTGCACCCTTCCCCCCTGTACCTCTTAAAATCTTCTCCAGTGCGAGCAACTTATTTTGGCCTGCTACTCACATCGGCCTGGCTCCTCCTCTGAAATCACTTCCTGGTCGGAGGGCCTGGAAGTGACGTCAAAGGGAAAGTCAACGCCAGCACGAGCAGAAGGCTGGAGAAGCTGCTCACGTTGGGGAGGCAAAGATTTAAAGAGGTACAGGGGGGAGGGAGGGCACGAGTGTGACATGGGGCAGGAAGGAGCTGGGTGCGTGAAAGGAGTGGGGGGGGAGTGGAGAGGAGGGGGGCACCATTGCCCCAGAAGCCTTCTACACTCGCTATGCCACTGAGTAGCTGGTCTTATCTATTCCAAATTATAAAGCAATTCTTTACCTAGGAGCCTATATCTACATGTGTATTATGCATATAAATGGTTCATAGATGAAAGCGCACGGGACAATCGCATGCGGACAAACCCGCTAAGACATATGTGCGCAGGACGTCAGCATTCCGGATTAAAAGGTAAGTTTAAAGCGCTCCGAGGGAGGATTACGGGGAAACCCCCCCCCCAGTTTACTTAGAACAGTTCCTGCTGCCGTTTGGGGGTTTGGGAGGAAACCCCCTCCCCCCATTACAGAGGAAAGTGTAATTTTTCCCAGTATTTTAGTGAAAAACCCCACCCCACCCCCAACAGCAGCGGCATGTGTTCTAAGTAAAGTAGGGGGGTTCCCCCCCCCCACATCCCCCTTCGGAGTGCTTTAAATTTACCTTTTAATCCGGCTCACTGACGTCCTGCATGCATTTGTCTTAGCGGGTTTGTCGGCGTGCGATTGTCCGGCACTCTTTAGTCCTGTCACCCATATAAATGTTTAGAATACTAGCACTTAACCTGTCATTGTACACATATCCATGTAAATGCTAGCATGGTGTCTGAATGCTATGCTGCAAATATCCAATTAATTTACCTAGGCACAGATTCTTTAAAAGAGTCTAAAGTTAGGCACCTAGATCAGCATTCATAACTCCTGACTTAGGGCCAGATTCACTAACCTGCCCGATTGGGGCAGGTCCGACGAATTCAGAAAAGTGAAATATGCAGATGGGGGCGATCGGAGGAACACCCCCATCTGCCTGCCCAGATCAATGGTGTGCAATCCCCGCGCATGCGCAGGCCATCTGCTTTCCCTGCAGATGGTCTGCGCATGCGTTTTGTGCCTTTTATTTTACGGGGGTTTTTTTTCGGGCCCGACTCTCCTGCTCCTATCTCCGCTGGCGGCTGCAGCCTCTTCCCTCCTTCCCTTCATTGCGAGCCCGCGGGCTTAAAGCGGGGCTGCACTTCAGGGCACATGCTGCCCTTTACTGGAAACACGCAAGGTTTACTTTATAGCGAACTGGGAGCTGTCTCCTTAGAGATTTTTTTTCAAAGACGGTCTTACAACATTCCTGAATCTTCCAGGCAGTATTTGAGAACCCCCCAACACTTGAAAACTGTCCGATTCACACAGGCGCTGCTCTGCCCCCTGCCCCAGGGCTTCTGCAGCCCCTGAAACAGGCAGCGAGATCGGGGCAGCAGAGAGCAGGGCAGAGGCGGCAATGGAGCAGGTCGCTAAGGGATCGCAAACCGATCGGTACACGATCGGTGTGCTTTGTGAATCTAGCCCTTAGGCCTTCTTTTAATAAGCCACATTAGAGGTTTGTACGGTGGCCTGGGGTGCTAAATGCTCCAACTCTGCTCTGATGCTCATAGGAATTCTATGAGCATCAGATCAGCATTGGAGCAATAAGCCTGCTGCTTGTACTGGCTTTGGCTTTCCCTCTGACATCACTTCCTGGCCCCATGACCAGGAAGTGATTTCAGAGGGGAGCCAAGCCGGCGTGAGTGGCAGACCAGACAAGTTGCTCACTGTGTCAATGATTAAAAGAGGTACGAGCGAGGGGGAAGGGAGAGGTGCAGGTATCCCCACCAAGATGGCATCCAGAGTGGTCTGCCCCCCCACCACTCCCTTCCTAGGCCTCTGATTACATTACATTAGTGACTTCTATTCCGCCAATACTTTGCAGTTCTGGGTGGATTACAAAAGAAGATAACTGGATATTTTCAGGAAAATTACAAATGAGGGTGCTGTTTACATGGTTGAGACTTTGCTGGGAAATTTTCAAGAGTGGGGATAGTCATGGAGATGTGTTAGGATTTCTTGATAAATTTTTTGAATAACAAGGTTTTGATTTCTTTTCGAAATGATTTGTAGTCGGATGTTGTTGTCAGCATGTTGGAGAGGTGGAGATCAAGTTTCGCTGCTTGCGTTGCTAGTAGGTTGTCATACATCTTCTTGCGCTGTGTACCTTTGATTGGGGGGTGGGTATTTGGGGTCTGAGTTCTCCTTGATCATAAGAGTAATAAGATTCTAACAGCATCGTGAAATCTCTACAGTGAGGAAAGTGTGGACTGTTTTGTGCAGTTCTCTTGGTGGCAAGTCAAATGCGCACAAGACAACTACGCGCGGACAATTGCGTGAAGACAATTGAGTGCAAACACAATTGAACGCAATGACAATTGAGCGCAACGACAATTGAGCGCAAGACAATTGAGTGCAAACACAATTGAGCACGACAATTGAGCGCAAGGCAATTGAACGCAAACACAATTGAGCGCAATGACAATTGAGTGCAAACACAATTGAGCGCAACCACAATTGAGCACAAACACAATTGAGCACAACCACAATTGAGCGCAACCACAATTGAGCACAAACGCAATTGAGCGCAAGACAATTGAGCGCAACAACAATTGTGCGCAAACATAATTGAGCGCAATGACAATTGAGCGCAACAACAATTGAGCGCAAGACAATTGAACGCAAACACAATTGAGCGCAACGACAATTGAGCGCAAACACAATTGAGCATAAACACAATTGAGCATAAACACAATTGAGCGCAAGACAATTGAGCGCAATCACAATTGAGCGCAAGCATAATTGAGCACAAGACAATTGAGCGTACCTGCTTTCTTCTGCTTCTGAAATTCCCGGTGCCCTAGGCAGCCTTTGTATTTGGCTTGAATTCTGGAAACTGCAAATAAACAAAGTCAGTAAGGGTGACACAGTGCCCAGGGTTCGTTTTCATATCTGATCATGCACCGAGCAGATGCTTCTGGAATTTTCTGACAGAGAAATCTCCCGGCCCTGCCCCATTCCTGCAAGCTCTGCCTTAACCGCACCAGCCTCAGACACTTATGATTTTAAAGTATTCGAGGCTTGCAGGGATGGGGCAGGGACAGAACTTGCAGAGATGAGGATAGAGAGAGCCCGTGGAACATTCTCTACTGTACAGAGCTCTTGAAAGAGAGGCAATGGCCATCTCGGCATCTGATTGCAGGAGTGTGCCTTCAGCAGTTTCATTTCTGTAGTGGCAAAGTTTACCTTACCACAGAAAAAAAAAAAGTATTATTTGCACACAGAGCACACACTGATGAAGATGTATTTGCCGATTCAGGGACTCAGCCACAAAAATGATGGGCTGGTGATAGGCACGTTTTGAAGACTTTGCAAAAATATTTTACAGTATTAAGAATTTTTGTTGCTGTGATTTTGATATAATATAGCGTTCTGTAAATTTACATGTGCAGAGGGGGGATTAAATGGGGGAGCCCAGTGATAGAATTATTGGGTTAGTGTCCATATTACATTAAGCAAAACCTAGATCTGCACAGATATATATGATGCCAGCCAGATCTGAAGGAACCTGTGGCACAATCATTCTTATTTTATGAAGAGGCCTGTTTAGGATGTCTTATACAAATTAATAATAATAATAATAGTGCTGATCTAAATGAGGAATGAGAAACCACATGAACTATACCTAGCTGATGCTTCCTTAATTCAAATGCATCCACTATTGCAAATAGCGTCCGTGGGAAACGGATAAACAGTTTTGTTCTGGAAGATAAAAAAAAACAAAAACGCAACAACAACAAAACAGCGGACTTTAAAATGATTAAAGAGGGTGGTCTGAAACGTGCAAACCAAGCTTGTGGGTTCAAACCCCATGCTGATCCCTGCCCCACTTAATCCTCCACTGCCCCAGGTACACCAGATAGATTGTGAGCCCACTGGGACAGACTGGGAAAATGCTTGAAGCACCTATATGTAAACCGCTTTGAGTGTGGTGGTAAAACCACAAAAAGGCGGTATACGAGTCCCAATCCCCTTTGTGGTACTGCAGGGATGAGCAGGCTGGACGGGTCTTGCGGTCTTGAGCTGTCGTCGTTTGCCAGGTCATTATTGCCTCAGCAAAATTACAAAGGAGCAGACGCTACAGGGCAGTGCATTGCAGACCATGTGCCGCACGAGATTTCAGGTGTGCCACGAATCGCTTGGGAGAAGGAGAGGCGCCGGCCAAGTGCCGGGTTTTGAAAAGCCGTCCGGAAGCCCAGACATGCCCTCTGGTAACCCTCTGATAACCCTCTATTCAATCTGAGCTCAAGGGGAATCAGATTTTCTGCTCCATGCCCTAGAATAGTGACTTCCAAAATTGTCCTCTGGGAACCCCCGAGTCAGCTGGGTTTTCAATGAAAACGGATTACCTTCCAAGTTCGTATTCGTCAGGTTTGTACCCAAGGCTCTTCATTAGTATCTCCACACCTTTTATGGCAGGGCCATGCCATTTAGGCCATGTATCTGCACACAGGGACTTATATCTAGAATTACAGAAAAAGCAACAATTAAGGCGTGGCCTAGCAGTTAGAGCTGCAGCCTCAGCACCTTTGTGCTGTGGGTTCAAGCCCAGCGCTGCTCCTTGTGACCCTGGGCAGGTCCCAGGTGCGTTCGATAGATTGTGAGCCCACCGGGACAGACAGGGGAAAATGCTCGAGCACCTGAATGTAAACCTCCATTGATAGGCAGGATATAAATAACTTAAATAAATAATAACAATATTGGAATAAATATAAAATGAAATATCCATAGCACAAAGGAAAATGAATTGGAAAGAAGGTTTGAAGTGATAAAATAATTCTACAGTGGTATTCACTTCCAGTCCTTGAGGGCTACAAATAAATTAGATTTTCAGGATACCCCTAATGACACTGTTCCACACATATATATATATATATATATATATGGGAGGGAATGCATGGATGGGAGAACATCACAGGGGAGGAGACATAGGCATCCTGGGACTGTCTGCCAAGTCTCTTCCCTGAAGAAGCCCTTTCTGGAAACGTCAATCGCTCCTCCTAAACTTACTTGCTCCACTTCATCACTGACGCTGAAACCGTGGATTGAAGACAAAGTTTTATTTTATTTTTCTTTCCAGCTTATGATTTATCTTTAATCTTATCTATTGTTTTGCCTTTTGTCTTTGTTTTGTTCTATTTCTATCATTTAAATTTCTCCAGAATTCTACTGTTCAACGGCTCCCCCTTCTGCTTCTATTCCTTTTTCTCCTCTCTTCTACCTTCCAAAGTATTTAGATCAATGCTGTCTTGTTAAAATGTTTATTTTATTTTTATTTTTCCTCTAACTCTACTTTTCACTTCTCTATTACCCTCCAGGTACTTTAGTTAGATTGTGAGCCTTCGGGACAGTAAGGGAATTTTTCAAGTACCTTTCTTATTTCTAATCTTAATGTATATTTTCTGTAAACCGCTTAGAACCTAACGGATGTAGCGGTATATAAGAAATAAATTACATTACATTACATTACATATATGTAACAGCTTCAGACTTTCTTAAATATTTATTTAAGGTCAATAATATATTGCAAGATAAATCAAAACAACCTTAAATATTCAGCTTACAGACCTCAGCGGTGCAGCTGCGTGTCATGTGAATTTCACGCACGCAGACGAACAGCACCTAGCTTCCAGTGCAGGTGATCGAGGCAGACAGCGTGCCAGACTTTAAGAATAAAAGGGATACCCATGTGGGATCCCTACGAGGGGCAAGATAAGAAAATTGGGCCATTAGGGCATAGACAGGGGAGGGGGTAAGCAGAGTGGGCAGACTTGATGGTCTGTAGCCCTTTTCTGCCGTCATCTTCTATGTTTCTATGTAACTTGTCACTGGTCTTGTTTTTTCATATATATATATATACAGTAAAACCTTGGTTTGCGAGCATAATTCGTTCCAGAAGCATGCTTGTAATCAAAAACTCTTGTATATCAAAGCGAATTTCCCCATAAGAAATAATGGAAACTCAGACAGATTCGTTCCACAACCCAAAAACTTTAATACAAAATACTATATGTACTTGTATTGCAAGACCTCGCTAATTTAGAACAGTCCTGCAGCGTCAGAAAGAGAACCATCGGCTTAGTTGTGATGTCACGTGTGTATCCTGTATGTACTGGCATTGCAAGACTTTGCATGTGTAGAACAGTCACTACACTCTTGCATTGTCAGAGAGAGAAGAACCATTGCTTGGTTGTGATGTGTGTATACTGTATGTACTCGTATTGCAAGACCTCGCTCGTTTAGAACAGTCACTACACTCTTGCAGCGTCAGAGAGAGAAGAACCATCGTCTCAGCTGTGATGATGTGACGCGTGTATACGGTATGTACTTGTATTGCAAGACATTGCTCGTATATCAAGTCAAAATTTAATAAAATGTTTTGATTGTCTTGCAAAACACTTGCAAACCAAGTTACTTGCAATCCAAGGTTTTACTGTATTAATTTGTAAAGTGCTTAAAGCGCTTGATAACTTAGGGCTCCTTTTACTAAGGTGCACTAGCGTTTTTAGTGCGCGCAAACTACACAATATGGAGGCAAACCGCTAGCGCACCTTAGTAAAAGGAGCCCTTAGTGTAATAAATATATCTTAACAAATACTCATCTTGATGCTTGATGCTTTATTTAGCAAACACAGCTAGGGGTACATACTTCGATATAGGACTATGTTTCGCCATAAGGCTTTTTCCAGGAATCCCCCTTTAGTCTGCCAGCTTCATGTATCCCGCATTCTAAAGTTTGGTGCTATTTGTCTGCGTGCATGAAATTCACATGACACGCAGCTGCACCGCTGAGGTCTATGAGCTGAATATTTAAGGCTGTTCCACATGGGCATCTAATAAATACACTGAGAGCCACTCTGTGTGGCCCCAGAGTGATAGACAGGGTCAGGAACTGGTTGCATAGAAGGAAGTTGCATAGTTGCATAGTAGGCAGTGGTCAATGGAGATCACTCTGAGGTGGGATGAATCAAGGTTCCGTTCTTGGACCTACTCTTTGCAACATTTTCATAAGTGATATTGCTGAAGGGCTGTCGGGTAAGATTTGCCTCTTTGCGGATGAAGCCAAAATCTGTAATAGAGTCGACGCCTTTGATGGTGTGAATAACCCGAGGAAGGACCTGGTGAAGCCTGAAGAAGGGTCTGAAATTTGGCAGCTAAAATTTAATGCTGAGGAATAAATGCAAGGTCATGTATTTGAGCAGCAAAAACCAAAGGGAACGGTACAGTTTAGGGCAGGGGTGTCCGACCTTTTGGCTTCCCTGGGCCGCACTGGCCGAAAAAAATGTTTCCGGGGCCGCACAAACACGCAAACGCTGCAGCAAGACAGAGGAGGGAGCCGGCAAGACGGTAAACACCAGGGGGCAGCAGAGGAAAACACTGCAGCGCCCTCGACCGGGGCCGCACAAAATACTTCACAGGGCCGCATGCGGCCCTTGGGCCGCAGGTTGGACCCCCCTGGTTTAGGAGCGGGATTTGGGTGTGATAGTACATGATGATCTTAAGGTGGCCAAACAGGTTGAAAAAGTGAAGGTGAAAGCTGGAAGGATCCTAGGGTGCATAGGCAGGGTTAACGGATGTCCGGATTTTCCCGGACATGTCCTCATTTTAGAGGACATGTCCGGACGGCTTTTCAAAACCCGGCAACTTTGTCCGGGTTTTGAAAAACTTCCACGTCGGGATCGCGTCGGGAGGGCATCTGCGCATGAGCAGATGCCACATGGTGATGTCACACGCTTATGCGCATGCGTGTGGCATCATTGCATTGCATTTGCGCATGCGCAGACGCCTTCCCGACGCGGTCCCGAGGACGAGAACAGGTTGAGGGGTGGGGCTGGGAGGGGTGAGTCTGGGGCAGAATGGGGCGTGACTTGAACATAGCGGGGTAGGGCTGGGTGGAAATGGGCTGGGTAGAACTGGGAGCGGGGCTATGGGTCCAGATTTTACGAGAGTAAAATCAAGTAACCCTATGTATAGGGAGAGAGGAGTGGTATTGATGCTCCTGTTTTGCTCCTGGTGTGAACAATTCTGGAGACCGCACCTTCAAAAAAAAGATATAAACAGGATAGAGTCAGTCCAGAGGAAGACTACTAAAATGGCTGGAGCCTTCATCATAAGGCGTACAGGACAGACTTAAAGATCTCAGTATGTATACTTTGGTGGAAAGGCGGGAGAGGAGAGACTTCAGTTTCCCTTCATCAAATTCATTAAAGCAGCTTTGAATGAAACTCGAGTTTCAAGTTTATCAAGATTTTGATTTAAACGCAATATCAAATATTCAATGCGTATAACAAAAAATAAATTTGGGGAAATAAATAAAACCATTTGAACAATAAACATACAAACATATCCATAGATGTTTAAAAATACATAAGGAATACAAGGATAAACTACATTTGTTTAAAATTAAAAAAAAACCAAAAGAAAAAACATTTAGGGAAGAACAACATTTCTTAACTTTTCTAGAACTTTGCGGTTTGACGGGATATAAGAATAAAGCTTATTATTATTTTCTTGACTTTATTGTAGTTCTCCGTTCTCCCTGTTTGTTTCTCACTTGTTTGCTATTTGTCTTCATCATCTGTCTTTGTTATATATTTTAAATTTGTATTTGCCCCATTAAAAAAAATTTTATGATAGACCATCAATCAAATTTTTATTTAACTTGAAACTTGATTTAGATACCTATGTGGTATTAATATGCACGAGGTGAGTTTCATTCAATTGAAAGGAAACTCTGGAATGAGGGGGGCACAGGATGAAAGTGAAAGGGGATAGATTCAGAAGTATCCTCAGAAAATATTTTCATGGAAAGGGTGGTGAATGCTTGGCATGGCCTCCCCGTGGAGGCGGTGGGGACATAAAGGGCCAGATTCTCAAAATAACACAGTTCGCAGTGACCGTCTAAAAAACGGTGCCGATCGCATGTCAGTCATGAAATGACCTTATTTTGAGAGTTGTGGCCAAGGTAGGTGCTGGAAATGTAGGCCGGGATTTTAAAGGTTCACATTTGCAGCACCTGTCTTTGACTTGAACCACGACTATAGAGGCACCTAAGGACGCCTAAGATCACTTCCGGCATTAACCAGGCCTTCTGTGATCTTAGGTGTCCTTAGGCGCCTCTGTAATCGGAAGAACGGTGCCGTTGCTGGAGGCGCCTCCATTTTTTTTAATGAGAAAATAATTGATTTTAAACAACGCGGTCAATTATCGTGCCTTTTAAAATCAATTAAGCCAATTAAGTTAGACGGTGGTACAGCGCCTACCATGACCTAACTTAGTGAACCATTTGTAGAATCCGGGCCAAAGTGTATCTGAATTCAAGAAAGCTTGGGACAAGTACATTGGATTAGAGAAATTATCACCGTTCCTTCCCTGTCCCCGCGAGCTTGGTCCCCGTCCCGTCCCCGTGAGCTCGGTCCCTATGCCCGCCTTGCAAATTGTCAGATCCCATCCGCACAAGCCTCGAATAGTTATGATTTTATACTGAACATATTTTATTAAAGTTTAAAAAGAGACAATATTCTGTACAATTATCATTTTATAAACACAAATAATACAGAGCAAGGATCAACAAAACCCCCGTCTCCCCTCCCTTTCACAAATATCCCCTCCACTATTGTGAAAACTGAACAAACCAAATTACTACAGAATGCTACATAGAAAAATCAAGCTAACAGAATGCTTCAGTCACACATGGCAGGAATAGTGTTAGGGGAGGGCAACTAGGGTAATTGCCCCCTGGTCAGAGAGAGAGCCCTAAGCCAGTTGGAAGCTAAAGAAGCACAGCCTGGGCTATGCGGTCCCCAGTTATGTCTAATACCAGCTCTGGCAGGATACATATTTCAAATCTGAAATATTCTAATCACAAAATATAAAATAAATTTATTTTTCTACCTTTTATTGTCTGGTAATTTTATTCTTCAAATCACATTGGGCTCAGGCTTTGGTTTTCAGTTCCTTCTGTCTTCATCATAGCATGGCTGGCTCCTGAAGGTAAAGTAGATGGGGAGGAGATGCCAAGTCTGACACGGGCACAATTTTTTTTACCACAGGAGCAAGACTTTTCACCGTTCCCACGGGGCGATAAAAGGTCTTGTCCCTGTTCCTGCAGGGTGGTGAAAGGTCTTGTCCCCGTCCTGCGGTAAACCAGTTGCAAATGTCTCCATTCTTGCAGATTTACTGCAGTGACCACGCTTTACCGCGGTAAACGGTCCCCATGTCATTCTCTACATTGGATCCCGAAGGGATAGGAGGGGATAATAGATGGCATGGTAAGGCAGACTAAATAGGACATATGGTCGTTCATCTGCCTCCATTTTTCTGTGCTTCTATATTTTTCTGTGCTTCTATATATGAGATAAACGTGCATAAATTAGTAGTCAAAAGCATGCAGATCTATCTCATGCATATTCATTAGGGGTATCTTGAAAAGCTGACCTGTTTTGTGTCTCCCAAGGACAATTAATGAATACCACTGTTAAAATTAGCAAGAACCAAGAATTGGAAAAACCTCCAGTCAATATTCAGCTGGCGAGCAGAATTAACTCAAAATATTCAATATTGGGCCATGTTCGGGCATCCAGGGTCATACTAGCATTGGCTAGCAGTCACTCATGGAGGAAGCCACTACGTGTCCTGGGATTGGTAACATGAAATGTTGCTACTATTTGGGTTTCTGCCAGGAACTTGTGAGCTGGATCAGCCAGGACCCACATAAGTTCCTCTCTTTCTCTCAATCCTGATCCCCTTCCTTCCCACTTCCAGCAACAGAAAATCTTGAACCAGGATCCCCTTCCCCCTGGACCTACTTTGAATATCTTTGATAGTGTAGGGGGCCATTCAAACAGAAATGAGTCTTTCCCTTGTGACTCTTTTCTCAAAATGGTTGCCATTACCGGCACTTTCTATTATCAGAGGAGGGAGGGAGGGGGGCCAGAAACCCAGAAGTCATTACCTGGAAGTTAACCAGCACCAGATAATATTCAGACTGGTGCCTGGTTGGCTCAGTGGCTAAAGTTAGGACAGCCTTTTTGCTGTTCTAACTCCAGCTGTGTAGTTAACTGATTAGAGATGAATATCGCTGCTAACCAGTTAAGAACTGGCTCCACCTGAGCTCCACGAAAACTCTGCCCATGGATGATCCCGGCACTAACTCGTATTGGCGGATATGCAGGCACAGATGATTTAACCCAGTGACATCACTTTGAGTATTGGACGGATGGGGTTTTTTTTGGATGTAGCCCACACCTTTTCACTGGTAGTTCAAAGTTAGTACTTTCCCTGTATGGCTTTTCTGTTTCTCATCCTGCTGATCTAACCACTAGGCTAAGGGTTCAATCAATTTGTCATCCCAATTATTCCTGCTTTGCTATCCAAGATTGTTGTAATTTGCTATTTACTATAATACTCCTGTCCTACCACTGTCTGCCATATTGCATTTGGGTGGGTCTAACTTTAGACCTAGTCCTATAAATAATTCATTCCATGCTGTTAGCCCATGGGAACATTATAGAATCAGTCAGATTTACCTGTCTAAGAAAACCTCGTACTTTCGACGGTAGGCAAATCCGGCCCGCCTCACCCGTAGGTGTTCCATCAAGCCCATGTACTTCACTTGATGCCGAACAAGAACGTCATCGAACTTTCCTAGGATGGATGCATTAGCAAAAAAAATTCAGCAAATATACAAAGTGGCATCCAGATCTGCAGCATACAAAATCCAGAATGGCGTATGCAATCAAAACATAATTTAAAATCCATGTAAAGCTCTCTAGGTCTTCACTGTAAGATAGAATGTGGTACCATGTAGTTTGGAGAGTATCCACAAGTACAGCTATTTAATACAGCAACACAGTAAACAATGGTAGATAAAGACCCATAAGATTCATCTGGTCTGCTCAACAAAGTAGGGGGGGGGGGCAGATCTGCACCTACCACTCTGCATGAACCCCAATCACCCATGTTTAAACATTGGTTATCAAGTCTCCACCATGCCATCCATATAGGCAGCCAAACATGAGGATGATATGTGGTTATAGCCACAGCTCCAAGTATTGCTGTGTTTGGTATTTCCCATCCCCCCAAATGTGTCCCTTGTCCTAAGACCATGTAGGTGGCTCACTGAGTCACTAAGAGGCAATAGGGGGTGCTGTGGCTCGCTTAGTAGTCCAATGTCCTTTCGTGACAATTGCCTTGTCTCTCCACTGAGAGAGTGCTATATGCTTTCTTAACTGGTTGGAATCTAGTTACAAACAGTGCTCCAAAAGATCCCTTTCCCTCATGGAGAAGGCTGAGAATATCAACTAGGTGTTGTGAAACCAGTAGGAGCAGAACATAATTTCAGGTCTTCTAATCAGGGCAATTAGAAAACCAAGGAATCTGGTAGGACTCATGAAAGTCCAATTAATCCTGCCATAAGGAGCTGTGTCTTTCTGATTTTTATTTTGCTGAAACTTTGAAGAACTACTTTTGTCTTCAGTAAAATTTACTTTCGGAACAACACTGTTTGCATGAAGACTTTTTGGTGAGAGACTGTACTCATGATAGCCTTGGGATCTTTAGCTATGATGGAGCCTACCCACCGGTGTCCGGAACCTGGCCACAACCTCCATTGCAAGAATCTTAAATCCTGGCTTGCAGTGGTTGGATAATGCTCACCCTATTTTCAGGAAAAGGGGTTTACATTCTATTACCACACACACAAAAAAGAGATAGTTTCAATATTAGGAACTTTTGAATAAAACCATTTACTTTTATTTTTGTATGTGTGTGAGTCACCCAGGTTGGGAAAGGGACATCCAAGTTGGAGGTGTTCACTATTTGGAGTATATTTTAGAAAAGGTTGAAAAATAAATGTGTGGTATGGAACCAAAGGATAATTTAGTACAGGACTGATTCTTGTAGCATGGTTGTTTTCCTTTGGCATTCTTGATTTTGCTAGGGTTTTAAAATGAGAAGTAATCAAACTGGAAGTTTTCAATAAATAAAACTAAGATAAAGCATATGCCAACTTGCTAGAAGCTATAAGGGAGCCAGCGTAAGCCTAGGATGATCACTAGACAGGAACAAATTATTGTTACAATAACCAATCACATCACAGCAAACAGGCAACAGCTATGCTACATGCTTTAACTCTTGGGATTTGGCAAGGCAGCTAACTCATTTTTCCAAAATCAAAACATAGTTTTAATGACCTCATCATAGGAGCCAGGGACAGGGGTGTGGCAGAAATATGAATCTTTGAAAATATAACCTTCTAAAATTCATCAGGCTCTGATGCATTTAGTGATTTTTTTCAACACCAAGAGCAAGAATGCCCAGGTCCTGATTTAATAAGCTATTCCCCATAAATAGAGTTATCATAGGGCGCCAGGAAAAGGAGGACAGAATGAGACATCTGGCTTTTATTTCCATTGAAAGCAATGGAAGTAAAACCCGGATGTCTCAATCCATCCTCCTTTTTCTGGAGCCATATGGCAACCCTACCCATAAACACAATAAGAAAAATCACCACAGTTAATCGAACCCTTTCAGATTTTGTGGAGAAGCTCAGGCTGAGAAGTAACTGGGCAAAGATAGGTAAATATCCCTCTGATTTTGGGCTCAGAAGATTCCTCTGACTCCTTCTGACTTCCAACTTCCCTGGAGCCTACTTCAGTTAAAGTCACAGTGCCCTGAGCCATCATTTTACTGCTGGCAGAATTCTGCAAGTGCAGAATTCCTCACCCCCCTCAGGACGTAACGAATTCTGTACATGCTGTGTAGAATTCAGTGCAGACACGGGCAGTAGAGGAGGCAGTGACCTGCTGCACAGCGGGTCACTGCCTCCTCCTGTTTATGTGAGTCACGATCTCGCACGTGCAGAATTCCGCCAGGAATAAATTCATTTGCAACTTCTGGGGGGAAAGATTGAGAGGGAACGGTTCCATAAATGCTTATTCCTTCACAATCAGCTATTGTGGTGGCAGTTTTTGATAGGGTTAGGGCCCCTAGCCCTTGGCTCCTTTAAGAGTCAGGTGAGTTTCTTTTCCTATGACTGTGGCTACTGTATTGATGGCATCACCAGCGCCAACTCGCTTGAGAATGGAAGCAAATGGCACTTTCTCAAAGAACATCCCTCTTTTTTTTTTTTACCAGATTCTTTGGCATCGTTAGGTTTGATACATCGAATGTAAGAAGGCTCCTTGGACATCAAAATTTCCATTAGGCTAGCCAAGCTGTGTTTGAATTGAGTGGTGACCTAGGGATAAACATTCAAGAGGTGTCCATTAATACATCTGGAAATGGCTGAAAGTACTTTGTCTTCTATAATAGGTAGCCATGCTTGGACGGACTTGTACAAAGTTTGGTGATTACCAAGCTTGAGTTTTGTAATTCTTTGCTGTTAGCGGTGGCTAAGACAAGGATATGGCAATAAACACTTTCACAGTGATTTAGTGGAAGGCAAAAACATACTACAATATGAGCTAAAAAAGCCCCCACGGGGAGGAAAAACCTCAGACAAAACCCTCCCACCGCCACAGCAGTGGCTAAGGTGTTCAGGCGGAGAACCTCATCGGTATAAAAACCTCCCGTGGAGACCACCGTGGCTCTATATTGTGTTATGATTGAATAAATAAATAGGTGGCGAAGTTAATGGCTGGGTCAAACTCTTAAAATTGTAATGACTCAAAAAAAGTCACCCAAAGTGACTTGAAACTTATCTTTTGTTCGTGAGCTCGGTCGGACCACCACTGCTGTGGCGGTGGGAGGGTTTTGTCTGAGGCTTTTCCTCCCCGTGGGGGCTTTTTTTTTAGCTCATATTGTAGTATGCTTTTGCCTTTCGCTAAATCAGGGATAGGGAACTCCGGTCCTCGAGAGCCGTATTCCAGTCGAGTTTTCAGGATTTCCCCAATGAATATGCATGCAAATAGATCTCATGCATATTCATGGGGGAAATCCTGAAAACCCGACTGAAATACGGCTCTCGAGGACCGGAGTGCCCTACCCCTGCACTAAATCGTTGTGAAAGTGTTTATTGCTGATATTTTTATTTTTTTCACATATTCTGAGTTTGGATATGGGCCATAGAGATTATTCAGAACCCTGCAGCAAGATTAGTAGCAGGAGTATCAAGCAAATCTTCCCTGTATTAAAACGACTACACTGGCTTCCAATTTCATACCATATAACAGTGGTTCCCAAACCTGTCCTGCGGGGACCCCCAACCAGTCAGGTTTTCAAGATATCCCTAATGAATATGCATGAGAGAGATTTGCATATCTGTCACTTCCATTATATGCAAATCTCTCTCATGCATATTCATTAGGGATATCTTGAAAACCTGAGTGGCTGGGGGTCCCCCAGGACAGGTTTGGGAACCACTGCCATATAGAGTAGAACATCTTGACGGTTATTATTCATCATGTAATTTATGGGGAGGCGCTCGAAACAAAAGCCTGGGAGTTTGAAGCACGACTCTTTTGTTTTGAACGCATCGGTTTCATGCAGAGACCTTTCGTTTTAATACACAAGTTAACTTTTAGGACCAGTAGGGACCCCTGAAGGAGACAATTGTGTCGAAACAAAACATAGCATAACTATACCGCCACAATCATACGACTTCTAGGCGGTTTACACTGATGAGAACTGGACAATCGGCGATTTACAAAATACAAATAGTAAAAGTAGAACATATTTCTCAAGGATAGTCCGTATAGAATTATTAAATTTAGTATGACTTCTGTTTAGGAAATAAATCTGTCGAACAATGCAGTCTTAATTTCTTTCCGAAATGTGCCATAGGTCAACCTGGCTCCATTGATGTAATTGCCTAACCAAGACTGCGGTTTACTTGCTTGAAACATGAATGTTCTATCCAGAAAGGACCTGTATTTACAACCAGTGATCCTTGGGTAGGCAAATAAATTACAATTTCTGGTTATCCTAGTAGGGCTGTATAGTACGAAATGAGGTAAGAGATAGGTAGGGGCTATACCCCAAGCCGATTTAAAGCAAATGCAAGAGAACTTAAACATTATTCGTGCCTCTATTGGTAACCAGTGCAGTAGTCTATAGTAGGGTAGGGTCCATATGTTTCTAGAGGTTCCAGCCCTAAATGTATTTATGTGGATTATTTGTTTGTTCTAATAAAGCCATTAGCTTGGACATCGATTCTCCACAATTCTTTGTTTTCTTGTGTGTGCTCTTTGTGGAGTGAATAAGGTCAATTTCTTTTGTTGATTTATGGGGAAGCACCATGGTATCTGGTTTGGAAATTACAGAAATGCACACCAGACCGTGCTGTATGATCTCAGGGAGCGATGAAATTGGAAAGAGTGGCAGTGAGTGGAGTACATTATATGGAAACCTGGACATCAGCAATTTCTATTATCATGTTATCACCACATAACCGTACGACTCCTGGCAATAAATTCCATATCCATGGGGATATGGAACTTATTGCTAGGAGTCGTACGGTTGTGTGGTGATGAGATGAATTGTAAGAAGATGTTAAAGACGCACCTTTTGGCTCAGGCTTTTTATTAATTAGGTTATGAATGTTTAGATAGTTAATGAAGACTAATGTCTCTGCATTCATAGATAGACTTCTAATACCATACAATCCCCCCGGAACCAAAGTAGGAAAAACGAGAGGGCACTCTCTAAAATTGAAAGGGGATAGGTTCCGTACGAACATAAGGAAGTTCTTCTTCACTTAGAGAGTGGTAGAAAACTGGAACGCTCTTCCAGGGATTCAAGACAAAGTCATAGAAACATAGAAATAGACGGCAGATAAGGGCCACGGCCCATCAAGTCTGCCCACTCCAGTGATCCTCGCTATCTATCTTTGCGGATAGATCCCACATGTCTATCCCATCTGGCCTTAAAATCCGCCACACTGGTGGCCTCAATAACCCGAAGTGGAAGACTATTCCAGCGATCAACCACCCTTTCAGTGAAGAAGAACTTCCTAGTGTCACTGTGCAGTTTCCCGCCCCTGATTTTCCACGAATGCCCCCTTGTTGCCGCGGGACCCTTGAAGAAGAAGATGTCTTCTTCCACCTTGATGCGGCCCGTGAGATATTTGAATGTCTCAATCATATCTCCCCTCTCTCGACGCTCCTCGAGTGAGTAGAGCTGCAAATTCCCCAACCGCTCCTCGTACGGGAGCTCCCTGAGTCCCGAGACCATCCTGGTGGCCATCCTCTGGACCGACTCCAGTCTCAGCACATCCTTGCAGTAATGCGGCCTCCAGAATTGCACACAGTACTCCAGGTGCGGTCTCACCATGGATCTATACAGTGGCATAATGACTTCAGGTTTACGGCTGATGAAACTCCTGCGTATGCAACCTATGATTTGCCTTGCTTTGGATGAAGCTTGCTCCACTTGGTTTGCCGACTTCATGTCTTCCCTGACAATCACTCCCAAGTCTCTTTCTGCTACAGTTCTTGTCAGGATCTCGCCATTTAGGGTGTAGATCTTGCATGGATTCTGGCTTCCCAGATGCATGACTTTGCATTTTTTGGCATTGAAACTGAGTTGCCAGGACCTAGACCAGTGCTCCAGCAGAAGTAAGTCATGCACCATATCGTCTGTCATTGCTTTTTTGTCTGTTGTGCTTTTGCTCACTACATTGCACAGTTTGGCATCATCGGCAAACAATGTTATTTTACCTCGAAGCCCTTCTGTCAGGTCTCTTATATAGATGTTGAACAAGATCGGGCCCAGGACGGAGCCCTGTGGCACTCCACTTATCACCTCCGACATCTCGGAGGGAGTGCCATTCACCATCACCCTCTGAAGCCTACCTCCAAGCCAGTTCCCAACCCATTTGGTTAAAGTGTCGCCCAAACCTAAAGAACTCATCTTGTTCAGCAACCTGCGGTGTGGCACGCTATCAAATGCTTTGCTGAAATCCAGATAGACGATGTCCAGGGACTCACCAACATCCAGCTTCCTCGTCACCCAGTCAAAGAAGCCGATCAGGTTGGATTGGCACGATCTCCCCTTAGTAAATCCATGTTGGCGGGGATCCCGCAGATTCTCCTCGTCCATGATCCTATCCATTTGGTGTTTGATTAGGTTTCCATTAGTTTGCTCACTATTGAAGTGAGACTCACTGGTCTGTAGTTTGCCATATCCACCCTGGAGCCTTTCTTGTGTAGTGGAATGACGTTAGCCGTCTTCCAGTCCATCGGGACGTTACCTGTACTAAGGGAGAGATTAAAGAGCGCTGAACCGGAACGATCCGCTTCTCAACATACTCTCAATGTCCCTTCATTAAAATGAATTGACACACCCATCGTGCTTCCATCTTTTCGGTCACTGCTCCTTCAATGCGGAACTCCCTCCCATTATATATTAGAACAAAACCTGGATAAATTCAAGAGTAATTTAAAAATGCTTTCTTTTTAAAGATGCCTACGATTGATTTATCCTATCTCTTTTATTTTTTTACTCCAGTAACTAATCCCTACCTTTTCATATCCCATAATTTTCATCCTTTTACGTTCTCTTTCTTCACAAACCGTAGTTCTCCCTCTTCTCCTCTTGTTTTCACTCCCTTTCTCCAATGAAGTTTGTCTGTTGTGTAAGGATTATGTTTATTATCTGCTGTTTGTTCCCCATCTATATTTAAACTATTTTTTATTGTACAACGCTTTGAATTTTATGATAAGCATTCAATCAAATTTTAATAAACTAGGAAACTATATCGATAATGTAAAGATCATGTATAACTGATTCTCAGGTGCTATTTGTGCATGTGTGTTTCCTGTAAGTTTTATATTGTAATTCGCTTTGATTTAAAGCTGAATAGAAATTTAATAAATAAATAAATGTTAAGCACACATGCGCACTCTTACCACCGTGTTCCCTGATCCCTGATCTGTAGTTCCGTGGTTGGTAGTGTACGCATGCGCGACACCAAGACTCCTCCTCCTGAGCCCCAGACATGCTGACCGCCTTTGGTCCTGCGGGCCTCTCAAGCAGTGGCGGTGGCAGGGATGGCGGAATCGTTACCAAGGCGGCTGTCGGCTTCAGGCGCGCGTGTTGGCTGTCGGCGCCTGCAGGGCGTGGAGGCTGTCGGCGTCTGCAGGCCGCAGCGGCTTGAGGCGGCTGTCGGCGGAGGGCAGACGTGAACGGAGGTAAGGGGTGTTGCTGGACAGGGGAAGAGATACTGATGGACAGGGGGGCAGAAAAAGGAAGGGAGGTGTACTGCTGGACAGGGGGAGCAGGAAAGAGGTGCTGATGGACAGGGGAAGAGGTGCTGATGGACGAGAGGGGGGAAGAAAAAGGAAGGAAGGCCTACTGCTGGACAGGGGGAGCAGGAAAGAGGTGCTGATGGACAGGGGAAGAGGTGCTGATGGACAGGGGGGGAAGAAAAAGAAAGGGAGGCCTACTGCTTGACAGGGGGAGCAGGAAAGAGGTGCTGCTGGACAGGGGAAGAGGTGCTGATGGACAGGGGGGGAGAAAAAGGAAAGGAGGCCTACTGCTGGACAGGAGGAGCAGGAAAGAGGTGCTGCTGGACAGAGGGGAGGTAAAACAAAGGGAGAAGGGCTGCTGCTGGATAAGGGGAGCGGTTAAGGGGTGGTGGTGAACACAGGGGAGGTAAAAGGAAGAGAGAATGGATAGGGGGAGCAGGCAACGGGTGGTGATGGACAGCCAAGGAAAAAGAAAGACAGAAAGAAAGAAAGACAGAAATACAGAAAGCGGCTAAGGAGAGAGAGAGAGAGAGAAAGCGGCTGAGAGAGCAGTGGCGTACCAAGGGGGGGGCGGGGGGGCGGTCCGCCCCGAGTGCCAGCCCTGAGGGGGTGTTCCCGGCCTTGCCGCTCAGTCCTCCCCCACGCCCGAAGGACCGCTCGCCCCACTGACCTTCCAGCACACCTATGAAGCAGCCCGCAGCAGGATCGCGACATCAGCAATCCATGAGCTGCTTTGGCGCTGCTTCCTGTGCTGCGGTCCCGCCCCTCCTCTGACGTCAGAGGAGGGGGCGGGACCGCGGCGCAGGAAGCAGCTCCTAAGCAGCGCAGGGATAGCTGACGTCGCGATCCTGCTGCGGCTGCTTCATAGGTAGTGCGGGGAGGTCAGGGGAGCGAACGGTCCTTCGGGGTGGGTCGGGGCATCAGGCCTTCAGGGTGGGGCGGGCGGGCAGGCAGGCAGGCAGGCTTTCAAGGGGGAAGGGGGTGACAGGCAGGCAGGCCTTCAAGGGGGGGTGCAGGCCTTCGGGGGGGTGCAGACCTTCAAGGGGGTGCAGGCCTTCAAGGGGGGGACAGGCCTTCAAGGGGGGGACAGACAGGCAGGCCTTCAAAGGGGGGACAGGCCTACAAGGGGGGGGACAGGCCTTCAAGGGGGGGACAGGCCTTCAGGGGGGGTGCAGGCCTTCGGGGGGGGGTTCCGACCTTCAAGGGGGTGCAGGCCTTCAAGGGGGGGACAGGCCTTCAAGGGGGAGACAGGCAGGCAGGCCTTCGGGGGGGTGCAGACCTTCAATGGGGTGCAGGCCTTCAAGGGAGGGGACAGGCCTTCAAGGGGGGGGAGAGGCAGGCAGGCCTTCAAGGGGGGACAGGCCTACAAGGGGGTGGGACAGGCCTACAAGGGGGTGGGACAGGCCTACAAGGGGGTGGGACAGGCCTTCAAGGGGGGGACAGGCCTTCAGGGGGTGCAGGCCTTTGGGGGGGTGCCAACCTTCAAGGGGGTGCAGGCCTTCAAGGGGGGGGACAGGCCTTCAAGGGGGGGACAGGCAGGCAGGCCTTCAAGGGGGGGTCAGGCCTTCAAGGGGGGGACAGGCTTTCGGGGGGTGCAGACCTTCAAGGGGGGGGGACAGGCCTTCAAGGGGGGGACAGGCCTACAAGGGGGTGGGACAGGCCTTTGGGGGGGACCCTGGTTTAGAAGTACACGGAGGGAAGGGGGTGTTCAAAGAGACGTGCATATGTCAAACTTTGGGGGGGGGGAAATAAATAATGGGTCTGAAAATAGAGGAGAGGGAGAGAGATGATGGACCATGGGATTTAGGGAGGGAAGGAACAGAAAAGGAGAGAAATTGGACACAAGGGATGGTGTGGAGGAGGGATAGAGATACTGGATAGAAGGGTAATTGGGAAAAGAAAGGGAGAGATGGTGGACTCTGGGGTGGTGGGGAAAGAGGGAGAGATGCCGGATGAAAGGGTAGTTAAGAAAAGGTGGATCTGTGGAGGGAGATGAAAAAAAGGAAAGATACCAGACTTCCTGGGGAGGGAAGGGAAATGGAAAGGGAGGACAGAGTTGGCAGATGGATGGTTGGCATGCAGAAAGAAGAAAGAAGGAGACCCTGGCAAGCAAGTTATCGGAAGAAAACCAGAGCCTTGGACCAACAAGATTTGAAATATAACCAGACAACAAAAGGTAGAAAAATTAATTTTATTTTCTGTTTTGTGATTATAATATGTCAGATTTGAAATGTGTATCCTGCCAGAGCTGGTGTTGGACTGCAAACGTGAGCTAGGATTTAACAGAGAGAGGAAAAGTCCTTTTTGTTTCTTTATTTTATTTACACCATAGCGCCAGTGTGGTTAGGAGAAGCCAAAGGGGGTGAAAAAGCTATAAAACCCACCAGGAGTTTTGAAAAAAATCACCCAACTGGGCAGGAAAATCGAATTGAAAAACCAATTCAATAGGCTGAATCGAATCAAAAATTTTTTTTCCTGAATCTGGCAGCATTAGTTTACACTACTGTCTTAGACTTTAGGACCTGGGATTGGGGAGAGATGGCATCCTCAGTACTTTATAATGCAAGTGAAACGAGGATTTGGTCAGACTTTTGAAGGGTCTGCAGAAAAAAAATATTGTATAGGCCGGGGACATGAGACAGCAGGAAATGGGAACTTTTCTTCCTTCTATTTTTGTGAATGGAAAGGCTGAGGATGTCAGCGAGTTCAGTTAAAATATGTGCTTTATAAGAAAATATAATAATGTGTTTTATAAAGTTTATCGCATAAAGTTCTTCAGAATGCCACACGATTTTAGCGTATGGTAGCTGTCCTCATAAGAACCTTTGTATTTTGCGTTTTTTCATTCAATATATTATTTTATGGTTTTCTTTATAAGTTATAAAGTGCTTGTGCTTAATACTATAATGATAGCAAATGTAGCTTTTACTTATCTTTTTCTTAATAAACTGGGTCTGGCTCAATCCCCACCGACGCGTTTCATTATTTCATCAGGGTTGGGGAAGGAGAACGCAGAGCAGTATACTATCTTAGCTGAATGCTAAATCCATGGTTTACGAGCCGGCTCGTAAACCATGGATTTAGCATTCAGCTAAGATAGTATACTGCTCTGCGTTCTCCTTCCCCGACCCTGATGAAATAATGAAACGCGTCGGTGGGGATTGAGCCAGACCCAGTTTATTAAGAAAAAGATAAGTAAAAGCTACATTTGCTATCATTATAGTATTAAGCACAAGCACTTTATAACTTATAAAGAAAACCATAAAATAATATATTGAATGAAAAAACGCATAATACAAAGGTTCTTATGAGGACAGCTACCATACGCTAAAATCGTGTGGCATTCTGAAGAACTTTATGCGATAAGAATGGTGGCTAACTCAAGTTAAGTTTGTTCATTGATACGATATTTTGTGCACTTTTTTTGTTTTGATTATAAAGTTTATAGCATAGCTGGCCTACCCAGTGAGGTGTTCCTAGTGGTGGTGGTGGCAGCGTGTCAATGTGTTGAGAGGAAGAGGTGGTCTGGGAAATTCTGCTGAGCAAACTCTGGGCCCATTTCCACCCCCCAGTTAGTCCACTCCACTCAACTGGTTCACACACTGAGTGGGTCTTTGGGTGTTGTTTTGGAATCTCTTCCAGTGGTTTATCAGTATCTCCTTCTGGTCCAAGGAAGGAAACTTTGTTATCCTTAGCATTGACCTACAGAATATGTTTATACAGCACTGCTTGTGTGGCATTAGGCGTGCACAGCATTGCTGCGCGCGCTAAGTGCGCAGCTTAGTAAAAGGAGCCCTTAGTCGTACTGCATGTATAATCAGAAGTTTAACAACACTGCCTAGACGGAACTTGGACGTTGTGACTTAGGCCATCTAAAACCAGGTCTAAGTCACAAGAAGATATCCCAAGTGACCAGATAACCACTGCAGGGACAAAGTACAGACCCCCTACACACTCCCCCAGTGATCACTGAGCCCCCCAACCACTGCCATAAAAATCGTAATAAAAACGTCACATATCTGCCTCCAGAACATCAGCACCTGGCAGCCTAGCTTAGGAAAGCCAAAGAGGTGGCTTAAGTGGTCTGGGGGGTGGGTTAGTGAACCATGGAGAGGAGGTCCCAGGTCCATAAGCCATTCTAACCACTGCATACATGGTTAAACATGTACACCCCCAAATAACCCCCATACCCTTATGTACTGCCATGCACCTGCCGCCATAAGGGCTATTGGGGTGGTAGACAGGTGGGTCCAATTGGTTCTGGGAAGTGTTTTTGGGACTCACCATGACCTATAAGGTTGTTGTGGTGAGATGTGTATGTGGCACCCTTTTTGTGAAGTTCACAGGAGTGCCCTGTAAGGTACCCCATTACTCTGGTGCAATGTTTGGATGTCCAGTCCATCATTTTGCTGACCCCGCCCACATCCAAAAGGTCTTTTTCTAGGCGTTTTTGACTTGGACAAATTTTTGGACAAAAATGGGGTATAAAGATGGACAACTTAGCGGTCTGGACGTTCAGATGGCTGGACGTACAGCAAGATGATTTTCGAAAAAAAAAATATATGTATATATATATGTTGGACGAATTTTTCGAAAATGGACCTTTTCCCATGTCCGACTTTGGGCGACTAGCAACTTAGGCCCGAAATGGGCTTAGACGTATCTTTTGATTACGCCCCTCCGCGCATTCTACTTACGGTTTCAGGTCTTTTCCGGTTATCTAGTTCACTTGCATGAAAACAGTCTCTGATGATGTAATTTTTAGATTTCACCAATACCTGAAGAAGAACAATTATATTTGATTAGAAATGAGCTTAGAAAATCATACTATAACTGTACTGTGGCATAGTTGGGGGGGAAGGGGGGCAGTCTGCCCCGGGCACCATTTTGCTAAGGGCGCATCAACCCTCCTCCTCCCCCCCCCCATCGGCTCCTCTCCTTGCTGTGTGCACGTGCCCCATGACTTCCCCGTATCTTTTTATTGACCCGACACGAGGCTGCTGCCCACATCGGCATCAGCGCCCTCTCTGATGTCACTTCCGGGACTCACACCTAGGAAGTGACATGAAAGGGCGAGCTGCTGCTGCTGCTGCTCAAACTGGAGAAGTTAAAAAGGAATGGGGGAAAGAGAGGCAGAGGGGGGCGGGGGAGGGGCGCCACTCATCCTTACTATGTCACTGCAGCTGTATTCTTTGTCTATACCTTCCCATACGTTCAAGCCTAGGCATAGTTTAGGGTAGACATAGGCATAGTTTAGAGGTGGGGTGCTTTCCCCCCAAATGTTGGAGAATCTAATATTGAATTAGCTCCTCTCCTTCCACTGCCAATATGATGCCCTTACCCTTTGCCCCCCCCTTTCCCCCAAAATAAACAAACTACACCTATGTGCTCAAAGCATGTAACAACATGCAGAATCATGATAAAATAGTTTTAAAACCACACCTAGACACAACAAACAAAATTTTTTCAAAAATAGAAGTACCCCTAAATTCTACGCTACTTAAATTCAGTAAAGAGCAGACCATGAAGCGATAAACTAAGGGCTCCTTTTACTAAGCTGCGGTAGTGTTTTTAGCGTGCGCTGCCCCCCCCCCGGGCTACGCGCCAAGAACTAACACCAGCTCAATGGTGGTGTTAGCGTCTAGCGCGTGTGGCAATTCAGCGCACGCTAAACCTGCTAACGCAGCTTAGTAAAAGGAGCCCTAGATCTCAGAACTCAAGTGACGATCGTTCATTCTAGGATTACATTTCTTCGCCAAAGCCTCTGTAGTTCCCAAGCTACAATTGAGCCTCACAGGTTTCCATAGATTCTAGGACTAGCACCACAGCCATCATATGGGATCTCCCTCCTTCGCAGTAAATTTATACTATGAGAAAAGGATGCTGGTGAGATCGTGTGAGCAAACATTCAGTGAGTAATAAAGTTTAGTTTTTCTTAAGAATGTTATGTGATTTTTTTTTTTTTATAAATCTTTATTGATTTTCAAGTAGTAACAGTACATTACATATGAAGCTGAACATATAACAAATCAAGAAAAGCACTTTGAACTTACATATAATTGAAAGTAATATTTCCCCCCACCCCTTTAATTAATCAATAATAAAAATGCAATTCTTCTTCCAATAACTAAACTAAACTAAACTAAACCTTGGGTTTATATACCGCACCATCTCCACGAATGCGGAGCTCGGCACGGTTTACAGGAAGAAAGATGAGAGAGGAACTACAGTGGAGAGATTAAAGAGTTAGGTGTAAAGGGGGAAGGTGAGAGGCCTAAGAGGGGGGAAGTGTTACAGTTTTGAGAATAGCCAGGTTTTTAGGTGTTTGCGGAAGAGTTGGAGGGAGCTTGAGGTTCGGAGAGGGGAGGTGAGGTTATTCCAGATCTCATTCTTATTAAAAATAATACCCCATTCCCACCCTGGATATGTAAGGAAATCAGTCAAAAATAAAAGAAGCAATAAAAAATGCCAATGGGCCCCACACCAAGTTAAATACCTTACTATGCCCCAAAATTTCAGCATTCATTTTTTCATATTTGTAGCTGGAGCATAAGTTCGCCTACCAGAAAGGAAAGTTAAGTCGATCATAGTTCTTCCAATTACGTGTTATCATCTGTATGGCTATTCCCGTCATAATTAAGAAAAACCGGCATTTACAACGGTCTATAGGGGTGTTTAACATGTAGTAGTGTTCCACATATTATGACTTCATAAGACAATAGGATTGATGACTCAAGTACAACATTAATTTGATCCCATATCGACTTCCAAAAATTATTTTTTTTTTAAATGCTATATGATTCAAGAAAGATGAGTGATATATTTGTTATATAATTACTTTCACAGAACTGTGTAAAGACAGCGGGAGTCTAAGAGCCCTGAAGAAACGGTTAAGCACCGTGAAATGTTGGCTATAAACAAGACGCTACTTAAATCCTATAACACAGTTGTCACTATTGCTATTCAACACCTCAGTCCCACACTAAGGGCTCCTTTTACGAAGCCGCGTTGGTGGCTTTATCACACGCACCTTTTTTGGCGCGCACTAACACCTGCACTAGCCGAAAAACTACCGCCTGCTCAAGAGGAGCCGGAAAATTAGCGCGTGCTATTACGCGCGTTAAACCGTGAACGCGGCTTTGTAAAAGGAGCCCTAAAATTAGCATAGTGGCAATTGGTTATTCTATACGGAAGATTTTTCAAGCCGATGATGTGGGTGCAGGCGGTTTGAGCATTTATGCTCTGCCAGAGTAAACCTGAGGCTTTTTCTTCCGTTAGAACAGGGGTGTCCAACCTGCGGCCCGAGGGCCGTATGCGGCCCCGTGAAGTATTGGCCCCGGTCGAGGGTGATGCAGTGTTTTCCTCTGCTGCTCCTGAGTGTTTACCGTCTTGCCGGCTCCCTCCTCTGTCTTGCTACAGCGTTTGCATGTTTGTGCGGCTCCAGAAACATTGTTGTCAGCCAATGCGGCCCAGGGAAGCCAAAAGGTTGGACACCCCTGCGTTAGAATGAGACACTCAGTCCAATAAGTGGAGCATTTTTATATGTGTTATATACTTCTGTGTATGAAATTAACATTCAAAACAAAAGAGTTTCATGTCCGACTCGATTGAGTTGTTCAGCCCTTTACTATGGTTTTTTATGCTTGACTGGTTATCAAATTCTTAACAGAAAATGCTATGGAGGAGAGTGTCATGTCCTGGTTAGCGCTATAGCCTCAGCACCCTGAGGTTGTGGGTTCAAACTAGAGAAGGGCACGGGGAAAAAAAATCTGTCCCCGTCACTGGACCACCGTTCCCTTCACTGCCCCATCCCCGCCATCCCCCTTTACCGCCCCGTCCCTGTCCCCGCCGTCCCCTTCACCGCCCCATCCCCACAGCATCCACCCTTCCCTCTCGCCACCTCACCGCCCTTCAGCGGCCCCAAAATCTCCCTCCCTCCCCCTTACCTTTGTGGCGCATTAGTAAAGAAACTTACAGAAGCCGGCGGAGACTGCCCGCCTGTGCCTGCCGTCGCGTGTGTGTGGGCGGAAGCTTCTCCTCTGACGCAACCGGAAGTTGCGTCAGAGGAGAAGCTTCCGCCCACACACACGCGACGGCAGGCAGGCAGGCTTCGCTGGCTTCAGTAAGTTTCTTTACTAAAGCGCTGCGAAGGTAAGGGGAGGGAGGGCGATAGATTTGGCCGGAGGGAGGGAGGGGACCGCGCGCCGTCTCTCCTTTAACTGTGGGGACAAGGCCATTCACCGCTCCATGGTGTGGTGGATGGCCTTGTCCCTGTGCCCGCAGTGAGCACTTCCCCCCCCCCCCCCCCCACCGTTTCGGCGGGTTACCTGCAGCTACCCGCGGGTAACTGCCACCGTGTCATTCTCTAGTTCAAACCCTGCACTGCTCTTTGTGACCCTGGGCAAGTCACTTAATCCTCCACTGCTCCAGGTACATTAGGTGGAGCCTGCTGGGACAGATAGGGGAAATGCCTGAGTACCTGATTTGTAACCCATTCTGAGCTCATTTGTGAGGATGGACTCAAAAAATAAAAAAAATACATATTTGTCAATACCAAAAAAAAAAAAAAAAATCTTCACCCCCTCTCCCACTATCACCACTATAACCTTGAATTTTCCCTCTCCACTAGCTAATATCTTCATGTCTAAGGGAGGTACTAAACCTCTCTACCTAAAGGAATCTTAGAAATAAGAGGAAAAGTACTTGCTTCCACCGTTCCCATCATGTGCACAGTAATAGCGCTCACAGCAATCGGTCGTCACGACTGCTTTCACTCCCGTTCTACAACCTGGCTGCTCTTTGGCAAACCTAAGTGCCTCCAGGAAAACTGAACAATAAGATCGTTCTGAGCTTTGGGGGAAGAAGAAAAGGGGCTTTCCAACTCAACAGCCACCACCTATATCAAATATAAGTGGAACGCCAGATTTCCACGTCAAAAGGTCTACAGCCAATATGTGGCAAAGTGCACGATAATTTAAGGAAAAATGCTGACACCATTTCAAAAGAAGATTTCTGCGCCGTCCTGAATCAGCCCTCACCTCCTTCAGATTTCGGTATAGGAGATCATTATTTTTCTCCAGGAATCCTAATGCAAAATAAGAGAGAGGAAGACATGTGTTACTTCTGTGAGCAGGTCAGCGCAGGGCTTGGGTTTTTATTTTGTTGTGAATCTGATCGTAGGTAGTGGAATGGGGGTGTGTTACTGGGGCCTTGGCTTTGACCGATATTTTGCTGGTAGAGAACTCGGGACAGGGCATGGATCGGTTTGCTTGGCTCTTCCGTTCACAAAGGCGTCCTACTGCCTCTGCATGCGATAGCAATTTTAAATTTGGATGGAACTACAAGGAGGCAGTCTGGCAATTTTTTACTGCCACTTTGCATTCACAAAACTATGCTGATTGATTTTCTAAAAAAATCGTGGATGTCTGAAAGAAACCCCATGAGCCAAAGCTGCGAGCCGGGCTGTGGCACACACTCACCTATCGTGCAGTAAGTCACTTCTCCAGCATAGTGAAGGAGTCGGAAATCCACCCAGTCAATTGTCTTTCGTGCTTTTTGATCTGCAAGTTTTCGACTATGGAGAAAGAGTAAAAATGTCAAATCAAGAAACAGCAAAGCACTTTATTCTGATAGGAAAAAAATGATTTAGGAATGGTACAAGCTCTTTCCCTTGGAACAAGTTGTGGACATCTAAAACTTAGCCTAATTCTTTTCCCTTCCTCTCTGTTGTGTTAGCACAGTGGTTCTCAACCCTGTCCTGGGGACCACCCAGCAGGTCGGGTTTTCAATATATCCCTAATGAATATGCATTATTGCATATACCATAGAGAACTATATTTCAATTACTACTCATCTAATCTCTTACACCATTTAAAATTTATTGTTTCCATATCATTTTCTAAAAACCACCACAAATTTAATTTAAACCACTATTGCACAACTAATTAATCAAATAAATATCTAATAAATATATCTAAACCCTTTCGATGCACTAAAAGTTCATATCAAACTTGTATCATAGTCCATAAGTTGAACTTCAAGGTCTTCAAACACTTTGCATCCTTCTCCTTTTTCTCGGTTTATTTATCCTCTGGATTTTTACTTCAAACTCCTTGTATCATTTCTCTCCACACTTGACCGCTATGTCACTTCCATTATAAGCAAATCTCTCTCATACATATTTATTAGGGATATCTTGAAAACCCAACTGGCTTGGGGGTCCCCAGGACAGGGTTGAGAACCACTGTGTTAGCAGGTTCTAGAGCAGAGTTTCTCAACTCAGTCCTGGAGTACCCCCTTGCCAGTCAGGTTTTCAGGATATCCACAAAGAATATGCATGAAAGAAATCTGCACAGAATGGAGGCAGTGTACGCAAATCAAGTTTATGCAAATTCATTGCAGATATCCTGAAAACCTGACTGGCAAAGGGGTACTCCAGGACAGAGCAGGTTGTCCAACGTCAGTCCTCGAGGGCCACAATCCAGTCAGGTTTTCAGGATTTCCCCAATAAATGTGCATGAGGTCTATTTGCATGCACTGCTTCATGCATATTCATTGGGGAAATCCTGAAAACCTGACCTGGTGAGGGCCGAGGGTGGACGCCCCTGTTCTTGAGTCTGATGATCAATTTAAATTATGAAACATTTATTTCCTGTAGCTTGAGCAGGGTTTTGTGCTTGTATCAGACTGTAGAGCAGGGGTGTCTAATCTTTTGGCTTCCCTGGGCCGCATTGGCCGAAAAAAATGTTTCTGAGGCCGCACAAATGCTGCAGCAAGACAGAGGAGGGAGCTGGCAAGATGGTAAACACCCAGGGGCAGCAGAAGAAAACACTGCAGCGCCCTCGACCAGGGCCGCACAAAATACTTCACGGGGCCGCATGCGGCCCTCGGGCCACAGGTTGGACACCCCTGCTGTAGAGTGTGTCTATAACATTCAAACAAGCTTCAGCAAGTCAGGATGTATAAACATATCTATAGGTCCGACGTCGGAACCTTTGGGAAGAGCTGGAATTCTGCTTTTTCATCAACCCTTCCAAAGAGGGTTCCATGATAAACAAAATCCTCCTGATGGCTGAACGATAGATATAAATGAGTGTCCAAAAGGGATCTCGACTTGTGCCACTTGCAGTGACTTCAGTGTCAGTGTTACCCAAGTGTCAGGAACAGTCACTTCTATGGTGGCTATCATCTAATCCCCAACCACTGTAGGGGTGAACTTCACCATCATGACATGCACGAGCCCTGCCAACCTTTACACAAACATGGATCCTGCTGTGTCAGAGCGTACAGCATTGTGATTGAGCCACAGGACCAGCCAGGGGATGGAGGGTTTATAAACTATAAGTGCATACGTCAGGAAGTAAGGGTGATCTCCTACTTTCTCTTCCAGCTTTTCCAGAAAGCTCAAATCTGTGGCCTCACCAGGTCTCATGCATTCTTCATTCTAAGGGAGCAGGGATAGACAGCATAATTATTGCATGAGTACAGCATTTGCATTTCCAAGAACATTGTCTTTAAAAAAACCCCAAACATTCCCACTGTCTTTCTCTGTGATTGGTAGTTTCCTCCAGCTTAGGGCTACCAGATTTTTTACTTTAGTAAAATCCGGACTCCCTAGACCTGCCCAGTTCCACCAATCCCCGCCCCATTATGCCCCGTCCCATGCCCTCCTGTCCAAAGCGATTTTGAGGAAGCTTTTCGAAACCTGGATAAAGTGCCGAGTTTTTAAAAGCCATCCGGACCCCAGGACATGTCCTCGAAAAAGAGGACATGTCTGGGGAAATCCAGACTTCTGGTAACCCTACTCCAGCTCCTTGAGAAATAGGGCTGGGATCTGGCACTCGGGGATTGTTCTGCTCTTATATACTGCATTCCTTTCTAACTCACTCTAGTCCAATTATCACAGCAGCTCTCTTCAACTGGGGACCACGCACCACCAGGGCCCTCTTCTGAAGCCATTCAATCATGAGCCCTAAATCCAACCACTAGGTGTCACTACTGCACAGTCACCATGACTCCCTTCTAGCCAGGGGCTGTGCCAGTAGAGAGCTGGTACTTGTGTCATGAGTCTGCCTTCCTTTTGGAGAAACCGTGTCCCCGTCCCTTCTGTGTGTCTGTGTCCTCTGGTCTTCTCTGCCTTGTTAGGTGTGCCCTGTCTGATTGGCCCTGCTGGAGCCAGCCCAGATAGTAAGGGTTTTCTGTCCTGCTTCTGGGCTGGTCAGCACTGGGCTATTATCTGTGTTTAATCTGTGCTTCCTGTATCCATTTTTCCTGAATTCCATCTGACCTTGAGTCCTTTCTCCATCTCTTAGGTTATAGGTGGCCATGTTGATTGTTCTTCCGAATGCCTTGGTCCTGGGCCTAATGTTCTATGTACTCTTGCTTCATGCTTACATCTCTCTGATGCCTTGATGAACTAAATGGACTCCTGTAGGGGGGTGAATGATGTGATCTTGCCCACTGTTCCTAAATTCAGTGTGTATCGAACCGAACTCTTGCTAAGGTTGTGAAATTTGCCTGAGAAATTGTTACATTACATTACATTAGTGATTTCTATTCCGCCATTACCTTGCGGTTCAAGGCGGATTACATCCAACTAAAACAAGAATTACATTTCAACTTTGAAGTAATAGAATAAATGATGAGTTAAAATTTTAAGGGAGGATTATGGGTTTTAGATAATGTTTGGTAAATAGAAAAATTAGAGAGTACTAAAGGTTTATAGAGTGTTGTCCTCTGTTTTCCTTTTAAGAGGAGCCTTCCCTGTGTCTGCCTATGCCCTGATCGGTTCCCCTGACAATTTACTCTGTGTCCTGCATTCCAGTCAGCCTGAGAAGCATAAGACCTGAGCCAGTCCCTCTGCATGGCAGCACACGGCACTGCCACTGAGCTAGTCCTCAAAACATCCCAATCTTCTAATGAATCCTGACTGACAAATGATAGATACACGTGTCAGACAGAAAACTAGACAGGGCATTGATCAATTCCCAGGACACAAATCAATTTAGGGATTTACATGCTAATAAAACTGACTTTTTTCACTCATAGGGTCTGATATTCGGTTCATAGACAACCCCGCGAAAGACAAAGGCGCGCGCCGACAACTGAGCGCAAGACGGAGGCGCGCGCCGAAGAAAATTACAGTTTTTAGGGGATCCGACGGGGGTTTTTGTTGGGGAGCCCCCCCAGTTTACTTAATAGAGATCGCGCCGGCGTTATGGGGGGTTGTAACCCCCCACATTTTACTGTAAACTTAACTTTTTCCCTAAATACAGGGAAAAAGTGAAGTTTTCAGTAAAATGTGGGGGGTTACAACCCCCCAAACCCCCCACAACGCCCCCACAACGTGGCGCAATCTCTATTAAGTAAAGTGGGGGGGCTCCCCAACAAAACCCCCCAGCGGAGCCCTAAAAACATTAATTTTCTGCGGCGCACGCCCCCGCGCTGCGCTCAATTGTCTGGGCGCGCCTTTGTCCCGGCGCGCTTTCGACCTGACACCCTGATATTCAGCTGGCAGTGGAAAGCGTTTTCTTGAGTGCTGCAGGCTTTATCCCTGGATATTCAATGCCGTATAGAGAATCGCCCCTCCGGGAAAGACAGCGCTGGAAATGTAGGCCAGGGTTTCCCAGGCCTACATTTCCGGCTCCTGTCTTTGTCATTGCGCTTACGTAGGCGTTCTAGACGGCCTAATTCCACTTCCGGCGTTAGCCATGCCCGCAGTGGCGTTAGGCAGCCTAGAGCAGTGGTTCCCAACCCTGTCCTGGAGGACCACCAGGCCAATCGGGTTTTCAGGATAGCCCTAATGAATATGCATGGAGCAGATTTGCATGCCTGGCACCTCCATTGTATGCAGATCTCGCTCATGCATATTCATTAGGGCTATCCTGAAAACCCGACTGGCCTGGGGGTCCTCCAGGACAGGGTTGGGAACCACTGGCTTAAAGTGCCAATGAAGGTGTGAGTCCGGTGCCAATTTTATGGGCGCGAGTAGGCACCCTAAAACTCAGTTATAAACATCATTTAAACAGCCTTTTTTACTGAGCATGGGGACCTACTCGTGCCTTAAAAATCGGCACTCATTAGACAATCCGGGCTTGAGTGTCTGGGCATACACGGCTGGATAAAACTTATCCGGTTAAGTGCGATATTTAGCACTGAACCGACAGTGGTGAACCACCTAAAGATAAGACTGTGGGCTCCTTTTACTAAGCTGCGTTAGGGCTTTAACGCACAGAATAGCGTGCGCTATATTGCCCCGCACGCTGGGCCTTAACGCCAGCATTGAGCTGGCGTTAGTTTTTCCGCGTAGCGCGCTGTAATTTCCTGCATGCGCTACAAACGCTAGCGCACCTTGGTAAAAGGAGTCCTGTGTTTTATGCAATCCTACTTATGGGGATTATCTTATCCAGTTAAGTTCTGGGTATCGGCACTTAACCACATAAGTGCTGACTCCACCCCCCCCCCCACCCACAAAATAGCAGATAACAGCTTCGGCGCCCACCGGGCATATTCATCAGCAACATCCAGTCAAATGCTGCTGAACCACTGTGACATGGCCCGGGCAAGCGATTTAAATGGCCAGGAGCTGTTTCGGGCTCTTTAAATCACTTTGAATATCGACCCGATAATTTATAACATTCTGAACGCTTCTTTCCAGTGTAGCCCTGCACATCCCTTATATACTGTATACTGTAGATACGCATTTTCAATCTAAAGGTAGGGTTCCATTTTATAAATCTGTGGTATCTAGACATCCCTACCATTATGGAGATTATGCCCTTATGCCTCTGCTCGATCAAGTCGCATATTATTTTGTTGTTGAAGTACGGCACCGGCTCCCACTGTGATTAAAGAGGAAATAATCATAATAATTTAGTCTTATATACCGCCAAGACAAAAAATAGAACCCTAAATGGAGGAGGTACAACAACAAGCTAACAAATGAAAGAACCTCCCTCACCCCAAGAAGTCTGCAAAAATTAGGGGAAAGAGATGAAGTCCAACTCCAAACTAAGCAGAAAATGAAAATAATTCTATAATTTAATTTAAGAGCATTGACCGGACAAGCCCTCAGTCACACAGCAACCTCTGGAAACTCCAGGGAAAAGCTGTCGCGAATTTACACCCAGAAAGGTGTTAACTGCGAAACATCCCCGGGCTTGCTCCGGATAATGTTTGTGGTGCTTAACTAGTGCAAAATGTGCAATGTGTGAAAAAACTCAAATGAAAAAAACACACATTATCAAAATAAAGAAGGAATTCATCTCTTACCCCTAAGCTGGGGGCCAAACTGGAAAGTTAGTGTCCAAATCCAACCAAGCTCAAAAATACACAGGCTGTAAGGACTTAGCTTCTCCGTGTGTAATGGAAATGGTGATCCATAAGCAGTAAATGAAGTAAATGAAGTATATACCGCCAAAGCATCAGTTCAAGGTGGTTCACAACAAGAAGAGGCTGGGCAAACAGTGAATTGCATCCTACGAGCGTCAAATGTTTCTCAGAAAATACAAATTGCAATTAAGTCCCATATTTTTCAAACAGAGACGTTTTGAGGATTTTTCAAAGTAGATAATAAGACCGAGCTTGGGGAATAAGAACATTCCAACATGAATTCATTGAACTAGCCTGAAATGAAAAAGTTTTCCCCAAGAATCTCTTGCTGCGACATGTTTTTACCGATGGGAACATAAACCAGCAGGCTCTTCGCGTATTCTTGCCAGTATGAAACCATTCTAAATAATAATAATAATTTTATCTATAATAATAATTCTCTAAGCGCGCATGCGCACTTAGGAGGCTGTGAGTACCTGACATGTGCTGTGTCTGTCTGTGGCCGTATTCGGCGGTTTAAGCACATGCGCCAGCTTGGCGCACAAGATGGCAGGATGAAGGCGGTGCGGAGCAGCGCTGGCGGCAACAGTGTCTGGTAGGGAACACGTCGACGACTCCCCCCTCCCGCACCAACCGCTTCCGCTCCTGTTTGAAGCGGCCTGCTGAGGTTCGCGGCCGGCTGTAGTGAACCTCGCAGGCCGCTCTCCACATGACGCGATCGCGTCAGAGGGAACATGCTACCATATGGAGAGTGGCCTGCGAGGTTCGCTACAGCCGGCAGCGAACCTAAGCAGGCCGCTTTGAACAGGAGCGGCAGCGGCGGCAGGAACCATGGATGGATGGAGGGAGGGTAAGAACAGAAGGGGAAGCGAAAAAAGAAGGACTATGGAGCAGGCAGGAAAGGGGGCTGTTTTGGTGGGAGGGTTGTGCTGAGTGCAGACAGCAATCATGGGGGGTGGGGGGAAATAGAAGGGGGCCACGGAGCAAGCAGGCATGGCACAACAGGGGGAGAGGGAAAGGAGGCTGCTTTGGCAAACAGGAGGGCCAGGGAGACAGACAGAAAGAAAGACGCACAGACAGGGGACCAGGGAGAGACACAGACACAAAGAATGACAGACAGACAGCGTCCAGGGAGAGAGAGAGACAAATAAAAAAACAGACATACAGACATCTACTCTAGCACCCGTTAGTGTGACGGGCTTAAACACTAGTTTCTTATTTACTGCTATACCATAAGTTCAAAGCGGTTTACAACAAGTTACATACAATGAGAGTAAGAGATGTTTACAACAAGAAGTAAGAGATGTTTACAACGAGATACATACAATGAGAGTAAGAGATGTTTACAACAAGAAGTAAGAGATGTTTACAACGAGATACATACAATGAGAGTAAGAGATGTTTACAACAAGAAGTAAGAGATGTTTACAACGAGATACATACAATGAGAGTAAGAGATGTTTACAACAAGAAGTAAGAGATGTTTACAACAAGAAGTAAGAGATGTTTACAACGAGATACATACAATGAGTGTATGAGATGTAAGGGGGACAGAAAAAGTACTTTCTGGGATACAAATTGCAAATGGAAGAGAACCAAGATGGTTTGAATCAAAAGGAAGTATCTAGCAAACCTGTTGACTAAAGTATATTAAATGCAAAAAATAGCACATATTTAGTTCAACAGATGTGCATTAACTGTTGGAAGCATTCCAGTATGCACTCATGCAGGAATGTTCTTTTCCATGCAATAAGGGGTCAATTTTACAGTGGGACACCTTCATTTAGGTGGCTCAAGGCCGCATGGTAGGATCCTATTCCAGGGGTGTAACCAGCAGGATATTTGGGGGGAGGGGACCTGGAGTGGATTGGGGATAGAAGGGGGGGCACTCTGTCCTCTCTGCTCTCCCCCCCCCACCTTTTATTTATTTATTTCTTCAATTTTCTATACTCTTCTCTCAGGGGAGCTCGGAACGGTTTACATGAACTTATTCAGGTAATCAAGCATTTTTCCCTGTCTGTCCCATCGGGCTCACAATCTATCTAATATACCTGGGGGCAATGGTGGGATTAAGTGACTTGCCCAGGGTCACAAGGAGCAGCGTGGGTTTGAACCCACAGGCTCAGGTTGCTGAGGCTGTAGCTTTAACCACTGTGCCACACTCTTTAAAAATGTTACTTTTGCTGGTTAGGGATACCCAAGCCCTGTTAGCTGAAGAGCTCTGCAGCCAGAACCTCTACCACTGACCTAGACTTAGTCATCTTGCAGGAATAATCAAATGTTTTACTAAACATCCTGGACAAAACTTAAACGTTGTGAGTTAGACGATGTAAAAACAGGTATAAGTGCCAAAAAGGTATCCAAAGTGACACGATAACCATTGCAGAGACAAAGTAAAGACCCCCCGCACATTCTCCCAGTGTTCACTGACCACCCCTCCCTCACACCCCCACAGAGATCAGAATAAAAAAGTACATGCCTGTCTCCAGAACATCAGCAGCTAGTATAGGAAAGCCTAGCAGAGTTGCACACAGGTGTCTTAAATAGCCTGGGGGGGTTAGTGAACCATAGAGAGGAGGACCCAGGCCCATAAGCCACTCTAACCATTACATCTATGGTGGAACATGTGCGCCCACCAACCCCCCCAAACCCTACTCTACTGCCATATAGGTGCCACATGCAGCCAT
This sequence comes from Geotrypetes seraphini, assembly GCF_902459505.1. Taxonomy (NCBI): domain Eukaryota; kingdom Metazoa; phylum Chordata; class Amphibia; order Gymnophiona; family Dermophiidae; genus Geotrypetes; species Geotrypetes seraphini. The sequence goes on along the minus strand of NC_047091.1, from coordinate 165,782,489 downwards.
AAGGGCTATTGGGTTGTAGACAGGTGGGTCTAGGGCAGTGGTCTCAAACTCAAACCTTTTGCAGGGCCACATTTTGGATTTGTAGGTACTTGGAGGGCCTCAGAAAAAATAGTTAATGTCTTATTAAAGAAATGACAATTTTGCATGAGGTAAAACTCTTTATAGTTCATAAATCTTTCCTTTTGGCTAAGTCTTAATAATAATATTGTCATTTATAGCTAAAGAGACATATGATCAAGAAACTGTTTTATTTTACTTTTGTCATTATGATAATCATACTGAGGGCCTCAAAATAGTACCTGGTGGGCCGCATGTGGCCCCCCTGGGCCGTGAGTTTGAGACCACTGGTATATTGGGTTTTGATGTGCTCACCATAACCTATAAGGGAGTTCTGGTGAGATGTTTAGCTGGCACCCTTTTTGTGAATTTCACAGCAGTGCCCTGTAAGGTGCCCCACTACTCTGTTGCCATGTCTAGGTGGCCAGTCCTTTACAAGATTGGCCCCTCCAACGTCCAAATGGTCTTGTTCTGGGCATTGAGACTTGAATTAAATTTTGGTCGAAAATGTGATTGTGCATGCTGTACCTTAGAGGGCATCCAGCAACTTCTGTTAACTTCTATTAACCTCTGTCTCTGAAGCCCAAACCAGGTTGAAGATAGCTCATGAGTTAATAACAGCTATCTTCAACCTGGTTTGGGCTTCAGAGACAGAAGTTAACAGAAGTTGCTGGATACAATTATATTGAACATACAACAGTGGCATATACTTGCAGTACCTTAGAGGAAACACTGGGAGGAGCTGCTGGCCCTTTTGTCAGCTGGGAGCAGAGGTAAACAACAAGAATCTTAAAATCCACAAGAACGGCTTTTAAAAAACATAACTCATTCTTAACCCAGGGACTGCCTGTACATATATCTCTAACATTTAGACACAAAGAAGATTACGAGCACTACGGCTGTCATAAGTTTTGGGGTCTAAGTTCTAGGTGTGTGTCTAACATTTCAGGCTAGTGTTCTATAAAGGGAAAGTAGGTGCTTTCTGCCTTTTTGTAGATTCCCTGTTATAGAACTGCTCTGTAAGGGGACCTTTACCTGTATGCCTTCGGTCTCGTACTCTTCCTGCTCTGCCTTCAGTGTCATCTCGATAAACAGCTGCTGGAGCTTCTCATTGCAGTAGTTTATACAGAACTGTTCAAAGCTTGTGGAAATCACAAAATAAGGAGACCATCACAAATGCCATGCCGAGACAGAGCAATAGTCCATCGGGTCTCTTGGACGTATTTGGCCAACCTTAATTTACAATACTGTCTGAAGTAAGGGGGCAATCATAATAGCATACACACAAAATTGCTTAATCAGCATATGAGGGGCCACTGAAAAGTTCTCAGCAACCAGCAAAGTTGGGGAAGTCTCCATTAAGGGCTATATACTTAGTCGGGCGATTTTCCACTTTTTTCGTTCCATCAGAAAAATTTTCCTCTTTGGTGGGCAAATTTGTGTTCTAGTTACAAATATGAAAAAATGAGTGCAGATATTTTTGGGGAATAATAAGGTATTTAAGTTAGTGTGGGGCCCGTTAGCAGCTTTTGTTGCATCTATTGAAGATATGTAGTTATATATCTATGTCTTATATCGCTTTTAAATTAGGTTATTCCCATACACATCCGGGGGAGGGGAGAGGGGATACCGCATATATATTTGATGTATGTTTACATTTCTGAGTTATACAGGGTTGTGGGGTAATGATGTCTTTTAATTTCTGTAGTTCAAAAGTGCTTTGTAATGGTTTAATATGTTTCAGATGTATATATTTATATTGCACTGTTCATATTGGAAAATAATAAAATTTATTTGAAAAATATGGAATGAAAAAAGTGGAAAATCACTGGACTACATGTATAGCTCTCAATGGAGACTGCTCCAACTTTGTTGGTTGAGCTGAGAACTTTTCAGTGGCCCCTTGTATAAACAACATACATATAAAAAGAAACATCAACCATTCCACTGAGTATACCCTTCTTCCTTGTACAGCCTACCCAAACCTCTACCCATCAACCCAACAAATACATAAGAACATAAGAAGTTGCCTCCGCTGGGTCAGACCAGAGGTCCATCGCGCCCAGCAGTCCGCTTCTGCGGCGGCACATCAGGTCCATGACCTGTAAGGTGACCGGCTTCTAAGTCCTTTTAATCCCCTTACATAACTTATCTCTACCTCTATCTGTATCCCTCAACCCCCGTGTCCATCAGGAAATTATCCAATCCTTCCTTGAAGCCCGGTAGGGTACTTTGTCCTATTACAACCTCTGGAAGCGCATTCCAGGTGTCCACCACTCTCTGAGTGAAAAAGAACTTCCTGGCATTGGTTCTAAACCTGTCCCCTTTCAATTTCTTCAAGTGCCCCCTTGTTCTTGTGGTTTACAATAAGCTGAAGAATCTGTCCCTTTCTACCTTCTCTATACCTTTCATGATCTTGAAAGTCTCTATCATGTCTCCTCTGAGTCTCCGCTTTTCCAGGGAGAAGAGCCCCAGCCTTTCCAACCTGTCTGCGTAAGAAAGATTATCCATCCCTTTTACCATTTTTGTCGCTCTCCTCTGAACCCTCTCAAGCATTGCCATGTCCTTCTTGAGGTACAGTGACCAAAATTGGACACAGTACTCCAGATGCGGGCGCACCGTCGCGCGATACAGCGGCATGATGACTTCCTTCGTCCTGGTCGTAATTCCCCTCTTAATAATACCCAACATTCTGTTCGCTTTCTTTGAGGCTGCTGCACATTGTGCCGTTGATTTAATTGTTGTATCTACCAGTACACCCAAGTCTTTTTCAAGGTTACTTTCCCATATGCCTGTGTGTCTTTGGAAAATACTAGTATAAGTGACAAAAATCATTCACAGACAGATACATGCTCAGGCATTGACAGGAAAGTAAGGCTTGACAGCTCAGACACCCCCTGCAAATTAAAAAAAATCCTCAGATTCCTCCCTTCCTCCCTCACTCTGATTCCCCCCTCTCCCACCATCCATAGGCCTCTTATCTCCTTCCCACGATCTCCCCGATGCCAGGATTCCTTCTTCCTCCAAGCCCCCCTCCAAGAAACCCTGGTGATCTAGTAACCAGGAGCCCCTAGCTCACAAAGCCGTCCATATTGGCTGTGATCTCCCGATTATCACTTCTTATTTAGAAGAAGATTGGCAGGAGGGATGCCTACTCCTTCCTGCCGTCAGGCTTGCCTCTTTCAAATGGTAAGCCTTCCCTTCTCAGTGTATCTTGGGATGCACTGGGAGGGCCTAATGCCCTGATTTTATAGATGCTGTTCCATCTAGTTGGAGCAGCCTGTTTAAGGCTAGTCTCTAGAGCAGGTGTCAAAGTCCCTCCTCGAGGGCCGCAATCCAGTCGGGTTTTCAGGATTCCCCCAATGAATATGCATGAGCAGGGGTGTCAAAGTCCCTTCTCGAGGACCGCAATCCAGTTGGGTTTTCAGGATTCCCCAAATGAATATGCATGAAATCTATTTGCATGCTTTTTTCATTGTATGCTAATAGATCTCATGCATATTCATTGGAAAAATCCTGAAAACCAGACTGGATTGCAACCCTCGAGGAGGGACTTTGACACCCCTGCTCTAGAGAATGACATGGAGTCACAGTTTGTCCCTGTGGCCACCAGCTCTGTTCCCATGCCCACTCCATCCCTGCAGACTCTGTCCCCATCACTGCCCCATGGACTCCATCCCATTCCCTCCCTGAAGGCTCTGTTCCCATCTCCACCCTGTAGTTAACCATGAGTATCTGTCTCTGTGTTATTCTCTAGCCACTGCTCCCTTCATGGATAACTGAAAAATATGACAGTACTAAGGTAGCCATTTTGTTTATTTTTACAGATTCTCTCTCTCTCTGAGGGCTGTATATGTACAATATCCTTTAGAAGGGGAAAACCTGTTCTCTTTATGGACAGACTTACCCATTTGTTTCAAAAACTTCAAACCCATAGATATCCAGTAGTCCAATCACAGTTTTCCTTGGGGGTTCCTATTCAAACAGAGCAATAAATAGAATGTAATTGGTTGATCAGTGTCATAAATGCAAGCCTAAGTTGGTGTCAACTTCTCTTCGGGACATTGTCTAGTGAACAGAGAGCACACCCAATACTATTGTACCATAACGTGCCATCAGGTTACAACTTTAAACAAAGGCATAGAGGGGGTAACTTACATATTCTGCACAGAGAGGCAGGTACAACTCAGCCTCATTACCAAGTGGATTAAATAGACCATAGTAGTCTTTATCTGTTCCCTTTACTATGTTACTATCAGGCATTTTCAAAAAAATTAAGACGTCCAAAAAAAAAGCATAAATCGCCTCTTGGATGTTTTTCTCGCCAACATGTCCAAGTGCCGATTTTTGAAACTGTATTTCTGGGCTTCTAGTGAGGTGTCCTACCTGCAATGCTTCCAAAACTAAAGGGGGAGGGGGGCATGTTGGATGTGTGTTCTGGGTGGGTTTTGGGCAGGCTTAGACTTGGACATTGTAAACCGGCCAGGTGTCCTCGATGGTCGGTATATTAAAATTAACAAACTTGAAACTTGACATCTTGCAACGATAATCTAACGTTTCCCAAGATGTCCTGGGCGGAAGTTAAATATCCGAAGCTAGACCTGTCTTAAAAGCAGCTAAGTGGCAAAAGGGTATCCAAACTGACCAGGTGACCACTGGAGAGATTAAGTAATGACCCCCCCCCCTCATTCCCCCAGTGGTCACTAATCCCCTCCTGCCTCACAAAGATCTGAATGAAATAGTACCTACCTGTCTCTAGAACAGCAGCACCTGGTATGGGAAGGCCAAGCAGAGCATCATCACACAGGTAGCCTGGTGGGTGGGCTAGTGAGCCATAGAGAAGAGGACCCAGGCCCATAAGGCACTCTAACCACTACATATATGGCGGAAATTATGAGCCCACCAAAATACACCAAAACCATACCCTACATCTGCAGCCATAAGAGCTATTGGGGTGATAAACTTGTGGATATAGTAGGGGCTCTGGAGGGCTCAGCACGAATTTTAAGGGGGTTATGGTGAGATGTACACGTGGCACCCTTTATTTGACGTTCACAGCAGTGCCCTCTAAAGTGCCCCACTGCTCTGTTGCAATGTCTGTGTGGCCAGTCCGTTACAATGCAAAGCCTTAGCATATTTTAGTAAATACGAACCTTAAAATAGAGAGCAATTTTTAAAAGTCATTTTAACAAGATTAGAAAAAAAAACCCAAAAACCTGACTGAAAATTTCCCAGCCTTGTTCCATCTGGAAGTACATGTGGGGTTCCACAGCATGTATGCTTTTTGCTCATTTAAGGGGAGGCATATCGAAGCATATCTCTCTGCGTGCAACTAATACGGGGGCGTGGCCATGTGAGGTGCATGGGTGGATCAGGGGCATATCTAAAATTTACCCCTTTTACAAAACCGTAGCGTGTCAAAGCAGGTGTAAATCCTATTGACACTCAATGCTAATTCTATAATGAGCACTCAACTTGGAGCCCCCTCCCCCCTATGTAGAATAGCACTGAGCACCGATTTTTTCTTGGCACTGATTTTTAAGCACCATTTACTGAATCTAGTCTTATATAATAACTGTTTGGGATCTTGCCAGTTTCTTGTGACCTGGGTTGGCCAATGTTGGAAACAGGATACTGGGCTTGATGGACCTGTGGTCTGTCCTAGTATGGCACCTCTTATGTTTTTATGTGAGCCCAGTATAGAACAATCAAGCCATTGTGACATCACTGATGAGACTGACTAGCATTGGTGGAATGGGACATTATGACATCACAATCTCAGCTCTGGAATACTGCTACTCTTTGGGTTTCTGCCAGGTACAGTACGTATGTCCTGGGTTGGTCACTGTCAGAAAGAGGATACTGGGTTTGATGGACCTGCGGTGTGTCCCAGTATGGCAGCTCTTATGTTCTTATGATGTTCGGCATAAAGAGAATCCACGAAACAGAGGAAAATGTCAATCTCTGCACCAGCACCAAGAAATTTAGAAAGAGCAGAGAAAGCCAGATCTTCAAACCGAACACATTTTAATGGCAACCATCCTATATAATAAAAGGCTAACTCGCGCATGCGCACTCCTATTTGCGTGCTTCCATGATCTGTAGTTCTGTGGCCGCATGAGTGCGCATGCTTGAGTCCCCAGCCTTCTTCCCAGCACCTACCTTGGCCGTCAGCAATGGCGGCTCATCTCCTGTGGGGACCTGATGTGTGCTGTGTCCGTCCGTGGCTGCGGCTTGAGGCGTATGCGCCAGTTAGGTGCATCGGGCGACAGGAACGGCGCTGGCGGCGGATGGCGGGAGGAAGGCTCATGGTCCTGCCACCGCTGCCGCTCCTGTTCACAGCGGCCTGCACGTCGCCGACTCCCCCCCTTCCCGCAACAACCGCTAACGCTCCTGTTCAAAGCGGCCTGCTGAGGTTCGCGGCCGGCTGTAACGAACCTCGCAGGCCACTCTCCGCATGGTAGCACGTTCCCTCTGACACGATCGCGTCAGAGGGAACATGCTACCGAGTTGGAGAGCGGCCTGCGAAGTTCGCTAAAGCCAGACACCATCGCAGGCTGCTCTTTACAGGAGGATCAGCCACCACGGGGATCGTGAGAAGAGCCGCCAAAAAAAAACCTTCAGCCGCAGCAGGCCAGCCCACGGGAAGGGAAGGGGGAGGGGCCGAACGGAGCAGGGCAGCTCACGGTAAGAGAAGGGAATGGGGGGTGGGGGAAAATGTTTCTACTGCTTCAGCAGGGACCTGGAGGGGAAGGGAAATACCGCTGCTGCTTCTGCAAAGGAAAATGGGGGGGGGGGGGAGGGAGAGACAGAAAGAAATACAAACAGACAAAGGAGGCTAGGGAGAGAGACAGACAGGGGACCAGAGAGAGACAGAAAGACAGACAGACAAAGGGTGCCAGGGAGAGAGAGAGAAAAATTGCAGGAGGGAGAGAGACAGAAAGAAAGGAAGAAAGAGACAGGAGCAGGGAGAGAGACATAAATAAAGACAGACAGACAGGCATATATTCTAGCACCCGTTAATGTAACGGGCTTAAACACTAGTATACATATATAACTCATGGGACATTCATACGCCATTTATATCGTGTATGCTGTCGAATGCATCAACTCATTTTTTATGACCTGGTGATTCATTCATAAGGATTCCTGAGGTAGGCTTTTAGCTGAAACACAGCCCGTGTCAAATCATATGATTGTCTTATGAGTTATATATGTATATGGTTGCCATTAAAGTGTGTACAGTTTGAATAATAATAATAACTTTATTTTTCTATACCACCATAGTCTTACGACTTCTAGGTAGTTCACAATAAAGAGAGCTGTACAATCAGCGAATTACAATATAGTATTAACATGTTACAGTGAAGACCTGGCTTTCTCAGCATAAAAGAAAGACGGCAGTGTGGCATCCCTTTTATGTGAAGCCTCTTTTCTCCACTAACCGTGTTGGCTAAAGATCCATTGATTTTGTTGACGAGCCAGTTGAATGTTCGTCCATAGATGGCTTTTGCCACAGCATCGCGGGCATAGAACGAGAGCTCAATGTTCAGGGGGCTTAGAAGCTGCAGAAATTGAAAAAGAGAAACCATGAGCAGGAAGTTGGTCCTTCAAGAAGCCGAATATGTCCGGTCCAATTTTAGAAGGAAGTGGTATGCATTGCAACCCCCCTCCTCTCTCCACCTCATGTTCCCACCTCTTAAAAGTCTTCTGGCCTTCACCTGCAGTGAGAATGGTTTCCTCCCCTGTGAGGAAATTACGTCAGATGGTAGGCTCGAGCCAGTGCAAGCAGAGGAAAAGAGACCCTGCTCTCTGCCGGTGACTACTAGAAGACTTTAAGAGGTACAGGGGAAGGTGCATTTAAAAGAACCCCTCCTATCAATGGGAGGGATGTCGGGCACCATTTTCCTTCTGCCCCAAGCGCCAGCTTCCCTCACTGTGCCACTATTCTTAATTATTACAGTATACAGGATAAAAACTCCAGTGCTTTCATGATTTTATGTTGAGTTATTACCTCTTCCGATCTGGCTTCGATCTTTTTATGGGTCAGTGCTTCTTGCAGAATAGACAGAGGGACCCCAAGCAACTGAAAAGTAAGACAGAGAGTGGACATCAGAATATCAAATCTCTTCTACTGTATTTTTAACTCAAAGGGTAAAGGGGATGGATCCGGATTTTCATTCTGGAAAATCTAATACCTCTATGGGAAATGGGGGTATGAAAGGCCTGGAACTAATTGGCCAATGTATTCTGCTCTTACCCCATCTGTTCAAGCCCCTGCTCCAAAACTCTTATTATGTAAGATACGCCACATTTTCAATGTATCGTACCTTCGATATCCATCTGATCTGGGCGCCATCGGTAATGATGGCATGTCCACGGTGATCTTCTTCATACTGGATATTTCCCAAGTAGAGAACACTGGCAATGATTCCAAAGAGATGCTGGTACACGGGGGATACAAAGTTACATTTCAAATGACTCGAAAATGTGTTCTGCTTCAAAGTCTGTCTCTGTCTGAACAGCAGCTACATGGCCCTTTATTCACAATTGCCCTGGATATTTTCCACTATCTTACATCTCCACCCATTACCTAGTCTGGTCCTTTTAGAACTCTGCAATTAAGGCTCTAATTTCATCCACTAGGTGTCACTGTAGAGTAATCACTATGACTCAACATACACAGTAACATAGTAAATGACAGCAGATAAAGACCTGAATGGTTCATCCAGTCTGCCCAATAGTTACACACATTCTAAATTCATGATTAAATTAAATTGTCCTTTTTTTGGATATTTCTGAGTCATAGACCGTAGAAGTCTGCCCCATACTGTCATTGGGTTCCAACTACTAGAGTTCCTATCGAAGCCCTCCCCAGCCCATCCTAAACTGAATTGCCATATAGAGGCCATGCACGCAATCTTAAAAAGACCATCTACATCAGTGGTCTCAAACTCCAACCCTTTGTAGGGCCACATTTTGGATTTGTCGGTACTTGGAGGGCCTGTGAAAAAATAGTTAATGTCTTATTAAAGAAATGAGAATTTTGCATGAGGTAAAACTCTTTATAGTTTATAAATCTTTCCTTTTGGTTAAGTCTTTTAATAATACTATTATAATTTATAGCTAAAGAGACATATGATCAAGAAACAGTTTTATTTTACTTTTGTGATTATGATAAACATACCGAGGGCCTCAAAATAGTACCTGGTGGGCCGCGAGTTTGAGACCACTGCTCTACATAGTCCAAAAGAAAAGATGGTGTTTTTAAGATCACCCGCTAAAGAATGGTTTCTTGTTTTAGAAGGAGCTTCCCTCACGCAGCCTTTCTGGGCAAAACATAATGCTGTGTCGGAAGCAAACTCTATACACTTCAATAAGGAGTTAAATGGATTCAAACTCAGATAAGTCCTGAGAGGTTTTCAATTGGTATTTTACAAATATAAAGCACGTTGGAATCATGCGCGTTTGGATTAATCATGGGACCAATGACGATTTAACTCTGGTCCAGGAAACTCGCCCCCTCTTCTACAAAGCCACGCGGTAACGGCCCCGAAGCCCATAGAGTTTTAAAGGGCTTCAGGGCTGTTGCCGCGCGGAAGCCGCTAGCGCGGCTTCGTAGAAGAGGGGGTTGGTGATTGGTTCAGGTCTTTTTTTTTTTTTTACCATCTGAAGGTCCAAGAGAAAAATAATAGCATTGTAATGGTGAACTGCACCTTTTCTACTGTGGTTAGAAATGTCAACAGCATATCTTGCATCATTGCATGTCATTAACAAAGTACAATGAGCAAAACCCCCACTTTTTTCTTGGGGGGGATTATTTGCTGATAATAGATTGCATTCTTTACGTAGAGCATGCATTCTAAATGATATTGCCCCACAACAAAAATGAAGTTTAACCAAAACAAAATGAGCACTGAAGCACATAACATGGGAAATTAACAAGGCAAAAATGTTTGGGCTGACCATCCAAACTTATCAATGCACTTTCCCCAGACCTAGTTGACCCAGGAAGCGCTCGGGGAGTGAACAGGAGACTTTCTACCACAACTAAGAGACTGAGCCCGTCCTAGATTATGATATTTATATTACATTACATTAGAGATTTCTATTCCGCCATTACCTTGCGGTTCAAGGCGGATTACAAAAGATTTATGAATTGGGGGTTACAATGGAAGAACTTTTGTCATTTCTAGAGTTGTAAAGAATAGGTCATTTGTCATTTCTAGAGTTGTAAAGAATAGGTCATTTGTCAGTTCTAGAGTTGTAAAGAGTAGGTCATTTGTCAGTTCTAGAGTTGTAAAGAATAGGTCATTTGTCAGTTCTAGAGTTGTAAAGAGTAGGTCATTTGTCAGTTCTAGAGTTGTAATGAATAGGTCATTTGTCAGTTCTAGAGTTGTAAAGAATAGGTCATTTGTCATTTCTAGAGTTGTAAAGAGTAGATCATTTGTCATTTCTAGAGTTGTAAAGAATAGGTCATTTGTCATTTCTAGAGTTGTAATGAATAGGTCATTTGTCAGTTCTAGAGTTGTAAAGAGTAGGTCATTTGTCAGTTCTAGAGTTGTAAAGAATAGGTCATTTGTCATTTCTAGAGTTGTAAAGAGTAGATCATTTGTCAGTTCTAGATGTTGTAAAGAATAGGTCATTTGTCATTTCTAGAGTTGTAAAGAGTAGGTCATTTGTCAGTTCTAGAGTTGTAAAGAATAGGTCATTTGTCAGTTCTAGAGTTGTAAAGAGTAGGCCATTTGTCAGTTCTAGAGTTGTAAAGAATAGGTCATTTGTCAGTTCTAGAGTTGTAAAGAGTAGGCCATTTGTCAGTTCTAGATGTTGTAAAGAATAGGTCATTTGTCAGTTCTAGAGTTGTAAAGAGTAGGCCATTTGTCAGTTCTAGATGTTGTAAAGAATAGGTCATTTGTCAGTTCTAGAGTTGTAAAGAGTAGGTCATTTGTCATTTCTAGAGTTGTAAAGAGTAGGTCATTTGTCAGTTCTAGAGTTGTAAAGAATAGGTCATTTGTCAGTTCTAGAGTTGTAAAGAGTAGGCCATTTGTCAGTTCTAGAGTTGTAAAGAATAGGTCATTTGTCAGTTCTAGAGTTGTAAAGAGTAGGTCATTTGTCAGTTCTAGAGTTGTAAAGAATAGGTCATTTGTCATTTCTAGAGTTGTAAAGAGTAGATCATTTGTCATTTCTAGAGTTGTAAAGAATAGGTCATTTGTCATTTCTAGAGTTGTAATGAATAGGTCATTTGTCAGTTCTAGAGTTGTAAAGAGTAGGTCATTTGTCAGTTCTAGAGTTGTAAAGAATAGGTCATTTGTCATTTCTAGAGTTGTAAAGAGTAGATCATTTGTCAGTTCTAGAGTTGTAAAGAATAGGTCATTTGTCATTTCTAGAGTTGTAAAGAATAGGTCATTTGTCATTTCTAGAGTTGTAATGAATAGGTCATTTGTCAGTTCTAGAGTTGTAAAGAGTAGGTCATTTGTCAGTTCTAGAGTTGTAAAGAATAGGTCATTTGTCATTTCTAGAGTTGTAAAGAGTAGATCATTTGTCAGTTCTAGAGTTGTAAAGAATAGGTTATTTGTCATTTCTAGAGTTGTAAAGAGTAGGTCATTTGTCAGTTCTTGAGTGGTGAAGAGTAGGTAGAGATTTAAAAATGGAGGGTAACAAGGAAGATTATTTGTCATATCTCAGGTTGTACAGATAAGTTCAGGTAGTTTCAGTGTATTAAAACTTCAGAAAGAAAATATTGTTTTCTGTCACAGAAAGAACTGTTCAAACAAGGAATGGTTTATCGATATGAATTAGCTTTGTAGGGCTGATAAAAGTCAGTGACAGTCCTGCGTCCTTATGTGGAGCAAAAAGATGGCATGTGGAACAAAAGAACAAAACTTGAAACATCTGCAAACTTTGTGGTTTCAATTTCTGGACAAATTTGGAGATGTTTCAAGTTATTTTTAGAGCCTAGCAGACGCTTTGTTGTTAAAGTTTGTATTCCCAGCACTGGAGTGACACCTAGTAGATCCATAGCCATACCTCTGAGACAGGCCTCCACCTGGACCGTGTCGGGTCGTCCATTGGATCTCTCCAACATAGGGCGTTTCATTTATGAGACTTTTTTTTATTTATGTGGTTTTACGAGTATATGTATTATATTTTGAGTTCATAAACACGACAATAAAGATTGTCCACCTCAAGGTTGACCTGATCTATCCCACTTCCCACTAGTTGCTCTCTTTTGCAAAAAGACGTCAAACAGGATTAACATTTGCACTAATTTATTTATTTTTAAAATTTCTATACCGTTTTTTCCCCAAACGGTTTGCAAAATGTTACATACATAAAATTTTATAGAAATCAAAACAAGATAAGGACAAAAACAGACAGATTCAATCTTTACAAAAGGGCAATTGCTCAAAGAAATGATTCTACAAATAGTTGTGTTTTTAACATTTTCCTAAATGTGTTCCTGTCTCTACATTTTTTAATTTGACCAACAAGGCTATTCCATAGCTTAAATCCTGCACATGTAAAAGTCATATATAGTTATATCAAGAAAAAGTCCAGTTGAATATAAAACTTCAAACATTGATAAGGAAATACTTTGATACCCGATCCTCAGAGGGTTAATTTCCCATTAGTTCAAGTGGACAGAGCCCACCGAACCCGATCTTCATAGGATCAAGTGTATCTTTTTTTTCTTTTTACGTCATTTATCTCATTCATAAGTTATAAATATAAAACTTTTAATTAGCTTTTATAATTTTTTTAAAAGGGGGAGCGCCTCCACCAACATGTTTCGCACGCTTTCCTCAGGGTCGAGGCTCCCTGATATATTGTTTTGCTCAGCAGAAATTGCTCCGTTAGATAAGGAGTCATTCTAGATTTCTGCTGAGCAAAACAATATATCAGGGAGCCTCGACCCTGAGGAAAGCGTGCGAAACATGTTGGTGGAGGCGCTCCCCCTTTTAAAAAAATTATAAAAGCTAATTAAAAGTTTTATATTTATAACTTATGAATGAGATAAATGACGTAAAAAGAAAAAAAAGATACAGTTGATCCTATGAAGATCGGGTTCGGTGGGCTCTGTCCACTTGAACTAATGGGAAATTAACCCTCTGCGGATCGGGTATCAAAGTATTTCCTTATCAATGTTTGAAGATTTATATTCAACTGGACTTTTTCTTGATATAACTATATAGACTGATTCCAGTTACAAGTATAGCCACTAGAGCATTTTTCTATACATGTAAAAGTCATGGCATTCGTTTCCACATATTTAGGATTAGCCTTTATTTTCAGCAATGCTGAACTTTCGGAGCGCAATGATCTTAATAGCTGATACTCAGACATCAAACCCTTAAAAAATTCTGGGATCATACCATATAAAAATTTAATAATTTGATGCTCTACTTTCAGTGCAATAAAAGGGGAATTATTGATTCATCTATCTTCTTGGTGTGCCCAATCGTGGCAGTGAACATGGAGCAGGTCCAGGCCTTCCCTGTAAATCCCAAAAGCAGTGTGAGGACACATTCGACTGTGTAATGTTTGGGATTTTGTTTGTACCTCTATATCAGCATCTGTGAAATTGATCACTGAAAAGGCTTTGCGAACCGTTTTCCAGTCATTCTTGTCATTGATGGAACTCACTTTGGCACATTTACCCTGTTGGGGAAAAAAAAAAGATCCTTCTCAGGATCTAGTTCTTATTAAACTTATAATTGCATATAAAGTACGCCCCCCAATATTTGCGGGAGTTCCATTCCAGGAACCCCCGCGAATGTTGAAAAACCGCGAATACAGTTTTTAGCAGGGGAGACAGGAGAGGGCAGCCGGAGCGCCGGCGAGTGAAGGAAATTGCTCGCAGTATGCTCCGACCGCCTCTTTCTGTACTAAAGTCGGGCCTTATCAATCAGGAGCTGCGTGTCAAAGCCCGACTTTAGTACAGGAAGAGGCGGTCGGAGCATACCGCGAGTGATTTCCTTCACTCGCCGGCCCTCCGGCTGTCCTCTCCTGCCCAGTCATTTGCGGTCGGAAAATACCACGAATGACCGGGACCGTGAATTGGGGAGCACTGTATAGGACGGTTTCAATTCAAGATATTACTAGAACAATTCTGTAATTGTTTTCCCACAAGCCTGTCTTACCTCTGTTTATAAAAACTGAAATCAGGGCCAGCTTAAAAGTTGGACCAGGTGAAGCACCGACTCAGGGCACCAGTAATTTAGGGTACTACTTACATCCCCACCAACGCCTCACCTGGATTAATGTTTAAGCTTTCTCCTCATGAGTATGCCATCTCTCCTTCCATCCAGCATTCCTTACTCTATCTCTCCACTCTGCCCCTTAGTCTGGACTCTCTCTCTCCTATCCACGCCCCACCCTGCTAGTCCGACATCACTTCCTCTCCTCTCCCCCTCCCTTCCATGGACCTGTAAACTTTATATGGGATGCTAGCAATAACACCATGAAGACAATGGCCAGCCACTGTGTCCCCCCTCCCCCGCCCCCAGCCATGAAAGCAGCAGGGTCCCAAGCTGAAGGTTAACAGTAAAATTACACCTCTTAATAGTAGCCCACACAGACAACTTCCCCCTCCCCAAAACCTTCTAAAATCATCTCCAAAATATATTATTGAAGCATAATAAAAAGATATCATCCTAAAGATATTTTTGGTGATGTTTATTTCCACGTGTGTCTATAGGAAAAACAGCTTAGACATGTGGTCTATGACTGTGTTTCTCAACTCGGTCCTGGAATAACCCCTTGCCAGTAAGGTTTTCAAAGATATCCACAATGAACATGCATGAAAGAAATTTGCAAATAATGGAGGCAGTGTACGCAAATCAAGTTTATGCAAATTCCAAGTTTCCAAGTTTATTCTATATTTGATATACCGACCATCAGCGAGTATCTGATCGGTTTACAGAGTAAAATTACAACGTTAGTTACCATATTAAAATTAAAATAGAGTTCTAAAAAGAAAATTCATTTACTAAATAATTACATAATTGACAGACAGGCCTTAAGACTGGTAAGGCAGTAAGATACGTAAGGCAGGGGGATTAGGTTGGGAGAATAAAACCCATCGAAGTAAAAAAAAAAAAATTAAAATTAAAAGGATGGTGAAAAGGGGAGGAAAGGAAACAGAAGGAGGGGGGGGACATAAGAGCATACAAACATAAGAATTGCTGCTGCTGGGTCAGACCAGTGGTCCATCGTGCCCAGCAGTCCATTCACGGGGCAGCCCTCTGGTCAAAGATCAGCGCCCTAACTGAGTCTAGCCCTACCTGTGTACGTTCTGGTTCAGCAGGAACTTGTCTAACTGTGTCTTGAATCCCTGGAGGGTGTTTTCCCCTATGACAGACTCCAGAAGAGCGTTCCAGTTCTCTATCTCTCTCTGGGTGAAGAAGAACTTCCTTACGTTTGTACAGAATCTATCCCCCTTTTAATTTTAGAAAGTGCCCTCTCGTTCTTCCTACCTTGGAAAGGGTGAACAACCTGTCCTTATCTACCAAGTCTATTCCCTTCAGTACCTTGAATGTTTTGATCATGTCCCCTCTCAATCTCCTCTGTTCGAGGGAGAAGAGGCCCAGTTTCTCTAATCTTTCGCTGTACAGCACTCCTCCAGCTTCTTAAAAGCGGTTCACTTTCATCCTCGATCTGAGGAGGGGCAAGAGGGTACTCCAGGACCAAGTTGAGAAACACTGCTCTATGATGTCTTCCTGTTCCAGAGATGGAAACTTGTGATGACTAAAACATTGGCATATTATTCTTTCCAACCTGCATAAGATAGCTGTACTTCTGAGCATTGCGCTCCAGCCCGAGCCAACGTATCAGCTCATCTTCTGCTCCCTCCAACAGCTGGTAGAAGATATGGAAATTCCGTTCTCCTTTGTTCTGATGGACAACGCGAGACTTTTCTATCAGGAAACTGAGGATGTGTCCGCCAGCCGGAGCACCCTGAAGTAAAAGAGTTGCTCAGCCATTGTAAGAAAGCTCAATTTTATACAAAAAAGAATAGCTCATTACATTCAGTTCTTTTGTTCAAATTGTGAAGATGATGAAAAGCTATCTGGATCTTATGGCAGCTGTGAATGTGGTTCAGATTACTAATCACAGAGAAGGAATTACTGGAGCCTAACGGAATTGAAATCACTGAACTGAATTGTGGCTGACGTGATATTGATATAATTTTAATGTGTAGACGAGGGGCAAAGTGCAAAATATATAGAAAAATGGTAAAAACTCCAAGGACCATCCAGAGTGGGAAAATCAATCACTTTATTGTGGGACCCGACATGGGCCATGTTTCAGCAAAAAAACGCCTGCCTCAGGGGTCTTTGAAATGATCGCACAGCGCACACAGGCCCTGCACATGGCTTCAGTTTCTTTGCAGTCTCCAGAGACGGGAGACAGCGGCAGGAAAGGGAAGATCACCCTTCCTACTTGTTCTTGCCACTGCGGACTCGGGCAATCAGCAGACCAACGGAAGGGACCAAAAGAGCCAACAGCTGCACACACCAGACCACAGCCCCGAAAATGCTCCATTCATCACCCTTAGCCTGAAGGGGGAGGAGATTTCCACCTGGAGGAGGAGGAGCTCGACCAATAAAAAGGCGTTCCAAGGACATCAGATTTTGGAGATTAAGGGGCAGAGATTACCCATCTAGCATGGTGAAGTGCATAAACTTGGTCTTCTCCTTTTTGAGTACTTAGAAGATGTTCCTGGCATTCTGTCTTTTAATAATAATAAAGCTTTATTCTTGTATACCGCCCAACCTTGAGTTCCGAGCGGTTAACAATCAAGAAGGACTGTACAGTCAGTGAAGCATATATGTAAACAAGTCAAGAGAATAATCATAATACAAATTAATCAAACAAATAGGCTTTCAGTAACTTTCTAAAGGCCTGATATGATTGCGTTTGAAAAATCAGAGGACTTAACCAGGAATTCATTTTTCCTTAACTGGAAAGCGAAAGTCTTATCTAAGAATCTTTTATAGCGACAAGTTTTTGTACTTTTGTGATTACGATAAACATAGCGAGGGCCTCCAAATAGTGAGTTTGAGACCACTGCTATAAGAACAATGGAACTGCCTGTGTTTGAACTGTTTAGACGAGTTGGGTCACTTGAAAGCGGAGATGAAGCTAACGCTGGTAGCAATTCTCGATGAACAGACCTTGTAGTTGTGGCACGTTTAACTTTTTACTCAAGAAGTATTATTTTAGGCACTTAGGGGAAAATTCTAGAAACGGCGCCTAAATTGAGTGACAGTAGGCACTCGACTGGCACCTAAGTTAAGTAACATACGCCATTTAGAATGGGAAAAAAGGGCACATTGAAGTGTTTACTGGCGCCTGAATAATAAGTGCCGGAATCACACCTATATACGCTGTAGGCCGCCGCACACCACTATGGGTATGGCTAATGCTGAACGTGGCATTAGGTGGCCTAAAGCGCCTACATAGTTGTGATTCACGGCAAAGCTAGGGACGCCTGGAAAACCCTGACCTACATTTCTGGCGCCTATCTTTTGCAGAGGCACGATTCTCTATAGGGTGCCATCATGCGATTGACACGCAATCAGTGGCCACTTTTTAGGCAGCCACCGATATTGGCGCCCTATAGAGAATCCGGACTATGTATATATTTTAATAATAATAATAATAATAACTTTATTCTTATATACCGCCAACAATCTTGCGACTTCTAGGAGGTTTACAATAAAAGAAACTGTAAATACAATCAAGTGAAACTTTACGAACAGCTACTTAAATACATTTTAAATTTGTTTTTCATTATATTTTTTTACTTTTACTTAAGTATCAAAATATGCATTTGCCTTTACTTTTTTGTTTTAATTCTTTATTCATTTTCAAACTTACAATAAGCGTGACATATGTTCAAACAAATTAACAATAAATACATCACTTAATAATCATCATTGGTACAAAACATAAACTCTTCTCACCCCCCCCCCCTTCCCACCCTTTCCTACCATATAATCAAATATCTTATAGAATATGTAATAGTAGATTAAATTATAATTTCTGGTGGAATTCTTTATGTCATGTTTATAAAATGGAGAGATTTATTGCAATACAGCGGGGATGTTTCAGGAAATTTCCAAGATGTGTGGGAGCCATTAACAAAATATTGTATTGTTTAGGTGAAATTGTTTCCCTTAAATTTACAAGTTAATTTGCCTTTACTTTTACTTAAGTACTTTGACCGTTTGACCTAGAACAGTGGTCTCAAACTCACGGCCCAGGGACCACATGCAGCCCGCCAGGTACTATTTTGAGGCCCTCGGTATGTTTATCTTAATCACAAAAGTAAAATAAAACAGTTTCGTGATCATAGGTCTCTTTAGCTACAAATGACAATATTATTATTAAGACTTAGCCAAAAGGAAAGATTTATAAACTATAAAGAGTTTTACCTCATGCAAAATTGTCATTTCTTTAATAAGACATTAACTATTTTTTCTGAGGTCCTCCAAGTACCTACAAATCCAAAATGTGGCCCTGCCAAGGGTTTGAGTTTGAGACCACTGATCTAAGCTGAGTGGAGTCCTCCAGCTACATTGTACTAGAGGGGAGTGTTGCTTCAATATTGTATTTTCAGTCACTAGGGACAGGCAGATTCCTTGCTGTCCTGCCCAGCTTGTCTGTCCCTCACTATTAGAAATATGAAAGTGAAACAGCGCCCTCCACTGGTAGGTCTATAGCTAGAGGACTCTTATTCAGTTTAGAGCAGTGGTCTCAAACTCGCAGCCCATCAGGTACTATTTTGAGGCCCTCAGTATGTTTATCATAATCACAAAAGTAAAATAAAGCAGTTTCTTGATCAAATGTCTCTTTAGCTATAAATGACAATATTATTATTAAGACTTAGCCAAAACAAAGATTATAAACTATAAAGAGTTTTACCTGATGCAAAATTGTCATTTCTTTAATAAGACATTAACTATTTTTTCTGAGGTCCTCCAAGTACTTACAAATCCAAAATGTGGCCTTGCCAAGGGTTTGAGTTGGAGACCACTGACCTAGTATTTGAAACAACACTGCTGCCCAGTAAACACGCCTCACTTCTGCCACATAAGAAATGAAAAGTAACTTCAGAGGGTATTTTGCACTGCTGATTGCTTAAATGCTTTTGTTTGCTGACCTCATGTTGCCTAATTGACTGTCAATTATTTTTCTCCAACAGATGCTTAATTTACCTTAAAATCAAATTGGATATCCATGTACTTTCCAAACCTACTGGAGTTGTCGTTCCGTAAAGTCTTAGCATTTCCAAAAGCCTGGAAGACAAGTTTTTAAACTCGGTAAGTTATCTTTTTGCTATTATTTCTACGGCTGCAAATCCTACATCCCCACTCCCTACTTCCTCAGCGAATCAATTTTAATGCTCTTTCCATGCACACCTGGACAATGATGTACACTTCTCCCTCCGTATTCATGGTTTCAGCATTCACGGTTTCGATTATTCACGGTTTTTAGCTCGCTGGCTCCTCTTGCATAGAGAAATCGCTGATTCCAAGCATTTACAGAGAAAATCGCCGATTCTCGGCACTTTCATCACCGTGTTTTGCCTCTTCCTTCAGGAACAGGCCAGATCTCCCACCATGTTATTTGTGGTTTCACCATATTCACGATGGTTTTTTAATAGAAAACAGCGCATAACATATGAAAAAGTTATTTGCGGTTTTTCTGTATTTGCAGTTCTGTTAATCCCCTATCACAGTGAATACGGAGGGAGAAGTGTACTATTTCCTTGGTCCTTCCCTCCCAAACCTCAAGGGTTGCCAACAGGTCAGGTTCTCAGGACATCCCTAATTAATATGTATGAGAGTGTTGCATACAGTAGAGGTAGCAGAGATACATTTAATCCTCATGCATTTTTATTAGGGATATCCTGAGAACCTGACCCCTCGGTAACCCTTGAGGACAGGGAGTGATGACAAAGGTGCTATTTCACGTGAAATCCAAGTGCCAACCTTAAACTACTAAGCATACAATGCATGCAAGTTCTAAAGAGAAGACCGGCGGAAAGGATTTGGAGTAACTGCAGATTCTTTTCATTTGAAAATGGGGCTGCTTCTGTAGTATGGCCGACTGCCTGAATATTCACCCCCACATGGCTGTTCCAGGCCTGGAGACTTGTAATTCAGATTCCCAATTGCCTTCCCTAAATAAAGTGACTGCACGCCATGGAGTAAACCCAGGACTGGCTCAACCTGACAGGGTTACTCAGTGTAACTCAGTGCAGCGCCCGCAACAGGAGAGGCTCACGCCAGTCAAGTTCGATATTTTGTTTGTTCTATTCAATCTAGTTTCTTGATACTCTATTAATTATCCAGGACCCCTGAGGAAGAAGTGTTTTTTGAAACACGGACCGTGTTGGGTCTATTATACTTGAAAACAAGAATCAGTGTTTGGATATACAGTGGTACCTTGGTTTACGAGCTTAATTCGTTCCAGAAGCATGCTCGTAAACCAAAATACTCGTATATCAAAGCGAGTTTCCCCATAGGAACTAAGGGAAACTCGCTTGATACGTTCCCACTCACCCTCACCCCCCCGAGGCCAGCGGCGCTGCTGTACCTCCCCCGAACCGCCATTGCTCCCCCCGAAGGCCCCTCCCGCGTGATCCGGCACCCTCCCACCACCCCACCCCCCGCGATCCGGCATCCCCATCACTCGCATCGCACCCCCCCCTGCCGCGATCTGAAATCCCCCAGATCCACCCGAACACGCTGCTTACCGCCATCTGGCCACCGGCACCGGCACCAATGCACAGGACATGCCGATGCCGGTGCCCGAAGATCTGCATCCTCTTCTTTGCTGGACCTTGAGCATCTGCGCATGCTCAAGGCCTGCGAGTTCACGCTCTCTCCGAGATTCTCAGAGACAGCGTGAACTCGCAGGCCTTGAGCATGCGCAGATGCTTAAGGCCCAGCAAAGAAGAGGATGCAGATCTTTGGGCACCGGCACCGGCATGTCCTGTGCGTTGGTGCCGGTGCCAGTGGTCAGATGGGGGTAAGCAGCGTGTTCGGGTGGGTCTGGGGGATTTCAGCTCGTGGCAGGGGGGGGGTGATGCGAGCGGGGGGATGCCGGATTGCAGGGGAGGGAGGGTGACAGATCGCAGGGGCGCCGCTCATAAGTCGAGGCAAGCTTGGTTTCCGAGGCGCCGATTTTGCGAATGTTTTGCTCGTCTTGCAAAACACTCGCAAACCGGTGCACTCGTAAACCGAGGTACCACTGTATTTATTTTATATATGCTGAATAAATTCCTTGTACATTTTCCTGCAGTTTTGTACAATGAAACATACACGAAAAAGCAAGACTTACAATAAAATGAGACCACAGCTTTCAAGAAAATGCTTGCTTAAATAAAATTGTCTACACAAGTTTCCTAAATTGTAACACATTAGAAGATCCCTTAACATCAGTAGGCAACGCATTCCATAAATAGGTACCCTGTATCGAGATCATTGCGTGCCGAAGAGTCAAATGGGCCATAGCCTTAAATGATGGAATTTCAAGCAACAATTGGCTCTCGGAACGCAAGGACCACGTAGGATGGTATTCACAAAACAAAGAACGCAAAACAGTCGGCCCATTGTCCCGTGAAACACTGCACTCCTACGGAAATTCCATGGCAGCATCTTCCATCCCTGTGGGAATCCCATGGCAACTTCTTCCATCTCCATAGGAATCCCGAGGCAACATTTTCCATACCCATGGGAATCCCGCAGTCCCCATTCCCATACAGCTCCCTACTCATCAGACATCTACTCTTACCTACACACTTGCCCACAATACAAAAAAAAGCTTTCTGGAAGACAAAATAACTAATGCAAGCTTATAGTGTGTACATCCATCTACCTAGATCAATCAGATCTAACCATGATAGGCTGAGACAAAATTCACATGTAGAAAGGATCTAGTTAGCCAGAATTCCCCGATTACACACATTTTTGCTGCCTGCAGTGCCTATGGCACACCTCCTCTTCTGTGGTTTACCTCTAGCACTGGATTGGAGAGGAGAAGTCGATCACGGACTGTTTGCAAGCGATCGGTGGTAGGACATGTCATCGCCAGGTACTGGAGGATCTTCTTCGATGTTTCCGTCTTTCCAGCCCCACTCTCCCCAGAGATTAGGATGAAATGGTTATTGCGTTCAGTGCACATCACTCTGTAAGCGTTGTCAGCTATGGCATAGCTAGAAAGAACAATATTCAAGGGAAGCAGACAGCTTTAAGTCTCTCACTTATCACATCTATGACGGAAGCATATTTCAACTTTATTATCTCTCTGCTAATTAAATAATATTATGGTTGGATGATAAGTTTGTAGATAACCACAGAACTACTTACATATGTGGTGGCAGCTCAAATAAGTTAACTCCTTGGTAAAGCTCCATTTGTTTGACTGAGTAGATATCCAGTTCCTTGTAGGGATTCACTGACACTAGAAGGGTACCAATATAAGTCTATGAAAATAAGCAGAATAAGAAAATGAGGTGTCAAGCCCAACATGAGATGGAGGAGCAGGCAAATGGTTAGTGCAGAGGTCCCCAATCCAGGACATCTCCAGCCACTCAGGGTTTCAGGATATCCGGAATGAATATGCCTGAGATAGACTGACATGCACTATCTCCAGCAAATCTATCTCGTGCATATTCAGTGTGGCTGTCCTGAAAATCTGACTGGGTAGGTGTGTCCCAAAGACTTGGTTGAGAAACACTGGGTTAGTGTAAGGGGTTGAAAACCAAGGTAGGATTACCAGATGCCCGAGAAAACCTGGACATGTCCTCTTTTTAGCAGATTGTCCAGGTGGTGCCCAGAGGATTTTCCAAACCCGGTGGTTTGTCTGCGCCATAGGACGCCCATGTGCGATTCTCAAAGTGGCTGAGACCGGGCGTCCTATACAGAATCTGGCCCTTAGTCCAGTGATTTTCTACTTTTCGCTTTGTATTTTTCCAACTGAACGAAAAAAGTGGAAAATCACCAGACTAAACGACCAGTTCTCTAAGAGGCCGCCTAAATGGAAACCACACCTACACAACTTGATAGGTGCTTTTTTTCTCCTTACTGTGCCTACAGTTTTCTAGGTGGTCTCTTAGAGCAGTGGTTCCCAACCCTATCCTGGAGGACCACCAGGCCAGTCGGGTTTTTGGGATAGCCCTAATGAATATGCATGAGAGAGATTTGCATATAATTGAGGTGACAGGCATGCAAATCTGCCCCATGCATATTCATTAGGGCTATCCCAAAAACCCGACTGGCCTGGTGGTCCTCCAGGACAGGGTTGGGAACCACTGTCTTAGAGAATCGTATTATGTTGATAGGCACACATTTTTCAATTATCGGTAACTAACAGCTTATTATTCAATTGACATAGGTGCCTAGCTTGTTATGTGCCTCCAATATTGACCAAGATGTGATGTCAGAGGCAAAGCCATTTATAGAATTTGCCAGAAAGTGTATAGCCCTTGATGAAGCCTGCCCCAACTGTGTTGGTTTTGCTGAGAACTTTTGAGTGGCCCCTCATAAATCTCATGACATACTGGGTTGAAAGTCCAAAACCCAGGAACGGCCAAAGTTTCCCTCTGAAAAATACATCAACTTGGCAGAAAACCAATGCGGATTTACATAGATGAGGTGTTCTCTGAAGCGCTTGCGCAGGTTGTCCAGAAACGCTGTCTCACTGGTGAAGGAATCCAGCAGGACGAAATCTTGTACGCCTACTCGCTCTCGAGCAGGCAGCGCCCCCTCCATGCTCAGCTCCTCTCACTTCTCTTGAAGTGCTTCTCCCTGAAGAAAAAAACATCAATAGTAGATGCCTCATTTTAATAATTCAACAGTACATGACATAATTGTACAGATAAATATTGTAAATATCCATAAGGCATACCTTTTGAAGCTGCTTTAATATGGATTAACTGGATCTAATGCTTTTAAGAGATTTAACAAAATGGAATGGTAAAAGCCAATGAAACATCCAGGAATGCCATCTCGACAGCTCTCTTTATCTAGTTCTTCATGAAGGCTTGGGCTCCCTCCTGCCCGATCCTGTCGGGGAGTTCGGGGGTGCCCGGGGCAGGAGGGCTTGGGCTCCCTCCTGCCTCGATAGCGTCAGGGAGGTCAGGGGTGCCACGGGGCAAGAGAGCTTGGGCTCCCTCATGCCCCGATGTCGTTGGGGGGGGAGGGGGGTGGATTCTGTAACCGGTATTGTTTTTGACAGACACCGGTTACAGAATCCAGCTTTTAGGCGAAGGACTGGCTCCTCATTCGCCTAAAAGCCCTTGTTTTGGACGTTTGGGGCTTAGGCTTTTTTTAGGTTGATTATATGGCATAAGTTTAGACATAGTGGTGGTCTGGGCGTTTAAACAGCTGAACGTAGAGGCAGGCTATTATTTTTTAAAAACTCCTTTTCGACGTTTTTTTTGATAATGGACATTTTCCCTGCTTCTACTTTCAACGTTTAAGACCTTAGGCCAAAAGGGGACTTAGCCGTTTTTTCTGATTATGCCCCTCTAGGTCTATTCCCTTCATGACCTTGAATGTTTCGATCATGTCCCCTCTCAATCTCCTATATTTGAGGGAGAAAAGGCCCAATTTCTCTAATCTTTCACTGTACAGCAACTCCTCCAGTCCCTTAACCATCTTAGTTGCTCTTCTCTGGACCCTTTCGATTAGTACCGTGTCCTTCTTAATGTACGGCGACCAATGCTCGACGGAGTACTCCATGTAAGGATGCACCATGGCTATGTCTAACTCCAGACTAGAGGTCTGCACAGGAACGGGGATTGTGGGAATCCCATAGGTCCCACGGGGACTCTGCAGGGATCCCCCCCAGGTCTATGGGACTCCCTACTATGTCTATGGGACTCTCACGGGGATCCCCCCCAGGCTCATGGAACTACCATGGGGATGGAACCGGGGTTCCCAAGGCCTGGAAAAAGAATTAGTAGAAGCTAGACAAAAGCAGAAACTGGGACCAAGATGATGGAAAACCAAAATGTCCCACCAGCCACAGCAAGGAAGATGTTCATTTTGAGGGGGGCTAAGCTCAAAGTGGGAGGCCCATCCCCCTCTCATGGTTATGCCACCAATTGTGTTTAATACAAAATGAAGTACTTGCTGAGTTTATTTTGGGGTTTCCAGTTCAGTTTTGACACATTTTTCTTATGCAACCATTGTCCTGAAAAGTGCCTCTCTCAATTCTGCTTTAAATGATTTCAATGGTCATTGCTTCATGAAAAACCATTTGTGGATCTTGGAAGGACCTCTCACAAATTACCTATGAAACCAGGACTTGTTTGCTTTACAGATATCAACTTTATATTGCCAAAAAAAAAATCCAACTCTTTTATTTCTTTCTTTTAAGAAGAAATGGTCAACTCTACAGTCACATGACCTAATGTCTATTCTAATTCTTTCTGGTGATGTATGCATCTATTTCTGTTTACTGTTATTTGTTTATATTGTATTTTATTGTTGGTTTAAAAAAACTAAGACTTAAAAAAAACAACAAAAAAACAACCTGTCAGAAGTAATTGCTGCTTTTGATGAGGACAGGTAACTTTTAGGGGGGGACAGAGGCGATTCCTCGTGGGGATGGAGAGGATTCCTTGCAGGAACGGAGGAGATTCTGGCAGGGATGGGTGGGATTTCTGTCCCTGCGCAACTCTCTACTCCAGATTACCACTACTTCAGGAAGCAGGTGAAAGCCTGGCTCTTTACCCAAGCCTTTAATACATAGGGTGATTGACTATACACTCATTCTGCACCAGGCCTAGCTTTCCACCCACACCAATTAAATCAGTTCCTTATACTTTCTTTAACTGTATAAACAATGTGCCTTAAGTTTAGCCTCCCTCCCATCTGTTTATCCCAACACACTCCATACCACCTATCTACCTGAACTCCACGAAGAAAACTACCAGGAAACTAAAAATGATCCAAAACACCGCCGTTTGTCTCATCTTTGGCCTGAAGAAATGGGAACATATCACCCCTTTCTACCACCAACTTCACTGGCTGCCTTTCGAATCCAGAGTTCTTTTCAAGTTCGTATGCTTCTGCTACAAATCGATAACCGGTTCATCGCCAAGATACATCAATCCTCACTTTATCCTTTATTGCACCAACAAGAAATCCCGCAGAATTCAGCTGTTGGCCTTCCCTTCGCTAAAACTTTGTCATCTCAAAAGAGTCCTAGACAAAACCTTCGCCTTCCAAGCAGCTAAGCTGAACCCATGGCTAGCCCAAATGATTCTCGAGGCCTCCACCTACCTCGGCTTCAGAAAATTACTCAAAACTTACCTATTCAGCAAACAAGACCCTTAACCGTCCCCCCCCCCCCCTCCTGCAATAACACCTCGCCCCGCGCTCGGCTCCTCTCCTCCCTCATGATAGCTTCTCTCCTCCCTATCTTCTACCCTCTTCCTTCATCATCTGTCAAGTTCGGTTAAATTTGTTGTAAATCTGATAACTTGTTGTAAATCTGCATGTCAACGCGGATCCTAATCTAATTGATGCGAACCGCCTAGAACTCGCTGGGTATGGCGGTATATAAGAATAAAATTATTATTATTATTATTGTCCCCAACTAATATCTGCCCTTGACCCCTCGGCTATAAGATAAGCTGTATTATAGAAAAGCACTAGCGTCATATCTCTGTTATTTGAATGTTCTAATTTGTGCTTATTAGATGCTTCATAAGTATTCTTTCTCCCTTTTAGTATGGATTACTGCATATCTCTCTTATCTGAAGCTCAGTGCTGCTCACAAGTATATTTTGAAACTGTTTCACAGTACTCCTATTATTAAGTTTCAATTTACTGATTTTAACTTTGCCTCATCCCCCCTCCCCCCTCATTTTTACAAAACCATAGCATCAGAGCTGTTACCAAGTTTCAAAGTTTATTTAGAAATTTTATAAACCGCCCTATCAGACTTCTAGGCGGTGAACATTATGCTAAAAACATGTATGGGGTAACTATACATCCATCAAAACCATAATCATTATTAAAAACAAACAAGAACAAAAAAAAAAAAGGGAAAGAAAGGTAGAACTACAATTTATCAAGTAAAAGAGAGAACATATAGTTTTGTAAAATATATATATTTGGCCTTTTTATTACTGTTAATGCTTATTTCCTAAAAGGGAAGACCATATTATTAAGATGACTTGGGGAAATCCACTGCTTATTCCTAAGATAAGCAACATAAAATCTGTTTTACTACTTGGGATCTAGCTTGGTACTTTGGACCCGGGTTGGCCACTGTTGGAAACAGGATGCTGGGCTTGATGAGCCTTCAGTCTGTCCCGGTATGACAATTCTTATGTGAGTCAAGAATAGGATAGCCAAGCCATTGTGACATCACTGACGAGGCCGGCTCTTAGGCATTGGTGGAATGAGGCATCATTATGACATCACAATCTCAGCTCTGGAATGTTGCTACTCTTTGGATTTCTGCCAGGTACTTGGGACCTGGGTTGACCACTGTTGGAAACAGGATATGGGGCTTGATGGACCTTCAGTCTGTCCCAGTAGGGCAAGTCTTATGTTGAATTATACCTGCTGTACAATGCCTTGGATGAATCTCTTCATAAAGGCGGTTAATAAAAAAAAAAAAAAAAAAAAAAAATTATTACTTCAGACTGTATGCACAATTTGAAAACTTTATGTAGCATATACTGTATACCCCCCTTATACAAAGCCTTGCCAGCGGCTGCCATGCAGCAACAGAACAAATCCCATTAATTCCCAAAGGGTTTTGGTGTGATTACCGTGGACCGCTGCTCTAATCAGCTTAGTAAAAGCATGTATAATTCTTTGTAACATGTTTAACTCTATACAGAATTCTATATGGCAATATGCTGCTTGTAACACATCTCAAAGTCTAATTAATGAGGATGCGGAGGGATATAAGATTATACAAAACATACCATAACATAAGAGCTTATGGACTTTTCTTTTAGGAAATTATCAAAACCTTTTTTAAATTCTGCTAAGCTAACTGCTTAATTCCAGAGTTTAATTACACATTGAGTGTAATTAATAAGTTGATTATGAACACAGTAAGGCCTTTACACTGTGTCTATCAGAATTCAAGTCTGAATCTTACTAAATGGACATCTCATGGCACCAGATAAAAGTTCTTGTCAATGACCAGCAGATGGTGCCAGAAGACAAGATGAGGCAGATTACCATACATTACAGTATAATCTTGTTACAACGGACTTCAAGGGACCAGGAAAAAAGGGTCCGTTATATCCAGCGTTGCATTTTTTTAAAACTTTATTTAGGTCAACTTGAAACAACGTACAATCAATGAATAGTCACTGCACAAGCATATCAGCAACATCAAGAACAAAACTCAGCAAAGCATTGGCATGGCACGAAATGATTGCAAAACCAGAACCCTAAAAGATGTTCTAAAGCAGGGGTGTCCAATGTCGGTCCTCGAGGGCCGCAGTCCAGTCGGGTTTTCAGGATTTCCCCAATGAATATGCATGAGATCTATTTGCATGCACTGCTTTCAATGCATATTCATTGGGGAAATCCTGAAAACCCGACTGGACTGCGGCCCTCGAGGACCGACATTGGACACCCCTGTAATCTAAAGCATTATGTCGTACTGTACTGGAAAGAAAAATACCTCTGTCATTTTCTTCTGGGCTGCATTTTGATACTATATCACCGGCACATCATGCACCTTATAGGCGGAGCCTGCATGTCCGTTATTGCCGAATAAAACTACAACTAAAAGCGGCTCTGGGGACCAAATTAGTTGTCCGTTATATCCCAAAGTCCGTTATAGGCCAATCCGCTATATGCAATGATTTTCTGTATGTTTATAATGGTGCTCGGCCGGGACCAGCAGACCTCGGCCACTATAGGTGAGGTTCCGTTATAAGAGAGTCCGTTCTGACGAGATTATACTGTGTAGTAAGGGGGAGGAAGGGAGAGGAAGGGAGAGGAAGGGAGTAAGGGGGAGGAAGGGAGAGGAAGGGAGTAAGGGGGAGGAAGGGAGAGGAAGGGAGAGGAAGGGAGTAAGGGGGAGGAAGGGAGAGGAAGGGAGAGGAAGGGAGGAAGGGGGAGGAAGGGAGAGGAAGGGAGAGGAAGGGAGTAAGGGGGAGGAAGGGAGAGGAAGGGAGTAAGGGGGAGGAAGGGAGAGGAAGGGAGAGGAAGGGAGAGGAAGGGAGTAAGGGGGAGGAAGGGAGAGGAAGGGAGAGGAAGGGAGGAAGGGGGAGGAAGGGAGAGGAAGGGAGAGGAAGGGAGTAAGGGGGAGGAAGGGAGAGGAAGGGAGAGGAAGGGAGGAAGGGGGAGGAAGGGAGAGGAAGGGAGAGGAAGGGAGTAAGGGGGAGGAAGGGAGTCCTGATGTCAGGCACAGTAAGCAGAGAATGAAAAAGGGATCAAGTTTGTCCCCGTCCCTGCCCCATCCCTGCAAACTCTATCCCTGTCCCATCCCTGTGAATTCTGTCCTCATCTGCACAAGCCTCAAACACTTATGATTTTAAAGTGTTCAAGGCTTGTGCATATAAGAACAGAGCTTGGGGGATGGAGAACGGGGATAAACTTATAATGGTTTTGGGTTTCTTCCTTTCATAATATTATTCTTTGATTTATTTCTTTATTATTAGCCTGTTGCTTTAAGGGTTGGTTTTTTAAAAAATCTTTAGTACTCCCCCTTCCTGCGGACTGTATAGCACAATATATTTGGTGACTTTTGAAGAAAATTATTGCCTGAATGTTTTTCTAAAATGTGCTTTTCTTTCAAGTTTTTCTTTTTGCTTGTATGAAATTTTTTAGTAGCAAAGACAAAACATCTCACATTTCTGAAATGAAACATGCAATAAAAACTTGAATTTAGTTGTTCCTCACTGCCATTTCATTTTCAAGTGAGAAGAAACAGTATTTTGTTTTTTTAATCGGACTTTCATTTTGTTTGGAAACAAATGCGCATCCCTGTAGGGGACAGCTTTCTAAAGAGGGAAGGGTGGTCACTTGCAATTTAGCAAAGTACCAGGATTCTCACCATTTAAAGAGGCAATTCTGTATCCTACCCCAAGCTCTCACACTTACATGGTCATGATACCTGCAAATGTTTAAAGTACTAGCAAATACAGGTAGATAAGAACATAAGAAGTTGCCTCCCCTGGGTCAGACCAGAGGTCCATCGCGCCCAGCAGTCCGCTCCCACGGCGGCCCATCAGGTCCATGACCTGTAAGGTGATCCTTGTCTAAATCTTTTAATCCCCCTTGTCCTTCTATCTATACCCTTTCATAACCTATCTCTACCTCTATCTGTATCCCTCAATCCCCTTATCCTTCAGGAATTTATCCAATCCTTCTTTGAAACCCCGTAATGTACTCTGTCCTATCATAACCTCCGGAAGCGCATTCCAGGTGTCCACCACCCTCTGAGTGAAAAAGAATTTCCTAGCATTGGTTCTAAACCTGTCCCCTTTCAATTGTTCTTGTGGTTCCCAATAGGCTGAAGAATCTGACCCTTTCTACCTTCTCTATGCCTTTCATGATCTTGAAGGTCTCTATCATGTCTCCTCTGAGTCTCCGCTTTTCCAGGGAGAAGAGCCCCAGCCTTTCTAACCTGTCTGCGTATGAAAGGTTTTCCATACCTTTTATCATTTTCGTCGCTCTTCTCTGAACCCTCTCAAGTATCGCCATGTCCTTCTTGAGGTATGGTGACCAATATTGGACACAGTACTCCAGATGCGGGTGCACCATTGCGCGATACAGCGGCATGATGACTTTCTTCGTCCTTGTTGTAATACCCTTCTTAATAATACCCAACATTCGGTTTGCTTTCTTTGAGGCTGCTGCGCATTGTGCCGTTGATTTCATTGTTGTGTCCACCAGCACACCCAAGTCTTTTTCAAGGGTACTTTCCCCTAGCTCTGATCCCCCCCATTTTGTAGCTGAACATCGGGTTCTTTTTCCCTATATGCATGACCTTGCATTTCTCTATATTGAAGTTCATTTGCCATTTATTTGCCCACTCTTCCAGTTTGTTTAGGTCCCTTTGTAAGTCTTCACATTCCGCGGTTCTAACCCTGCTACAGAGTTTGGTGTCATCCGCAAAATTTATAACTTCACACTTTGTCCCCGTTTCCAGGTCATTTATAAATACATTGAACAGCAGTGGTCCGAGCACCGACACCTGCGGAACACCACTCATGACCCTCCTCCAGTCCGAGTAGTGGCCCTTCACACCAACCCTTTGCTTTCTGCCTGCCAACCAGTGTTTAATCCATCTGTATACGTCCCCTTTCACCCCGTGGTTCCATAGCTTCCTAAGTAGCTGCTCATGAGTTACCTTGTCAAAGGCTTTTTGGAAGTCGAGATAAATGATGCCTATGGGTTCCCCTTTGTCCATCTGGCTGTTTATCGCTTCAAAGAAGTGCAGTAAGTTCGTTTGGCACGATCTTCCCTTGCAGAAGCCATGCTGGCTCGCTTTCAGTTGTCCATTTTTTTCTATGTGCTCACAGATGCTGTCTTTTATCAGTGCTTCTACCATCTTGCCCGGAACTGAAGTCAAGCTTACCGGCCTGTAGTTCCCCGGATCACCCCTCGATCCCTTTTTGAAAATAGGTGTGACATTTGCTATTTTCCAGTCCTCCGGGATCTCCCCAGTTTTCAAGGATAGGTTACAAATTTGTTGGAGTATTTCCATTATCTCGTTTTTTAGTTCTTTTAGTATCCTTGGGTGGATTCCGTCCGGGCCTGGTGATTTGTCACTCTTCAATCTATCTATCTGTTTGAGGACATCCTCATGGCTTAGCTCTAATTGCGACAGTTTTTCTTCTTGATCTCCACTTATGATCTCTTTGGGTTCTGGTACATTGGATGTGTCCTCGCTCGTGAAGACTGACGAGAAGAACTTGTTTAACCTGTCAGCTACCTCTTTTTCCTCCTTTACCACTCCCTTTCTGACTCCATCATCCAATGGTCCTACTTCCTCCCTCGCCGGTTGCTTCCCTTTAACGTATCTGAAGAACGTTTTGAAGTTTCTTGCTTCCCCAGCCAGCCTCTCTTCGTATTCTCTTTTTGCTTTCCTAACCACTCGGTGACATTCTTTTTGGTGTTTTTTGTGTTCTTTCCAGTTCTCCCCGGTTTGGTTCTTTTTCCATTTTCGGAATGATTTTTTCTTGTCACCTATCGCTTTCTTCTGCCTGAGTGCTCTTCTGAATCTATCTGCTTAACTTACATAGGGGTGACATATGGGGAAGGTTCTCAGAATCCTGCAAGCTGCTTGGGCACCTGCTGTTAAGTACTCATGCCTAAATACCAGTTATACTTTTTTAAGCTTATGAGGGGCCGCTGAGAAGTTCTTATCCCAACCGACAAAGTTGAGGCAGTCTCCAACAAGGGCTATACACTTAGCCCAGTGATTTTCCACTTTTTTCATTCCGTTGGAAAAATACAGAACAAAAAAAGTGGAAAATCACTAGATGTGGAGTGGCATCATCAAAACAAACGTCATAAGTCTGTTTTGAGCCTAGCGTCCAGAGTCCATTCTTGAAAAATAGATTCAAAAATTTTTTCTGAAAATTATTGACTTCTACATCCAGCTCTTTGATTGGCCAGACCGCTAGTATAGCTATCTTTAGACTGCATTCTCGTCCAAAAAATTGGCCCAGTCCAAATGCACCTTACAGGGCATTGCTGTGAACTTCACATACAGGGTGCCACATAAAGATCTCACCACAAGTCCCTTGCAGGTCATGGTGATCTCCCCCCCCCAACCAAACCCACTATACCCATCTGTCTACAACCCCAATGGCAGTAGAGTAGGGTTTGGGGTTTTTTTTGTGGACTCACATCTTCCACAATGAATGCAGTGGTTAGAGTGGCTTATGAGCCTGGGTCTTCCTCTCTATGGTTCACTAGCCCACCCCCAGACTATTTAAGCCACCTCTGGCAAGCTCTACTAGGCTTTCCTATGCCAGCTGCTGATGTTCTGGAGGCAGGTATGTACGTTTTTATTCTGATTTTTATGGCTGAGGGGGGAGGGTCAATGATCACTGGGGAAGTGTGCTGGGGTCTGTACTTTGTCTCTGCAATGGTTATCTGCTCACTTTGGATACCTTTTGGGCACTTAGACCTGATTTTAGATCGCCTAAGTCACAACATATAAGTTCCGTCCAGGCAGCCTCACAAAACTTTAGATCAGGGGTGTCAAACCTTTTGGCTACCCTGGGCTGCATTGGCCAAAAAAAATGTTTCTGGGATGGCACAAATGTGCAAATGCTGCAGCAAGACAGAGGAGGGAGCCGGCAAGACGGTAAACACCCAGGGGCGGCAGAGGAAAACACTGCATCGCCCTCAACTGGGGCCGCACAAAATACCTCACTGGGCCGCATGCGGCCCTCGGGCCGCAGGTTGGACATCCCTGCTTTAGATTATTCCTGCAGTATGACTAAGTCTAGGTTGGCCCTCATCCCACCCTAACCACTCCTTCAAAAATGCCCCTTTCTGCTCTGGGCGCACAGTGGGATTCAGAGGCCTAAAAAGTCTCTGGATACGTCTAAAAACCCGTTTCGATTGTCGGCACTTGGATGATCTATCTTTTAGGTCATCCAAGTGCCGATGTGGGTGGGTTTTTAGAGTTATTTCTGTTTCGATTGTGAGCCCCTAAGTGTAAAGCTCTCGATGGAGACTCTCCCAACTTTGTTGGTTGGGATGAGAACTTTTCAGCAGCAAATCATAGACTGAAATTTCATCCTTCTTTCCTGAGTAGTTTCTGTAAGATCCAGGAAAACCCAAAACTTATGACCTATGAAGTTCTAATTTTTATACTTAAAGAAGAGTCTCAGAATATGATCATGATCTTGAGGAAAAATAAATGTAACCATAAGAGTAGATCGATTGATTACTTCAGTTGCAGAACTCTTCAAAAGCTCTATTTGGTCTAAGAACATAAGAACATAAGAAGTTGCCTCCACTGGGTCAGACCAGAGGTCCATCCCGCCCAGCGGTCCGCTCCCGCGGCGGCCCATCAGGTCCGCGACCTGTGAAGTGGTTACTGACCACTTCTATAACCTACCTCAAGTTCTATCTGTACCCCTCTATCCCCTTATCCTCCAGGAACCTATCCAAACCTTCCTTGAACCCCTGTACAGAGTTCTGGCTTATCACCTCCTCCGGAAGCTTGTTCCATGTGTCCACCACCCTCTGGGTAAAAAAGAACTTCCTAGCATTTGTTCTAAACCTGTCCCCTTTCAATTTCTCCGAGTGACCCCTAGTGCTTGTGGCTCCCCACAGTTTGAAGAATCTGTTCTTATTCACTTTCTCTATGCCCTTTAGGATTTTGAAGGTTTCTATCATGTCCCCTCTAAGTCTCCTCTTCTCCAGAGAGAACAGCCCCAGCGTTTTTAACCTGTCAGCGTAAGAGAAATTTCCCATACCTTTTATCAGTTTAGTCGCCCTCCTCTGCACTCCTTCGAGTACCGCCATGTCCTTTCTGAGGTACGGCGACCAGTATTGAACACAGTACTCCAGGTGCGGGCGCACCATTGCGCGATACAGCGGCATGATGACTTCCTTCGTCCTGGTTGTGATACCCTTTTTGATGATGCCCAGCATTCTGTTTGCTTTCTTTGAGGCTGTCGCACATTGCGCCGATGGTTTCAGTGATGTGTCAACCATCACCCCCAGATCCCTTTCAAGGTTACTCACCCCTAGCGGTGTTCCCCCCATTTTGTAGCTGAAGATCGGGTTCTTTTTCCCTACGTGCATGACTTTGCATTTTTCTACGTTAAAACTCATTTGCCACTTATTTGCCCAGTCTTCCAGTCTCGTTAGGTCCCTTTGCAGGTTTTCACAGTCTTCCTTGTTCCTAACCCTGCTGCAGAGTTTGGTGTCATCAGCAAATTTGATAACCTCACATTTTGTCCCCGTCTCCAGATCGTCAATAAATATATTGAACAATAGAGGTCCTAGCACCGACCCCTGTGGAACTCCGCTCGTGACCCATTGCCAGTCTGAGTATTGTCCCTTTACTCCAACCCTCTGTTTCCTGCCTGCCAACCAGTGTTTGATCCATCGGTAGATATCCCCTTGCACCCCGTGGTTCCACAGCTTTTTTAGTAGCCGTTCGTGAGGTACCTTGTCGAAGGCTTTTTGGAAGTCAAGGTAAATGATGTCTATGGATTCCCCCTTATCCATCTGGCTGTTTATTCCCTCGAAGAAGTACAGCAAGTTTGTGAGGCACGACCTTCCCTTGCAGAAGCCATGCTGGCTCGCCTTCAGTTGCCCATTTTTTTCTATGTGTTCGCAGATTGTGTCCTTTACCATTGCTTCCATCATCTTTCCCGGAACCGAGGTCAAGCTCACAGGCCTGTAGTTTCCCGGGTCACCCCTTGATCCCTTCTTAAAGATGGGCGTGACATTTGCCATTTTCCAGTCCTCTGGGATCTCTCCAGTTTTTAGGGAGAGGTTACATATTTGGCGAAGTGTCTCTGCTATTTCGTTTCTCAGTTCTTTTAGTACCCTTGGGTGGATGCCGTCTGGGCCTGGTGATTTGTCGCTCTTCAGTCTATCTGGTCTAAGCCAGTGGTCTCAAACTCAAACCCTTTGCAGGGCCACATTTTGGATTTGTCGGTACTTGGAGGGCCTCAGAAATAAATAGTTAATGTCTTATTAAAGAAATGACAATTTTGCATGAGGTAAAACTCTTTATCTATATATATAAAATCGGAGGTATGTATGTGTGTATGTATGTGTGTGTGTATGTGCCGCGATCACGTAAAAACGGCTTGACCGATTTGAACGAAACTTGGTATGCAGATCCCTCACTACCTGGGGTGATATGTTCTGGGGGTCTCGCGGCCCACCTGCACACGTGGGCGGAGCTACAACCTGAAAATCAGATTTCACCCATTCATGTCAATGGCAAAAATGTAAAAAGCTGCCAACGAAAAAAACGGCTTGCCCGATTTGAACGAAACTTGGTATGCAGATCCCTCACTACCTGGGGTGATATGTTCTGGGGGTCTCGCGGCCCTCCTGCACATGTGGGCGGAGCTACAAACAGAAAATCAGATTTCACCCATTCATGTCAATGGCAAAAATGTAAAAATCTGCCAACGCAAAAACGGCTTGCCCGATTTGAACTAAACTTGCAACACATCTTCCTTTTCAGTTTAAGAGCTTGCAAATTCCAGTGAGACTTGCATTCTCTATCACAATCAACAAATCACAGGGACAGACTATTACATACTGTGGAGTGGATTTAAGATCCCCCTGTTTTTCCCATGGTCAACTCTATGTTGCTTGCTCAAGGGTGGGTTCACCCAAGAATTTATATGTTCTTGCTCCTGGAGTTGAAACTAAAAATGTTGTTTATAATCAAGTTTTGTGTTAGTTGTATTGTATTCATTTTGTCAAATATTTCACATTATAATTTGAATATTGTACTTTTTAGAAAGCTGTAAAAAAATAATTTCATTCACCACTATAAAGTATCTTTATTTGAATCCATTTACAGTGTTATTGCTATAATTAAATACCCGTGCAACGCCGGGTCATCAGCTAGTAGTTTATAAATCTTTCCTTTTGGCTTTGTCTTAATAATAATATTGTAATTTAAAGCTAAAGAGACATATGATCAAGAAACTGTTTTATTTTACTTTTGTGATTATGATAAACATACTGAGGGTCTCAAAATAGTACCTGGCGGGCCGCATGTGGCCCCCGGGCCACGTGTTTGAGACCACTGGTCTAAACTATCTTTTGAGTCAACTCCACCCTAGAAGCATCACCTTTAGCTTGAGAAATTTTCTTTGCTGCAATATAATAGGCTTTCGGAAAAGGCTTCTCTGGGAGCGTGCAAAATCTCTTCCATATATATATATATTTTTTTATTCTTTATTAATTTTCAAGCTTTGACAGTGTATTACAATTAATATAACTTTAACAGATTGCATATAATACACCATATTACACACATTATTAAAGAAAACATCCATTTTCCCCCTCCTCCCAATTATTAATATATTGAATCATATTATTTATTACAATATTATATTTAAATATTTTTTAACTCTTCCAAATACTTTCCCCTTCCCTCCCCCCACCCTGGATGTGTAAGGAAATCTAAGAAATAAAAGATATATCTCTATTATTATTATTTTTCAAAATATCTCCAGCTGACAGGTTTGGGTGCTTTGGAAAGCTCATGAAACACAAATTCAGATATCTATAAGAGTTTTCCAAAGTCTCAAGCCTCCTGGTAGTGGCATAGCAAGGGTGAGAGCCGCCCAAAGCGGTGGCACCCCTCCCCTGCCCTATTCTCCGTCCCGGAACCCATGCAGCACCTTACGCTTCCCTTCCCCCGTACTTCTTTAATTTTCCCCAGAATGAGCAGCATTATGACTTGTTGCCCGCGTCATGTCAGCTCTCCCTCTGATTTTACTTCCTAGGCACGGGACCCAGAAGTGACGTCAGAGAGACCCAAAACACCGATGCGGGAGGCAATTTTGTGATATTGCTAATGCCAGTGTTACAGAGATGTCTTTGAGTTTATCTGATTCATCAGAATTGAATACCATTTTTGGCACTGGTAATAAATCCCTTATATCTTCCTCGGAGAAGACCAATGAAAAAAAAAATTAATTTAATCTCTCCGCTATAGCCTTGGTTTCCCCAAAAGCCCCTTTTATCCCTCAGTTGTTTAGCAGTCCAACTGAATCCTCTTCCCAGCTTCTCGCTTTTGATATACCTATAAAAGCTTTTACTGTGTGTTTTTGCTTCCAGCACAATCTTCTTTTCAAGGCTTCTCTTTGCCTTCCTTATTAGCACCTTGCATTTGATATGACATTCCTTGTGCTGTTTACAATGATTTTTAGTCAGATCCTTCTTCCAATTTCTGAAGGATTTTTTTTTAAGTTCTAGTAGCTTCCTTCACCTCACTTATTAACAACATTGGCTGCCGTTTGATGTTCCTTCCTCCTTTTCCAATACATGGAATATATCTAGTCTGGGCTTCCAGGATAGTATTTTTGAATAACATCTATGCCTGATGTAAATTTTTGACCTTTGCAGCTGCTCCTCTAAGTTTATTTTTAACCAGTCTCCTCATGTTATCATATACTGCTTTTCTAAAGTTAAATGCAGTTGCATTGAATTTCCTGTGTGAACTTATTCCAGGGATTCTATCAAATCTGATCATGATACAATCACTGTTATCAAGTGGCCCCATCACCATAACCTCCTGCACCAATTCATGTGCTCTACTAAGAACTAAGTCTAGATTTGCTTTGCCTCTTGTCGGTTCCTGAGCCACCTGCTCCATAAAGCAGTCCCTGATTTCATCAAGGAATCTTATTTCCCTAGCATGCCCTGGTGTTACGTTTACCCAGTCAATATCGGGATAGTTGAAATCACCCATTATTATTATGTTATCCTGTTTGTTAGCCTCCCTAATTTCTGGTAACATTTCAGCAACTGTCCGTTCATCCTGGTAAGGCAGCTGGTTATATACTCCTATCACTTTCCTTTTCCCCTTTACACATTGAATTTCTACCTATATGGATTCCAAGGTGTGTTTCTGCTCCTATAGAATTTTCTGTTCATTCGATTCAAGGCCCTCCTTAACATATAACGTTATCCCTCCATTAATTCGATCCAACCTATCACTACGATATAGTTTATATCCTAGTATGACAGTGTCCCATTGGTTATTTTCCTTCCACCAGGTCTCAGAGATGCCTATTATATCTAGTTTTTAATTAAGTGCTGACCAGTTCCTGACCCAGTCCGTCATTTGGGGGCACTCAGTTTATTTGTTAGACACCCGTGTGGAACACTGTCAAAGACTTTACTACAATCTAAATACACCACATCTAGCGCACTCCCTCTATCCAGTTCTCTGGTCACCCAGTCAAAGAAATTAATCAGATGTGTCTAACAAGACCTACCTCTAGTGAATCCCTTGGTCTTGTAATCCACTGGATTCTGGAAATGTCATTATTCTCTGTTTTAAAAGCGTTTCCATTAATTTGCTTACCACAGAAGTCTGACTTACCGACCTGTAGTTCCCCTAATTCTTTCTTACTTCCACTTTTGTGGAGAGGGACCACATCCGTTCTTCTTTAGTCCTCTCATACTACTGTCGACTCTAGAGAAGCATTGTAAAGGTCAGCCAGCAGAGCCGCCGGAACATCCCTAGGTTGCCTTCAGTACCCTCGGATGTACCTCATTGCTTTGTCCAGTATTTTTAGACTTGTCCATTTATTTATGCTCATAATTCTCTAGCTATAGAAATGGCTTTGA
This sequence comes from Geotrypetes seraphini, assembly GCF_902459505.1. Classification (NCBI taxonomy): domain Eukaryota; kingdom Metazoa; phylum Chordata; class Amphibia; order Gymnophiona; family Dermophiidae; genus Geotrypetes; species Geotrypetes seraphini. Next base: position 165,743,115 of record NC_047091.1, on the reverse strand, counting down.
AAATGTTTAAAATCAGCATTTGATAAAGAATGTCGAACTCAAAATATGGATGTCCAAGTCTGTAGATCGCTTATGGATGCTCAGTCCTCATGTATTTTTAGAACAAGATCTGTTCAATTTCCTGCTGGAAAAGGGGATTGAGGGGTATAGATAGAGGATTACTGCACAGGTCCTGGACCTGTTGGGCCGCCGCGTGAGCGGACTGCTGGGCATGATGGACCTCAGGTCTGACCCAGCAGAGGCATTGCTTATGTTCTTATGTTCTTATGTCCTAAAGTACCTACATGAGAAATAGATGTACAAATGCTGGCTAAGTCCAGCATGAACATCCATTTTACAAACCAAAATGTCCAAATTATGAAGGGGGGATGACAAGGAATATGGACCAGTGGCGTAGTAAGGTGGGACGGGGGGGGGGGGGTGGACTGCCAAGGATCCATCTTCACAGGGGGCACCGGCGCCTCTCCTCCTCTTTGCCCCTCCCCCCATGCGTACCTCTTGAAATATTCACCAGAGCGAGCAACATCTTCCATTTGCTGTTCGCGCCGGCCTCAGCTTCCTTCTCACGTCACTTCATGGTCGCAGGTCCAAGACGTGATGTCAGAAGGCCGGCTTGAGCAGCAAGTAGAAGATGCTTCTCATGCCGGTAAACATTTCAAGAGGTACACGGGGGAGGGGGGGGCGAGGGGATGCTCAAGTGGGGGGAAAAAAGGGGTGCATGGTGCGGTGATGCCAAGTGCCACGACCCCAGGCATCAACCTCCCACACTACCCCACTGATATGGATGACTGAGACAGCTCAGGAAAGTCCATATTATACAATGGTTGTATAGATATCCAAGCAAGTTAGGGGGCTAGCCTAATAGTTAGAGCGGTACACTGACAAATGAGCGCAGGACAATTGCGCTCCGACAAAAGCGTCCCAACAATTGCGTGCAGGATGACTCCACAGGCCCCTCAAGCTCCTCCCAAGGGGTGGGGCCTGAGGAGTGTCAGCAAATCAGGGCCTTCGTGTTAGGGTAAGCTTTGTATCATGATTAGAGTTCTCATAATCATGATATAAACCTTACCCTAACACTAGATAGCAAGTGAATTTTTAAGGGGGTTCCCCCCACCCCCCTCAAAAAAGAGGGTTACTTTGTAACCCTCAAAAAGACAAAAAAGTATCCACCGCCGCCATTGCCTGCATGCACTTGTCCCTGCAAGCAATTGTCAAGGTGCTTTTGTCAGAGCGCAATTGTCCTGCGCTTATTTGACAGGTCACCTGTTAGAGTGTACGACTGAAACCCTCATACAATTCAAACTCCTCTTACTGACGTTCATGTGAACTCGCTCTGCAGCTCCTCAGTGTCTCTCCTTTCTTGTTACCCCCTATAATCCCCTCCGGGAACTCCACTCATCAGAGAAGTCCCTCCTCTCTGTACCCTTCTCATCTACCGCCAACTCCCTTCTCCATCCCTTCTAACTTGCTGCGCCACATGCTTGTAACAACCTGCCCGACTCGCTATGTAAGGCTCCGTCTCTGGTGGTATTCAAAGCCAGACTAAAAACCTACTTATTCGAAGCTGCATTTAAACACTGACCCAACTAACACATCTGTCTGTCATTCCCTTAATAGGCTCCTACCACCTTTTAGCCCCCCCTGAGTGTCTGTCATAATTAGATGGTAAGCTCTTCTGAGCAGGGACAGTCTCTTGCATGTACGATATACAGTGCTGCATGTGCCTGATAGTGCTATAGAAAAGATTGTTGTTTGAGAACAGTGGTAGAGCTGTGGTTTGAGACCCATGGGACCATTTCAGCTCTTTGTGGATTTTTTTTCCTTAAATTGTGAGCCCTCTAGAGCAGGGGTAGGGAACTCCGGTCCTCGAGAGCCATATTCCATTTGGGTTTTCAGGATGTCCATAATGAATATGCATTGAAAGCAGTGCATGCAAATAGAACTCATGCATATTCATTGAGGACATCCTGAAAACCCAAATGGAATACGGCTCTCATGGATCGGAGTTCCCTACCCCTGCTCTAGAGATAGAAAGATGTGTAAATCTTAATATAAATAACGAGTTCAGAAAAGATCCTACTTACAGCTGTACAGGGCAGTATGTGGAGATTTAAAGATGTGTTCTGGGCACGGCTTGGGTAGTTCTTCAAAGCAGACGTGAATTTAAAATGACAACGCACATATATCTTGGAAAATGTCCCTGCTGGCCTTTACACGGTCTCCCTAAGTCACACACAGAAGCTCCAGCTCACTTAACATTTGTTCTGGGATTTGGAAACTTAATTGAAAGGTGACCATTGTTTTCACCTTATTTATTTAGCCCATCTTTCCAAAAGAGCCCAGAAGCGGTTACAGTTTTACATACACGGTAGAAAACGACACAGGGGGGGGGGAAAAATCTGTCCCCATCACCGGACCACCGTCCCCTTCACCGCCCTGTCCCCGCAGCATCCACCCTTCCCTCTCGCCACCTCACTGTCCTTCGGCACCCCTCGCGCGGTCCTTGCCATCTCCCTCCCTCCCCCTTACCTTCGCGGTGCATTTTAAGGTTTGAGTAGCTTGTTGAAAGACACCGGAGTGTTCGTGCAGTCGCGTGCGAGTGTGGGCGGAAGCTCCTCCTCTGAAGCAAATGGCGCCACTTACCCTCACTATGCAGCTGCACGTGGTTATTGCGGAAGTTCTTACCACCTTCAAAACAGGGGGTAATGGGGAAATTAGCGGTGACCCGTCAAATGCATGCAGGACATTGGCGCATCGACAATCCTACCCTGACATTTCTGCGCAGGACACATGCGTTCAGCCCTATTGTCTTCCCTATTGCTTTTCCATTTGCGCTCTGAGGGTGGGTTTGGGGAGAACACCCCAAATACACTTGCACTCTCGTTGATGGGGGAGTGTTGGGGGAACACCCCACTACACTTATAACTCTCCTCACACGAACTCGAAGCTTTCCCTTTTCCGCTCTAAAGGGGGGGGGAATCCCCCCACTACAATCAGGGGGATGCTGACGCGCTCTCAATTACACCATTGCTGCGAACCCCCCCAATCCACTTAGAATTTTGCCACGAACGGAAGGAAAAAGGGCGGCGCACATTTGTCCTGCTTGCATATGTCGGGGCGGGATTGTTGGCGCGCCAATGTCCTGCGCTACTGAAGGCGTACCGAAATTAGCACATGGCCATTAAGAAAAAAAATGGAAAATGGGGCCATTTTACCACTGCCCTAAAAGTGGCCTCAGCCCATGGCGTGGATCCCAAACCATCTTTTAGCACAACTCGGGGAAAGGGCCCCTTAGGACCACATTCTGTAATGGGCGCCTACAAAAGATAGGCGCCTAAAGATAGGTGCCTGTTGCATGTCAATCACGCTTAGGCGCCCATTACAGAATCGCACTCAGCGGCGCCTAACTTAAAACTTAGGCCCCTGTAATGTCAGCCAGGGCTTAAAAGGCCTACATTATAGGCACTTAAGTCCTTCAGAGAATCGCACGTAGCGGCGCCTAAGTCCTTCTCCACCCCTAAACACATTTACTAGAATCTTTTGCAGAATCGCACCTAAGAATATAGGCACCTATCTCCCAATTAATTTTTTTTTTTTTTTCAATTACGAGCTTGTTAAAGCTGATTATTGATGCCAATTTGGCATTTAATTTTCGAAAGAGCGACTATGATAAAATGAGGAAAATGGTTAAAAAGAAACTAAAAGGATCAGCTGTAAAGGTTAGGACTGTAAACTAGGCATGGATATTAGTACATCAGAAGCAGAAAACCTGTGAGGAAATCTGTGGGACCGCTGGATTATCAAGGAGTGAAAACGGCGCTCAGGGAGGATAAGGCCATAGCGGAAAGACTGAATGAATTCTTTGCTTCAGTCTTTACGGAAGAAGATGTAAGAGATTTTACCTGAACTGGAAATAGTTTTCAAGGGTGATGATGCGGAGGAACTGAAAGAAATCTCGGTGAATCTGGAAGATGTACTGAGCCAAATCGACAAGTTAAAAAGTGATAAATCACCAGGACCGGATGGTATACATTCCAAAGTACTAAAAGAACTTAAACATGAAATTTCTAACCTACTGTAAGTGTTCTGTAACCTGTCACTAAAATCATCTGTAGTACCTGACGATTAGAGGGTGGCCAAAGTTACGCCGATTTTTAAAAAGGGCTCCAGGGGACATCTGGGAAATTACAGACTGGTAAGCCTCACTTTGGTGCTGGGCAAAATGGTAGAAACGATTATAAAAAATAAAATTGTGGAACACTTAGACAAACATGATTTAATGAGACAGAGTCAGCATGGGTTCAGCCGAGAGAAATCTTGCCTCACAAATTTGCTTGACTTCTTTGAAGGTGTGAATAAACATGTGGATAAAGGTGAGCCGGTTGATATAGTGTATCTAGATTTTCAGAAAGCTTTTGATAAAGTTCCTCACGAGAGGCTCCTGAGAAAATTAAAGAGTCATGGGATAGTTGGCAAAGTTCAGTTGTGGATTAGAAATTGGTTATCGGATAGAAAACAGAGGGTAGGGTTAAATGGTCATTTTTCTCAATGGAGGAGAGTAAACAGTGGAGTGACACAGGGGTCTGTACTGGGACCAGTGCTATTTAACTTATTTATAAATGATTTGGAAATTGGAACAACGAGCAAGGTGATTAAATTTGCAGATGACACTAAACTGTTCAAAGTTGTTGAAACGCATGTAGATTGTGAAAAATTGCAGGCGGATTTTAGGAAATTGGAAGACTGGGCGTCCAAGTGGCAGATGAAATTTAATGTGGACAAATGCAAAGTGATGCACATTGGGAAGAATAACCTGAATCACAGTTACCGGATGCTAGGGTCCGCCTTGGGGGTTAGCGCCCAAGAAAAGGATCTGGGTATCATTGTAGACAATATGATGAAACCTTCCGCCCAATGTGTGGCGGCAGCCAAAAAAGCAAACAGGATACTGGGAATTATTAAAAAAGGGATGGTTAACAAGACTAAGAATGTCATAATGCCCCTATTTCGCTCCATGGTGCGACCTCATCTGGAGTATTGAGTTCAATTCTAGTCTCCTTATCTCAAGAAAGATATAGTGGCGCTAGAAAAGGTTCAAAGAAGAGCAACCAAGATGGTAAAGGGGATGGAACTCTTTTCGTATGAGGAAAGACTAAAACAATTAGGGCTCTTCAGCTTGGAAAAGAGACGGCTGAGGGGAGATATGATTGAAGTCTACCAAATCCTGAGTGGAGTAGAACGGGTACAAGTGGATTGATTTTTCACTCCGTTAAAAATTACAAAGACTAGGGGACACTCGATGAAGTTACAGGGAAATACCCTTAAAACCAATAGGAGGAAATTTTTTTTCACTCAGAGAATAGTTAAGCTCTGGAACGCATTGCCAGAGGATGTGGTAAGAGCGGATAGCATAGCTGGTTTTAAGAAAGGTTCGGACAAGTTCCTGGAGGAAAAGTCCATAGTCTGTCATTGAGAAAGACATGGGGGAAGCCACTGCTTGCCTTGGATCGGTAGCATGGAATATTGCTACACCTAGTGATCTGGACTAGCCACCGTGAGAACAGGCTACTGGGCTTGATGGATCATTGGTCTGACCCAGTCAGGCTATTCTTATGTTCTTATTCCCTTCCCACCAAGTAAGACTGTCACTTCTGAGAGCAAGCAGGATTTCAGATGTGAAAAAGTCAGGCAGCTCCTGAAGTTTAGGTAATAGATTACAAAAGAGTTCCAAAGCCTGAAAAAGGCGGCTCCTTGTGATTCTGGGCCAATGAAATAAACCTTCATCGCCACAGGTACATAATAAGTTCTGTATGTAATATATACTCTGTTTTGAAAGTAACCACAGAGAGATGATATATCAGGTCCCATCCACTTCCTCTTTCCTTATATCAAGTGAAATAAATTACATAAAAACATAAGCAATGCCTCTGCTGGGTCAGACCTGAGGTCCATCGTGCCCAGCAGTCCGCTCACGCGACAGCCCAACAGGTCCAGGACCTGTGCAGTAATCCTCTATCTATACCCCTCTATCCCCTTTTCCAGCAGGAAATTGTCCAATCCTTTCTTAAACCCTAGTACCGTACTCTGCCCTATTACGTCCTCTGGAAGCGCATTCCAGGTGTCCACCACACGTTGGGTAAAGAAGAACTTCCTAGCATTCGTTTTGAATCTGTCCCCTTTCAACTTTTCCGAATGCCCTCTTGTTCTTTTATTATTCGAAAGTTTGAAGAATCTGTCCCTCTCCAATCTCTCTATGCCCTTCATGATCTTGTAAGTCTCTATCATATCCCCTCTAAGTCTCCTCTTCTCCAGGGAAAAAAACAAAAATAGCTTGTCCTGACCCAGAAGAGTGAATTCCCCAAGGGGTTAAGAATAATTAGTAAACTGTATGCATTCATGAAATACCTATAAAGGAGTCATAAAGGAAGCATCAATCATTCTATTTTTATTCAGAGTCTTGACTTTGTGTAAGTTAGGAAAGGATAATATGAAACACATCAAATTAAAGCAGACTTAAGACATAAAAAAAATGCAAACAATCTATAATCAGTTCCAAATATCATCCCTGTAGCATGAAGCAAAAGGACTCCTGATACAAATCAAATTTAAATTAATTTCATGTAATCTGGCATTTACAACTCACTTCTATCCCCCGAAAAACGGTTCGGGGTGGATTTACACTATGAGCTCCTTTTACTAAGGTGCGCTAGTGGTACAATGCCGCGCGCGCTAAACGCTAACACAGGGGTAGGGAACTCCGGTCCTCGAGAGCCGTATTCCAGTCGGGTTTTCAGGATTTCCCCATGAATATGCATGAGATCTATTTGCATGCACTGCTTTCAATGCATATTCATGGGGGAAATCCGGAAAACCCGGCTCTCGAGGACCGGAGTTCCCTACCCCTGTGCTAATACCTCCATAGCGCTTGCGTTAGTATTTTTCATTTAGTGCGTGGTTTGCACGCGCTAAAAACGCTAGCGCGCCTCAGTAAAAGGAGCCCTCTATCATCATCCAGATATTGAAACAATTTCTCCCAATACACACAATAATATAAAATATCACTGTATTTGGAATAAAATTAAAACCACGAAACACTGAGCGCTCCTGTGTATCAAGAGGCGAATCTTTTGGAACGCACTGTTCCAAGAGCCTGCTTAGGTTAGAGCAATATTCTCGGATCACTTTCACCAAATCACTCTCACGAAACCTGTCAACGAACTTGATAATTACTCGAGCTATAAAGACTGACGTGTTGAAAAGCCTGAAAGTCTTTAAGCTGCCTCTTCCTCCTCCTCCCTTGCACCTGCCTTGACTGGCAAGTTTCACCCCCAGCATTAGACAGCAGCTGTCTGTGCCCCGAGTTAAAACCGCACAAAAACCACCCAGCCGTCTAAAGGCAAACAGAATGAATCGTGCATTAGACGCTAAGTAAAAACCGCACAAAAACCACCCAGCCGTTTAAAGGCAAACAGAATGAATCGTGCATTAGACGCTAATGTAAGAACTAAAACCTAGCATCCACCTATGCGCATAAAGTAGGAAACAAAACGTCCCCAAATCAGATTGCACTGAGGTCTTTTAAAGTGTCGCCCAAGAAAACAAACATCGTAATCTTAAGTTATACTAAACGGATGGACACATCACGTGTGCGCACAGTTATCATTACCTTTCTCTGGGTTGTTTTCCTAACGTCCCACCACGTCCCATGTGAGGAGGACCCGAGGTCTTGTGTGCGCAGCCAATTGAATCGTCTGTCACCTTGTGGTGGCGTCCAGGGTGCTCTGAACCAGCCTCTGCCGGTAAGAAACCTTTGAATATCTGCACAAAGAAGGGAGTTGGCTGGGCTGTGCAGACACTTGTCAAAGAGAACTGCCCAGGCTCGTGAACTGGACAGAAAACATCCCCTAGGGCTTGGCACAAGGCACAGCTGAGGAGGAGTGTGGTTTGGCCAGATGGGGTGCTCTGTTGTTATTTAGGTTGTGAAACCTCCTCATGGCAGTGATTGGCCAGAAAACTGCATGCGTTTTTGCTATCCTGAAAATATGTAGAAAGACATTGCAAAGTCAACAGCGATTTTTAGGGGATATTTGAAATGCTAGCTCTCAGCAAATCGTTGTTTAGTGAATAGTAGTTTTTTCCAAGTTTCAAGGTTTTTTTAAAAAAAATAAATCTTTATTGATTTTCAAGTAGTAACAGTACAATACACATGAATCTGAACATATAACAAATCAAGAAAAGCATTTTGAACTTACAAATATTCCAAAGTAATCTTGCCCCCCCCCCCTTTACTTAATCAATAATATAAATGCAATTATCCTTCCAATAACCCACTCTTATTTAAAGTAGTAATACTTTCCCACTCTGGATGTGTAAGGAAATCAGACAAAAAGAAAAGAGAAATGATAATTATATAAAAGCAATAAAAGACCCAATGGGCCCCACACCAAGTTAAATACCTTCCTATGCTCCAATATCTCAGCATTCATTTTTTCATATTTGCAGCTGGAGCATAAGTTCGCCCACCGAAAGAGAAAGTTAAGGCGAGGGAAGGGGTAAAACGCGGACTTCGCGGATCTAAACCGATCTTAAAAATCTGAGGTCCGTGTCGGTCCGTGTCCCTGCCGCTTGTAGTTTCTGTCGCTGACAGACCTTGATGAGATTTTAGCGCTGACGGATCCGTCTCAGCATAGGGAGGGAAAAGTGTTAGGATCCGTCAGCGCTAAAAATCTCTTCCAGGTCTGTCAGAGCCAGAGACTAGTGCTGGAGTTTGGAGACTTCTTTTCCATAACGCACGTCCAAAACCTATGCCCCCGCTCTCTTGGCTTCTGCTCTGCCGCTCCAGCACTAGTCTCTGGCTCTGACAGACCTCGAAGAGATTTTAGCGCTGACGGATCCTAACACTTTTCCCTCCCTATGCTGAGACGGATCCGTCAGCGCTAAAATCTCATCAAGGTCTGTCAGCGACAGAAACTACAAGCGGCAGGGACACGGACCGACACGGACCTCAGATTTTTAAGGCCGAACGGGTTTAGATCCGCGAGGTCCGTGAGGTCCGCGTTTTACCCCTTCCCTTAAGGCGATCATAGTTCTTCCAATTGCGTGTTATCATCTGCATGGCTGTTCCCGTCATAATTATGAAAAGCCGGCATTTATAACGATCCATAGGGGGTTTAACATGTAATAGTGTTCCACATATTATGACTTCATAAGTTTCGCCAGTCAGGGAACCCACTCTGAATGGCCTGCTTCAACTGCGACCACCTATAATTTTGAGACTTTGAAATACCGAATGATTGTTGCAAAATTTTTGAAAATATATTTCTTGAAGGAACATTGTACATATGAAAGATACAAAAGTCATACAAAAATCATTAGAAGGCAATATGCAAGTTTTGATTTGATTCTGTCGCTTATCAGACTTCTAAGCGAGTTTACAGATAAAATATAAATGGAAAAAAAAATTAAAATGCCAATAATACAAATATTATTTTAATAAAAGGAGATAAAAGAACTTTTAAACAAATGGTGTAACTAATATAAGACGAAACGATAGGTAGATGGGGAGGAAATACGATTGATATAGGATAAACAAGGAACGAACAAGAGGAAGGGGAATTCTCCAAATTGACGGGAAAAGGCTGAAGTAAGGTTTATGTTTATTTAAGATTTGATATACGGCTCCTGCATTTTACAGGCCTAAGCGGTCTACAAAGTATCAAACTAAAATGAAATTAGGTATTTGAGAAAAATGACCCTATCTGTCCCAAAGGCTCACTATCTAGCTAAAGTACCTGATTAAAATAAAAATATGTAATAAGTTTTAAACAAGTTTCAAGTTTTAATAAAATTTGATGGATCACTTATTTGTTTATCAAAGCGATGAACAAATTAGAGAATGACACGGTGACAAAATTCATCACCGTTTCCGTCCCTGCGGATAACTGCGGGAAACCATCTTCATGTCATTCTTTAAGGAGAGAGGGAAGAATCAGAGTATGAATGGCCACAACCAATGACCCGCAAGCTTTGCTTTGAAGAATGCCTGTGTAGAAGGACTGAGGTTGAAACAGACACTACAGAATGACAGTCTCTGGTATCCAGAGCAGATATTGTGATGTCATAATGCCTCATTCCACCAGTGCCTAAGAGCCAATCACATCAGTGATGGCTTCATTATCCTTGGCTCACATAAGAATCAGAGTATGAATGGCCACAACCACTGAACCGCAAGCTTTGCTTTGAAGAATGCTGGTGTAGAAGGACCGAGGTTGAAATAGACACTAGAAAATGACATGGGATTATTTCCCACGGTTATCCGCGGGGACGGGAACGGTGATGTATTTTGTCTCTGTGTCATTCTCTAGAACAAATCTAAAAACATGTAGTACATCTCTCAGTGCGGGGAGACGACATTATAGACAATAGAAAGAATGAAAGAAGATAAAAATTTAAAAATAAGGGGAGGAGCTTGACTAAGATGGCAGTCTGAAGCTCTCGAGGAGACGCCGTCCCGTTGGACTTCAAGCTTTTGCTACTTACCGATGGTAAAGAGGCAGTCGAAGCTCCGGGTGTTCCCGGATGAAACTCAGCAACAGTCTGGACCGATGGACGTCTTCGTCGAGCGCGGCTTGAGGACACTACAACCGGGAACTTCCTCAGCTGGAGAACGAGCGCAAGCTGAAGCACCGGAGTTCTCCTTTGAGGGTGCTACTTTGTCCCCGGATAAGCGCACGCCGCCGCCCCGCCCCGACGCAGCCGAAGAGCTGTTGGCTCAGGACATCTTCCTGCTGGTTGTGGAGAGCGGGGGTTCCGGCCCTGGTCTGAGGCAGGAGATGTCAACACAGCGATCGGTGGGGGGGGGGGGGGGGGGGGGAGAGGAGCTCGGCCGACCCATGAAGTTTCTGTGGTGGCTGCTGTGGGCACAGGTACCTTGTTGGTAACAGGGGCTTCTAGAGCAGAGTTGTTTCCCCCTCAGAGACCTGAGGTAATCAATTTAGAATCCATCTGGAATGCCATTGCTAATTTGAATGCTTCTCTGTGGAACCAAATACAACTTTCTACTAATTGTACTAAGGATACAATTACTGAGTACATTATTACCTTACCTCCTGCTAATATGCATTATAACATGTTATTTATGGCGGTTCCCATTTTATGCAATGGAAGTCACTTACTAATAGTCATATTGGCAGTATTAATGTGTACTATTCCAGTAAATATTACATTACATTAGTGATTTCTATTGCGGTTCAAGGTGGATTACAAAAGGAGTTATCTGGCCATTTCCAGAGGAATTGAAGAGCAGAGCGAGTTGCTTCCGAGAACTGGGATGAGTCTTGCGGTGTTAGTTTGTCTTCAAGGATTTCTTGAATAGCATGGTTTTTATTTCTTTTCTGAACGATTTGTAGTCTGGGGTCGTTATCAGTAAATTGGAGAGTTGGTAGAGAAAACAAGAGAAGCACTAAACTCGCCTCGTGGACGCCAACAATGTAAACAAACAAAGAGAGGCAAATGAGATGTCTAACCAAGGCTACAACGTTTGTTAGTCCAAAATGTAGTCAAACAAAGAGAAACACTCTCTTCTGTTGTGGTCCCAACTAGGATCCGAGTTTCGGCAGATGCCTTCTTCAGGGGACTAGCGAGATACTCATTAGACAAATACACTATGGGAAAACACCGTGTCGGTGCGTCGCTCATACCTATACAGGCTCAAGGTGACTGTAAAGAGAGGTAAGAGAAGAGAGAAAGAAGAGGGAGAGAGAGGAGGTGGATAGGTAAGAGGGAGAGGAAGGGGAGAGAGGAGAAAGGGAGGAAGGGAAAGGGAGAGAAGAGAGGGTAAAGGAGATAAAGTATCGAACTGATGGGTTTTCAGTTTTCTTTGGAAGATGATGTGGCAAGGTTCAGTTCTGGTCTTTTCTGTAAGGCCATTCCAAGTTTTGACTCCTAGGACGGTAATCATGGAGTGGAAAACTCGTTTGTAGTAAAGATCTTTAGTGGATGGGAGATTTAGTAGCATCTCACTAGCCCCCTGAAGAAGGCATCTGCCGAAACTGGGATCCTAGTTGGGACCATAACAGGAGAGTGTGTTTCTCTTTCTTTGACTTCATTTTGGAATTTGGTTGGACTTTTGACGTCTCATTTGCCTCTCTTTGCTTTTTTTCTATTGCAGTAACACACGTCAATAAATCTAGTTATAAAAGAGATAAATCACACCTCTTGGATTTAATTAACTTGCTTTACTTTGAAATTATAGTTTTCAACCTATATCATATCAAAACATCTCCCCAGTAGCTTCACATGGACTATAAGCCTTCCTATCCCATACTTTGCATTGCATACTTTATAAAACTGCGCAAGAGGTTTTTAGCGCCAGCCGGCGCATTGAATGTTCTGTGCTGCTCCAACGCTCATAGGAACTCTATGACTGTCAGAATAGCGCAGAACATTCAGCGTACCGGCTGATACTAAAAACCTCTTCCGCATTTTTTTTTTAAAGGGGGTTAATTAACTAATTCAATTTAAATGAATACAATATATGGTACAGTACCTTCTATCCCAGTGGGCCACATGCGGTGCGCCAGGTACTATTTTGAGGCTCTCGGTATGTTTATCATAATCAGAAAAGTAAAATAAAACAGTTTCTTGATCCTATGTCTCTTTAGCTATAAATGACAATATTATTAAGACTTAGCCAAAAGGAAAGATTTATAAACTATAAAGAGTTTTACCTCATGCAAAATTGTCATTTCATTAATAAGACATTAATATTTGGAACTCACTCCCTTTATATTTACGGCTTGAACAAGACTTGGAAAAATTTAAGAATAGTTTAAAGTGTCTTCTTTTTAAAGAAGCCTTTAACTAAAAGTTTAATTTTCCGGTTAATTTCCGAATTTCATCTTCCTTTATTAAATTCAGATTATATTCCTCTTCTCTTTAGATTTTCCAGTCCTCAAATTTCTTTTCTTCACACCTTCCCTATGTACTAACCCAACCTGTTTATTTATTTATTTATTTTTTTAATTGTATTTTTTCTTTCTTCCCCCTTTCCTATTGTTTCATGTGGATTGTTTACCCCAGTTTTTTTTTTTTTTTTAATTTTTTTAATTTTAAAGTAGTTAATTTTAATTACAATGTATTTGTGATTTTAGAAATCCAATTTTATTTCTTTGTAAAACGCTTTGTATCCTGAAAAGCGTTTAATCAAATAATATAATAAACTTGAAACTTAAACTTGAAACTTGAACTATTTTTTCTGAGGCCCTCCAAGTATCGACAAAGCCAAAATGTGGCCCTGCAAAGGGTTTGAGTTGGAGACCACTGTTCGTTCCTGATTCCTACTATTCATAAGCTCCTTATATCTAAAAAAAAAATCCATAACACCCCCCCCCCCCAATTTTTGTAATCTGCTCATTAATGTTTCTCCTTTTCACATAATTCTCAGGCCCTTGGATCAGCTGTTCGAACCATTTAGTGCTCTGAACATTTTAAAGGGGCCAAAAATTAGATGCTGTTCCCTAAAGGGCACTCTGGGGCCACTACCTTTTACAGAATAGCGTCCACCAGGGATTCTCATGTCCAAATTTGTCTGTGAAGACTTATACCAGCTGAAACCTGGTACAAACCCTGGTAGGCAACTTGGCACACACGTCCCTATAACACTGTACGCAGTTCTTTGGAATGTCTCTGACCCGATCATGCGAAGACTTTGACGAAGATCATTATAGAATCGTGTTATCAGACAGATTCAAGTGCAAATCCAACATAAGAATTGCCCTACTGGGACAGACTAAAGGTCCATCAAGCCCCATATCCTTTTTCCAACAGTGGACAACCCAGGTCCCAAGTACCTGGCAGGAACCCAAAGAGTAGCAACATTCCAGAGCTGAGATTGTGATGTCATAATGCTTCATTCCACCAATGCCTAAGAGCCAGCCTCACCGGTGATGTCACAATGGCTTGATTGCCCTATTCTTGGCTCACATAAAAACATAACAATTGACATACTGGGACAGGTCGAAGGTCCATCAAGCCCAGTATCCTGTTTCCAATAATGGCCAACCCAGGTCACAAGTTCCTAGCTAGATCCCAAGTAATAAAATAGATTTTATGGCTGCTTATCCTAGGAATAAGCAGTAGATTTTTCTAAGCCATCTCAATAACGGCCTATGTACTTCTCTTTTAGGAAATTATCCAAGCTTTTTTTAAACCCTGCCAAGCTAACTGATTTTTTGCCACATTTTCCAGCAACAAATTTCAGAGCTTAATTACACATTGTGTGAAGAAATGTTTTCTCAGCTTTGTTTTAAATCTGCTACCAATTTATGTCAATATAATTGATAGCAGCCATTATTGATTGTTAATAGCTCATTAATTTATTTGAATGCAGATCTCAGGATCATGCTCAAATTTGAGTCCCCAAATTTGGGCACCATTTGTAGAACCAGGAGGCTTATCGGTAGAATGTAACACAGTTCGAACCTGTTCATCTGAAGCAATGAACTGTGCGGGAGGGAGAAGTGTTGGTATCCGCAGCAGCAGGTTTCATATGAGTTGAGCTGGGGGAGAGGCAAAGGAGTAAAACGTCAGTTACCCAGAAATATCAATTTTATAGAACAGATTTCATCTTGGTCTAACCAAATACAAGTTATTATATTGTATATGAAGTGTATACAACTTCTGGAGCTCCTCTATGGTGCCTCTTTTCATTAATATTGAGGCATTTTAGGTGCTAATTCCATGTTCTAAGTGTAGTTGTATAATTTCATTGGCACTTGATGAAATAAGAAAACTCTTTTCAGCTACGGTGGCAAAATAACGCTCAGAATTTAGGAAGTTGGTTGGTTGGGCTTTTCAGCACCCACCTCTTATGGAATAAAAGTGAGCCAAGTATAGGACAATCAAGCCATTGTGACATCATTGATGAAGTTGGCTCTTATTGGTGGAATGAGGCATTATGACATCACAATCTCAGCTCTGGTTACCAGAGACTGAAAGTTCTGAAAAGTTCTCGGCCCAACCAAGAAGAGAATGACGTAAGCAAGGTTCAACCAATGATCTGAAACAATGGCAAAACATAGAATTTTGTTTCTGCAAATCGGCACTTAACGAACTAAGATAACACTCTTTTCAGCTACAGTGTCAAAATAACGCTCAGAATTTAGCAAGTTGGTTGATTGGACTGAGAACATTTCACCACCCCCTTGTATGTAATAAAGGTGAGCCAAGTATAGGACAATCAAGCCATTGTGACATCACTGATAAGGTTGGCTCTTATTGGTGGAATAAGGCATTATGACATCACAATCTCAGCTCTGGTTACCAGAGACTGAAAGTCTTCACACGATGAGGGAGTGCTGAAAAGTTCTCAGCCCAACCAAGAAGAGAATGACGTGGATATGGTTCAATCAATGATCTGAAACAATGTCAAAAACAGAATTTTATTTCTGCAAATTAGCACTTAACGAAATAAAATAACGCTCTTTTCAGCTACAGTGACAAAATAAGGCGAGTGTGGGAAACTGGTTGTTTGGGCTGAGAACATTTCAGCATCCCCTCGTAAGCACCAAGATTCCATTCTAGAACATTGGCAGAAATCGTCACTGACAAGCCTACATTTAAGGGCACTTACTTATGCAGCCCTTTAGCACCTACTAAATTACACAATTAATGTTGGTTCGCCCATGGTCTTCCTTTGTGAATGGCCCTCGTATTTATGCGTTAATCAAGTTATACACATAGGATTGCGGATTTTGAAAAACTGCAGGTGGACCTTAGGAAACTGGAAGACTGGGCATCCAAATGGTAGATGAAATTTAATGTGGACAAATGCAAAGTGATGCATATTGGGAAGGATAACCTGAATCACAGTTACCGGATGCTAGAGGCCACCTTGGGGGGTTAGCGCCCAAGAAAAGGATCTGGGTATCTTTGTAGACAATACGATGAAACCTTCTGCCCAATGTGTGGCGGCGGCCAAAAAAGCAAACAGGATGCTGGGAATTATTTAAAAAGGGATGGTTAACAAGACTAAGAATGTCATAATGCCCCTGTATTGCTCCATGGTGCGACCTCATCTGGAGTATTGCGTTCAGTTCTGCTCTCCTTATCTCAAGAAAGATATAGTGACACTAGAAAAGGTTCAAAGAAGAGCGACCAAGATGGTAAAGGGGATGGAATTCGTGTCATATGAGGAAAGACTAAAATGGTTAGGGTTCTTCAGCTTGGAAAAGAGATGGCTGAGGGGAGATATGATTGAAGTCTACAAAATCCTGAGCGGAATAGAACGGGTACAAGTGGATCGATTTTTCGCTCCGTCAAAAATTACAAAGACTAGGGGACACTCGATGAAGTTTCACGGAAATACTTTTAAAACCAATAGGAGGAAATTTTTTACACTCAGAAAATAGTTAAGCTCTGGAGCGCGTTGCCAGAGGATGTGGTAAGAGCGGATAGTGTAGCTGGTTTTAAGAAAGGTTTGGACAAATTCCTGGAGGAAAAGTCCATAGTCTGTTATTAAGAAAGACAAGGGGAAGCCACTGCTTGCCCTGGATCGGTAGCATGGAATATTGCTACACGGGTTTTGGCCAGGTACTAGTGACCTGGATTGGCTACCATGAGAACGGGCTACTGGGCTATTCTTATGTCACCTAAAAAATATAGGTCACCTAAAAATTCAGTGCTGATTAGTGTTGCCTAAGTGATGTTAGGTTTTCTCACTTTATTTATGCCAGGGTTTTCTTCGCCTAATTGCCTGTGTCTAAGGCACCTAATGGCGTCTAATTCAAAAAGAGGCACCTAACTCGAAAACACACCCATGATCCACCCTAACCACACCCACTTTTAGGTAGGCGCTTTGGACTAGGTGCCTACTTTTTACAAGAATCACATTTTATGACTTAGGGCTAGATTCACTAAGCAAACCGATCGTGTACCAATCGGTTTGCGACCCCTTTACGACCCGATTTCCCTCCGACCCGATTCACTAACCTCTGTCCTGAACATCCTCCGATCCGTGCATGCAAATGAGGGGGAACGGCATTCAGATGTAGGCAGGCAGCAATTCACTAACCATAAACTGCAACACCGACTGGATTGGCCGGTCAGCAAACACGCGACTGCCAGGGACCAATCGTTCACTGCTTTCTGACTGCATCTCCTGATCTCTGCCCCGACTTTTCCTGCTGTCTGCCCTGACTTTCCAGCTCTCTTCTCCTGCTCTCTCTGCCCCGAGCGCTGCCCTGCTTCTGCCGTGACTCTCCTGCACTCCCTGCTCCCGACTCTCCTGCTCTCTCTGCCCCGAGTGCGGTCGTGCTATTGCCGTGACTGTCCTGCACTCTCTGCCCCGACTCTCCTGCTCTCTCTGCCCCGAGCGCAGTCCTGCTATTGCTGCGACTCTCCTGCGCTCTCTGCCCCTGACTCTCCTGCTCTCTCTATCCCCAGCGCTGCCCTGCTTCCGCCCCGGCCTTCCCCCACAGTGCACTCTACAGATGGTCTGCGCATGCGTCGGGATCGCTATTGAGTGATCCGGGCGCTCGGTTGGGGGTGTGATTCCAATCGCCCTCATTTGCATGAGGGCAATTCATGAATCAGCCCCCCCAGACACAGATCGGATCGGATCCCTCACGGATCGGATCGGATCCGTGCCCTTAGTGAATCTAGGCCAGGGGTCTCAAAGTCCCTCCTCGAGGGCCGCAATCCAGTCGGGTTTTCTTGATTTCCCCAATGAATATGCATGAGATCTATGTGCATGCACTGCTTTCAATGCAGATTCATTGTGGAAATCCTGAAAACCCGACTGGATTGCGGCCCTCAAGGAGGGACTTTGAGATCTCTGCTAGGCCATAGGCACCTAACTTTCAATAAAGTGCAATTAACAGCAATTAGGAGGTATTAACTGGTAATTATCTGTGCTAATTAAACCTATTAACCAATTAACTTAGGCACCTACATTGGCTAGGTGCACTGATGTAGACTTACTATGTAAAATTTGCCAGATAATTTATAGAATAGTGATAAGCATTCAGTTAACTCTTATTTCTATAGGTGTTAACATTCTATAAATGTAAGCAGCAGGGGAAATGGGAGATTAAGTGACTTACCCAAGGTCACAAGGAGCAGCGTGGGATTTGAACCCACAACCTCAGGGTGCTGAGGCTGTAGCCCTAACTACTGTGCCACACACGCAATTAACGTCTTCTTGTTGCAGGTTTCCGTGTCTCGATCCTTCTTGACAGGTAGAAACCGACGTTTCAGCCACCACGCTGTGGCTTTCTTCAGGGGATGCTCTGAAGTCTGCAGTTTGACTTTGTAAATAGTGGCTTCACTGACCAACAAAAGTCAAATTTCTGACCGACTGACTTTCCCGCCAAAATTCAAATGGGTGGGCCGCCCTTTTCCCAATCAGGTCAGCGAACACACTATTTTCAAAGTCAAACTGCAGACTTCAGAGCATCCCCTGAAGAAAGCCACAGCGTGGTGGCTGAAACGTCGGGTTCTACCTAACAAGACGCAGCGAGACCCGGAAACCTGCAACAAGCACAATGCCAGCCGTGGAAACCCCTGAGAGAATCATTAATTTCTTGCTCGCTGGTAGTCAGTTGATCTCTCTCAGTTTCTTTTTCAGCGTGGAGCAGCATGGGATTTGAACCCACAACCTCAGGGTGCTGAGGCTGTAGCTCTAACTACTGGGCCACACACACAATTCACTTCTTGCTCCCTGGCAGTCAGCTGATCTCTCTCCGTGCCAGTGGGGCTGGTAGCTCCTCTTCACTCAGGCTCCTTACTTCGGACAGGGAGGATGCTGACAGGCCAAATCAAGGTTCATAGACAACGGCGCGAAAGACAAAGGCGCGTGCCGAAGAAAATTACAGTTTTTAGGGGCTCCGATGGGGGTTTTTGTTGGGGAACCCCCCCCACCACACACACTTTACTTAATAGACATCGCGCCGGCGTTATGGGGGGTTTGGGGGGTTGTAACCCTCCACATTTTACTGTAAACTTAACTTTTTCCCTAAAAACAGGGAAAAAGTTAAGTTTTCAGTAAAATGTGCGGGGTTACAACCCCCCCCACCCCCCACAACGCCCCCACAACACGGCGCGATGTCTATTAAGTAAAGGGGGGGGTTCCCCCCCCCCCCGTCGGAGCCCTAAAAACAGTAATTTTGAGCGGCGTGCGCCTCCGCGCTGCGCTCAATTGTCTGGGCGCGCCTTTGTCCCGGCGCGCTTTAGACCTGACACCCAAATCAAACCCCCTACCCGACTTCTATTTTCTTCCTTGAGGTTGGATGAGGCAGGCGCAGAGAGCAGTCTGTGGCTCGGGCACCCCTCTCCCAGCCCTGAATGAAGTGCTTCACCCCTTCCCTGCTTGAGAGCCACTGCTCTAAAGGAAACAATACCCAATGGGAACTGAGGAACACCAGGAACCGTTACAAAGTATCTGGCTCTGATGATTCTCAGCCCCTTAGACCAGGGGTAGGCAATTCCGGTCCTCGAGGGCCCGAGTCGGGTCAGGTTTTCAGGATATCCACAATGAATATGGATGAGATGGATTTGCATGCACTAACTCCTCATGCATGTTTATTGTGGATATCCTGAAAACCTGACCTGGCTCCGGCTCTCGAGGATCGGAATTGCCTACCCCTGCCTTAGACCGACTCGGCAGAAAATTTAAGAGAGGGGTGGCATTTTATGAACATTTGCCCTTGCAAACCTCCCCATAATGCACTGTGACCAATATAGTATTACTAGTGGGGGGGGGGAGCATCAGGAGAGTTCTGAAAATAAAGCTAAAATAATTTCCCCCCCCCCTGTGGTGTGTGTTCATTTTCCAAGGTTTAGCATCCGAACCCAGAACTTCCCACGCGCATTTAAATCTTCTCTCATTTACTGTGTGTCTGGTTTTCAGGATCCTGCCAGAGTTTTGATAGGTACAAGCCGTGACGGCCTAACATCTGTTAAACTCTGCTTGCTCATTTGATCTGTCACTTAAATTGGAGCTACTGAAGCCTGCAGGACACGAACTGAAGGTGCACGGTGTACTCAAGATTTCTTAGCCTCGATAACGACTTGCCTCCGCCGCTCCATGCGGAGAGCAGCTCAAACCACCTGACATCTTTGCCAAAATTCCATCAAACATTTCCTGCATCCTGCATCCTATATCCTGCGCTGATATTGCGGGTTCAAAACAAGCAGGGTGCTGATGAAACAGGATACCAACAAGCCTAAAGCATGTTTGACCCTACAAAAGGGTCGGGGCGGATGAGACCTACCACTCTCTTATCTTTATTTGCCCCTCCTATTCTCCTCCAGGAAACCTTTCGAGATATTCCTTGTCTTCCTGTAGGTAATAAATCATTAGGACTTTTTATTCAATACACATAGATAGCATTCTTTAAAATCATATATTCAGGATAATTTTAGCCACTGTGGTATCCAAAAAATGCCACTGTGCATTCTAATTGGGACGGGGTAAAACGCAGACCCTATGAATCTGAACCGCTTGCCCTTAAAAATCTGCTTACCTCCGTTTTGGCAGGTGTGGTTTGTAATTTCAGTTTATCTCTGACAGACCTGTACGTGAGGATTCCACGGCCCTCGCAGATGTCTACCCCACGACCTTAAAAAGAAAGCGGCCGTGGCACAGGGTCTGCAAGGATCTTTGTTTTAACTCCCACGGACCTCACGGATCCCGCTCGCCCCATGATATCCTCGCCCCCCCTCCAGCGGGATCCGTGATGCCCACAGGAGTTAAAACGAGGATCGGTAGAGCAAGCGAGATCCGTGAGGTCCACGGAAGTTTAACAAAACGAGGATCCCTGGGGACCCCACACCAGGGCCGCTTTCTTTTTAAGGCCATGCACTTTTAGCTCCATGGGGTCTGCGTTTTAACTTCTATAGGTGCAGATTTCTTTTCTTTTACTGGTTGGGACTGGGAAGGGGTAAAATAAGGACCTCACAGACCCCACAGAGATCCTCGTGTTAACTCCTGCGGACCTCATAAATCCTGCTCACCCTGAGTTAAGCAGAATTTTAAGGGTGCGCGGTTACAATCCACAAGGTCCGTGAGGTCCGCATTTTACCCAGTT
This sequence comes from Geotrypetes seraphini, assembly GCF_902459505.1. Lineage (NCBI taxonomy): Eukaryota > Metazoa > Chordata > Amphibia > Gymnophiona > Dermophiidae > Geotrypetes > Geotrypetes seraphini. The sequence goes on along the minus strand of NC_047091.1, from coordinate 165,722,029 downwards.
CCATTCCAGTTTGCTTGGTTGCATTTGTCTCCCTCTTTGCTACCGCTTAGAACTGAGAAAGAGCCTGAGGTAGGGGTGTGAAGTTTTAGAGGCTGCAGAAAATACACATGCGGGAGATTGAAGGCCACTCTCTGGAGAGACAAAGAATCGAGGCTCGTTAAAATATCACACTTTCTATTTCTGCAGTTTGTCATTCATGTCGGCCACTGGTTCTCATGCTTTCAGGCTGGGATCAGGCCAATTCATCCTCTAACGTGGACCTGGTCCTCTGCCTACACAACGCAAATATTTTCTAGGCAGTCCAGGGCCATTCTGTAATGTAAGCACTCATAATTAGAAGGTCACCAAAATTTACTCTGGTTTTTTTATGATGATAATTGATTGTTGATTTCGTTGAAATTGTATATCTACAAGGCATTAACTGAGTTGAGATGATATTCTTTGTAAGATTTTTTGTCATGTGTATTTTATTTTTAAAACTCAATAAAAATTATTGTTTATTCAGATTTTTGATTAAACGCTTTTTCGAAACTACAAAGCGTTGAACAAGATTTAAAATTAACATTTAAACAAAATTTAACATGTAAAACATACATTTCTATAATAAAAACGACAAGACTGACAACAATTACAAACTAGGTAAAAACGGACCGAAAGGCCCCTAAACACGAATAGGAGGAGGGGGAGAAATACAATCGATATAGAAAATGTGAGAAACATTTAAGGTAAACACAAAAGGGGATTGGGAAAAGAAATGTAAAAAACAAGAATAGGTGAATTACTAAATTATTATGTTCTTTTATCATTTATGTATGTAATTCTTGTAAACCGTTTAGTTTTAAACGGTATAGACATTTTTAAAATAAATAAATACATATTCCAAACATGTTTGGTGAGTCAACAGTCAACTAAAGTCTGGCAGAGGCGAACCCTGGCCATTTGGCATCCTACCCAAAACACTAATTGTTAAATCATTTTATAATTTGCCAGTAACCACATCCCTGTTCATGCGGCCAGCAGGAAGATGCTGCATTGGGAAGCTACAGGGTTATAGTATCTGCATACATAAGAACATAAGAACATAAGCAATGCCTCTGCTGGGTCAGACCTGAGGTCCATCATGCCCAGCAGTCCGCTCACGCGGCGGCCCAACAGGTCCAGGACCTGTGCAGTAATCCTCTATTTATACCCTTCTATCCCCTTTTCCAGCAGGAAATTGTCCAATCCTTTCTTAAACCCCAGTTCTGTACTCTACCCTATTACGCCCTCTGGAAGCGCATTCCAGGTATCCACCACTCGTTGGGTAAAGAAGAACTTCCTAGCATTCGTTTTGAATCTGTCCCCTTTCAACTTTTCCAGATGCCCTCTTGTTCTTTTATTTTTCGAAAGTTTGAAGAATCTGTCCCTCTCTACTCTCTCTATGCCCTTCATGATCTTAAAAGTTTCTATCATATCCCCTCTAAGTCTCCTCTTCTCCAGGGAAAAGAGACCCAGTTTCTCCAATCTCTCAGCGTATGAGAGGTTTTCCATCCCTTTTATCAGGCGTGTCGCTCTCCTCTGATACCTTTTCAAGACATCACAAATACGTCCCATTCTCTGTTACGTTGCATTATTTTAGTGACTAATCAACAGGTGCATGCAAAAGGTCGAGCCTTGACGCGCCACAGAACCAGAAGTCAACCGAATACAAACACACTGTGGAGAAGGTCATGTCCAAGCTGCGGGCTTTACTGACAGTACATTCAATGAATCCACATGACGAGATACCTAGGGCCCAAGTGGTTGGGGGACTATGGACCCAACACGGTCCGTGTTTCGACGAAACTGTCTTCCTCAGGGGTCCCTGAAGGTTCTAATGCAAAAACTCGTGGATCAAAGACCAACAGACATAAGAGAAGTTCTCATTCCAACTTCGTTTCCCCCCCAGTGAGAGGTTGCAAACTGAAAAAACACCATGAATTCCTTCTCTCACACCAAGCAGCATCATGGGGTAAAGACCTAGAACAATTACTTTCGCCCTCTACTTATGAGGAATTTAGGAAACGTCTAAAAACACACCTGTTCCTAAAACATCTTGGAACAAACAAAAACCAACTGCAGATGTGTACAAGATGCAGGCAGAATTTATTGTGACAAATATAAATTTATAAAAACCTTTTTCCCAAACAAGGGACTTTTTGTTTGTTCCTGGTTGGTTTTTTTCTGCAGATAAGGTTGGACCCCTCCTTCCTTTTTTGTTGCCCTAAAACATCTTGACAACTGATCCACTTATCTCTTTCCCCTCAATAGCGACCTACTGTCCTTTTGATCACTTTTCTCCTCAACAATGAATTTCCTGTCTAATTACTTCTCTTTCTTTTTCCCCTCTTGAAGTCAGTCAATTTGTACCTTTGCTTAATCTTTTGTAAACCGCATAGAACTTCACGGTATTGCGGTATATAAACTGTTATTATTATTATTATTAATAAAAACGATCCTGGGCGAAAACTCTGCACGGTTGAGAGATCCTCAACAGCGGGCTTATTTATGAATTTTGTACTGGTAAAATTTATACCGCGGCATCTGCATTCGTCATTGGATCATTTTTTTTTTTTTTTTAAATCTCTTTGGGCTCATTTTACTAAGCTGCGTTAGCGTTTTTAGCGCACCCAGCATTTTAGCGCGTGCTCAACCCGCGCTCCATGTCTAGAACTAGCGCCAGCTCAATGCTAGCGTTAAGCTCTAGCGCACGTGGCAATTTAGCGTGTGCTATTCCGCACGTCAAACCCTTAATGCGGCTTAGCAAAAGGAGCCCTTTATCTTTATAACTTTTTTTTCTTTTCCAAACTTTAATCAATCTTCTTTATGTTCGATCATTTTGATTGAGTTTTAAGAATAAAATATACATAACAAAAATCTTACAAAGAATATCATCTCAACTCAGCTAATGCCTTGTAGATATATAAATTCAAAGAAATCAACAATCAGTTATCAGCACAATACAAACACGATAAAGGGCCTCCCAACACTCCCTCCCCCTTTTCCCATCCCCAATCTTCTTTATAATACGTTCTAATAAAAGCCACTTATCTGCTCAATCTTAGTAAAGGGAGCAACTCCCCCCCTCCCCCGACATGATCATGTTTCAATATCAACTTCTTCAGAGTTGAGGCTCCTCCGTTACACGTTTGCACTAGTTTCTTCAAGGGCTGCTCAATTTCTTTTCCTTCTCCGTTACTTTGGTGATTCAAGACAAAGTTAGACAAGTTCCTGCTGAACCAGAATGTGCGCAGGTAAGGCTAGACTCAGATAGGGCGCTGGTCTTTGACCTAAGGGCCGCCATGAGAGCGGACTGCTGGGCACGATGGACCACTGGTCTGACCCAGCAGCGGCAATTCTTATGTTTAAACCGCGTTCCACAGACAGCGACCATCAGCATTATAAAGTTAAAAATGATCCAATGACGAATGCAGATGCCGCGATATAAATTTTACCAATACAAAATTCATAAACAAGCCTGCTGAGGATCAAGAAAATTGAAAAATTTGAATGTGAAATTCCAGGGGAGATGTTGGTTGATTATTGAGTGTAATCCCTGGAAATATAGCCGATACATTTGCATTATTTTGGTGTGCATTTGGTGACCATAATTCCCTAGTTTATTCAGCGTGTATGATACCATCCATCAAAAAACAAGGAAACAAACTCCACAAAGAATAAGCAAAGAAAAAAAAAAAAAAGGTAGTGATAGAACAGTACAGAGCAACTGGGGAAACATAGAAACATAGAAGATGACGGCAGAAAAGGGCTACAGCCCATCAAGTCTGTCCACTCTGCTTACCTACCCCCTGTCTATGCCCTAATGACCCAATTTCCTTATCGTGACCCTCGTAGGGATCCCACATGGGTATCCCATTTATTCTTAAAGTCAGGCACGCTGTCTGCCTCGATCGTGGCCGCGGGACGTCGGTCGTTCCCGGCCTGTTTTTCCGTACATGTCCCGTCCTGTGACGGGTTTTAAGAAATGCAGCCGGTGTGAGAGGTTACTTTCTATCACTGACCCCCACCGGTGGTGCATTGTTTGTCTGGGCCCGGATCATCCGACAGCTTCTTGTGACCGTTGTGCTACTTTTCAGCCCAGAGCTCTCCGCCGCCGACGGGCCAGAATGGCGGAGTTATTTGCCGTGGACGCGCCTGTGAAGGCCTCGACGTCGGCCTCGGCTTCGGCCCCGGCCTTGACCTCGGCCTCGGCGCCCTCGGGGGCCTCGGCTTCGCCTCGACCCTCGACCTCGAAGGCGTCCTCGGGAAAACCTGCGTCGGGTAAGTCCTCTGTTCCATCCCCGACAGCTAAGAAGCCATCCTCTGCCCCGGCTAAGGTGAGTGGGTCGGCCTCGGCCCCGCCTAGGACCCCGGCATCGCACACCCCGAGGGAATACTCGAGACCGAGGTCGCCCTCCAGGGAGTGTGCTCCGGACACGGAACTCCCGACCTTCGTCGGGATTCCGGCCTTTCAGGACCTCCTCCGAGCTCTTATTTCATCGGAGCTGTCGGGGGCCCTGGAAGTGCTGCAACGGGCTTCGGTCACGGCTGCCTCGACCTCGGAGGCCCCGACCTCGGCGGCCTCGGCCTCGGGTATTGAGGCTCCAGTAACCTCGGCCCCGGTCTTGCCCTCGACCTCGGCCTCGGGGGTGCCACCTGAGCAGAGCGTGCGGCCCAAGGACAAGATGCGCCGGGTGTGCCGCATTTCCTCCTCCTCCTCCTCGAGGTCTTCCCGGGGCGCCTCGCCCTCGACGCGACCTCGGACGGGGCGCCGCTCGAGGAAGCCGAAGCGGCCGCGGGGCTCTCCTCGGCGGCACGATCGTTCCTCGCCGCTCGGGGGCGAGGCTTTGCAGGTATCGGAGTTGCGCCTCGATAACCCGAGGCTTCTCCGATCTCCTCCTAGAAGGACTTCCCGTGCCGCCTCGCCGAGGAAGAGGGAGAGTGCCCCCCGGACCCCGGGGTCCTCGCCCAAGGGTTCTTCGAGGCGGAGAATTTCTCCTTCCCCCTCGAGGCCTTTGGAGCGGGAATCCTGGGGCTCGGGGTCGGCGAGGGATCCTCATTATTCCCACGAGGCCTCTCCCCTTTCCTCGGTGGGGAGGTCGAGAACCCCTTCTCCACCCGCCAGGCCGTCCTCATTTTCCACCTTTGTTCAGGACATGGCCCGAGCTCTGGGGTTGGACCTCATGGTGGGTTCTCAATATTCCAAAGAATTTTTGGAGGAGCAAGACCTTCCCACCCCACCTAGGGAGGTACCTCGGCTCCCCTTGAATAGAATCCTCCTGCAGACCTGGCTGAAGAATTTGGCTAACCCTCTTACAGTCACGTCTGTCCCATCCAAGATGGAAGCGAAGTATAGGACGGTGCCCCCTAAGGGGTTTGAGAAGGCGCAACTCTCCCACCAGTCTCTACTGGTGGAGTCTGCCCTTAAGAAAACGCAGCCCTCCCGGGTTTCTGCGGCGGTTCCACCCGGCAGGGAGGGGCGGACCCTGGACAAGTTTGGCCGTCGCCTCTATACTAATTCCCTGATGGCCACCAGGGTGCTAAATTATGCCTTCACCTTTTCCTCATATCTGCGTGGCATGGTGAAGGACCTTCCTCAATATCGAGACTCCCTACCGGACTCCCAAAGAGCAGGATTTGACAAGTTTATGTCCAACCTGTCTCAATTGCGGTTGTACCTCTTCCATGCGGTGTACGATGCATTTGAGCTGGTTTCGAGGGTGTCGGCTTTCGCAGTGGCCATGCGCCGTCTGGCCTGGCTTCGCACCCTCGATATGGACCCAAACCTGCAGGAACGTCTTGCAGACTTGCCTTGTGTGGGGTCCGAGTTATTTGACGAGTCCTTGGATGCGGCGACCAAACGGTTGTCGGAACAGGAGCGCTCGTTAGCCTCCCTGGTCCGCCCCAAGCCTAGGCCCCCGCCGCAGAAACCCTTCCGTCCTCCGCCGCGCCGATACCCTCAGAAGTCGACCCCGGCTTTTTCTAGGCCGCCGCCGAGACGTCCTCGATCACCTGCACTGGAAGCTTGTTCCAATGATCAACCACTCTCTCTGTGAAGAAATACTTTATCCCAGGACAAGCAGGCATGATATTCTCACATGTGGGTGACGTCATCTACGGAGCCCCAGCGCGGACAGCTTTTCAAGCAAACTTGATTGAAGTTTCAAGTTTGCACACTGCACCACGCATGTGCATGCCTTCTCGCCCACTAGAGGGCGCATCTCACCTCGTGGTCCATGAAATTTTCCGCCCCTGAGTTTGAGCGGGTGCCCTCTTGTGGCCGAGGGTCCCTTGAGAAAGAAAATATCATCTTCCACTTCGACATGTCCCGTGAGGTACTTAAATGTTTCGATCATGTCTCCCCTCTCCCTACGTTCCTCGAGAGTGTAGAGTTGCAATTTGTTCAGTCTCTCTTCGTACGAGAGACCCTTGAGCCCTGAGATCATCCTGGTGGCCGTCCGTTGAACCGATTCAATTCTGCGCACATCTTTACTGTAATGTGGCCTCCAGAACTGCACACAGTACTCCAGATGAGGTCTCACCATGGCCCTGTACAACGGCATTATGACTTCAGGCTTTCGGCTGATGAAACTTCTATTGCAATCAAATCTCACTGACGAAAGATTCTTCCAAATATACTTTATTGTTTAAAACTGTTTATCTGATTCATCATATTATACAGGCAGAGGCTTCTGATCATCTCACTCTGGGGTCCTTATACTAAGGCGTGCTAATTGATTTAGTGTGCGCTAATTGATTTACCTCCTCTTCTACGAAACCGCGCTAGCGTTTTTTAGCGCACAGAGCTGCGCTGAATGGCCTGCGCTGCTCCCAATGCTCATTAAGTTCCTATGAGCATTGGGAGCAGCGTGGGCCATTCAGCACGGCTCCCCGTGCTAGAAACCGCCAGCGCGGTTTCGTAGAAGAGGGGGTTAGTGCGTCTAAAGATTAGCGTGCGCTAAATCGATTAGCACATGCTAAATCAGTTAGCGCGCCTTCGTAAAAGGACCCCTTTGGGTTTTTTTCACATTTGCAATATTCATCTAATAGATTAATGCATTTTTATTGCAGTTTCCCCCTTTTAGAGATACAGTGGTGCCTCACACAACGAACTTAATTGGTTCCAGGAGCAAGTTTGTTATGCGAAAAGTTCGTTATGTGAAACGCGTTTTCCCATAACAATACATGTTAAAAAAAAATAATTCGTTCTGTAGCATAAAATATGCTAAGATGACATAAAAAAGAAATTTTTTGTTATTATTTTTATTTAGATACATCTAAAAACATAATTGTTTTTTAAAACAACACACATTTTTTAAATTTAAAGACAGACTAAGTAGAGTCTAATTTTACAGTGAGAGAGGGCAGAGTCTCAGCGGCAAAAACTGGGACTTAACTGTTCATTTTTTTTTTTTTTTCTAGCATCGGGGAAGCGGCGAGAGTAGCTCCGCCCCCCCCCCAACGCATCAGCAATAGGCGCCGGGCCCCTGCGAGCCGACGGTCCGCCACTGCACAGGGAGCCAGGCGGAGAGAGGGCAGTTAAGTGCAGTGCCTGCGCGGAAGGATGCAGCTCGGGCGACTTCGTTGTGTGAAACGAAGTTCGTTGTAGGAAGCAAGACATGAAGTTCGTTGTGCGCAGCGTTCGCTGTGCGAGGCGTTCGTTATGCGAGGCACCACTGTATATGTTTTTAACATCAATTGAATTCTTCTTTTACATATGCTGCTATTGTTATTTGGAATGATTTACCTATGCAAATAAGGACAGAAGTTCATTAATGGAAATTCTGTAGAATGTTAAAAAAAACATTTATATATGATAGATTGTAAAGTTAGTACTTTTAGTTAAGGATTTCTAAGGATATCTTTTTATTCAAGGAATTGTATTTTCCCATACAACTATTTTGGCTTCTTTTTGATGTATATCACCTTGAACTAAATGGTATTAGAACAATTCATCAGGCAAACAAGAAAGGGGAAAGAAGAAATATGCCTCAAAATATAGCAAAACAACCAACAAAGGGAGGCAAATGAGATGCCAAGGGGATCCGATTTTTGGGCACGTTCCAGTTTTGAAGATGCCGTTCTGCCCCGTGACAGTCGATTTATTCAGAGTCCATCTAGAACTAGCTCATAGCCCACGGCAGCCTTACCAGATCCCCTGAGGAAGGCGTCTACGGATGCTGAAACTGGGATCCTAGTTGGAACCTTTTAAGAGACTCTCTTATTATGATGGTCTGTTCCCTCTAAGCTGAGCAGGAGTCCTCCACCCACAGTCTCACCAATAGAGGGTGCTGTTTTACTGTCACATTTTTCAATTGTGAGGGACAGGCAAGTTCTGCAGGACTCCAGGGAACATACCTGTCCTTAGCGACTGAAAATATTCCACCCCCTAGTGGTAGCAATGCAGCTGGAGGACACCTGCTCAGCTTAGAGGGAACTGATTTTATGATTTGTTTTTATAATAATAATAATTTTATTTTTATATACCGCCAAAGCCATGATAGTTCGAGGCGGTTTACAACAAGAGGCGCTGGGCAAACAGCGGAGTAGTTACAATGCAAAGTCATCGAAAATAAGGTACAGGTTGGGAGGAGTGATACACTAGATTCACAGGTTACAATCAGTTAAACAAATTTGTTTTTATTGATTTTCCAAAACTGAGGTAAGATGAGGAGTGGATGATGACGTTAGTCAGCCACTCGTTCCATTTACCTGGCTGGGAGGCAAGAGTTCTGTCCAGGAATCTTTTGTAGCGGTAGTCCTTTAACGATGGAAAGGAAAACAAATGAATTCTGCATGTGGACCTGATGGAACTGTCGAGATTAAATTGAGAAACCAGGTACATAGGGGCCAAGCCGAAAAGTAACTGTTTGACATCTCATGTGCCTCCCTTTGTTGGTTGTTTTATTAGAACAATTCAGAAATCTTGTACTGACACTCACAATTTTTTGCACAAACATTACAGAAGTTCATGCATTATATAACTCCTTACAGAAGAACATGGAATTAATTCCCCAGCAGTTGGTAGCGGTATAGAAGCTTTCAATAAATAAATCAATAAATTGGGTCGAACCAATTTACATCAATAAAGTATATATGTAAGAATCTTTGGTCACTGACTTGATTGCCATCGTGTTTCTGTTTCTATCCCCAATTGTTGTATACTGCTCCATCTCCACTTTTTTCTTTTACTAATACACGGAAATACTTTTAAAACCAATAGGACATTTTTTTTTTTCACTCAGAGAATAGTTAAGCTCTGGAATGCGTTGCCAGAGGATGTGGTAAGAGCAGATAGCATAGCTGGTTTTAAAAAATGTTTGGACAAGTTCCTGGAGGAAAAGTCCATAAGCTGTTATTGAGAAAGACATGGAGCCCTGTATTGGTAGTATGGAATATTGCTACACCTTGGGTTTTGGCCAGGTACTAGTGACCCGGATTGGCCACCGTGAGAACGAGCTACTGGGCTTAATGGACCATTGGTCTGACCCAGTAAGGCTATTCTTATGTTCTTAAGTTCATAACAGAGGTACTAGGCAGAGGCAGTTGGTCCTTCCCTGCTGTGTTCAAAAGTGCCTCTACAGTCCCTTTAGATTTTAACTTGCCCTACCATAGTAACATAGTAGTTGACGACAGATAAAGACCCGAATGGTCCATCCAGTCTGCCCAACCTGATTCAATTTAAATTTTTTTTATTTTTTTTTTCTTAGCTATTTCTGGGCAAGAATCCAAAGCTCTACCCAGTACTGTGCTTGGGTTCCAACTGCCGAAATCTCCGTTAAAACCTACTCCAGCCCATCTACACCCTCCCAGCCATTGAAGCCATCCACCAAACGGCCATATACAGACACAGACCGTGCAAGTCTGCCCAGAACTGGCCTTAGTTCAATATTTAATATTATTTTCTGATTCTAGATCCTCTGTGTTCATCCCACACTTCTTTGAACTCAGTCACCGTTTTCCTCTCCACCACCTCTCTCGGGAGCGCATTCTAGGCATCCACCACCCTCTCTGTAAAGTAGAATTTCCTAACATTGCTCTTGAATCTACCACCCCTCAACCTCAAATTATGTCCTCTGGTTTTACCATTTTCCTTTCTCTGGAAAAGATTTTATTCTATGTTAATACCCTTCAAGTATTTGAACGTTTGAATTATATCTCCCCTGTCCCTCCTTTCCTAGTCTAGGGTATATATATTCAGGGCTTCCAGTCTCTCCTCATACGTCTTCTGGCGCAAGCCTCCTATCATTTTCGTCGCCCTCCTCTGGACCGCCTCAAGTCTTCTTACGTCCTTCGCCAGATACGGTCTCCAAAACTGAACACAATACTCCAGGTGGGGCCTCACCAATGACCTGTACAGGGGCATCAACACCTTCTTCCTTCTACTGGCTATGCCTCTCTTTATACAGCCCAGCATCCTTCTGGCAGCAGCCACTGCCTTGTCGCACTGTTTTTTCGCCTTTAGATCTTCAGACACTATCACCCCAAGGTCCCTCTCCCTGTCCGTGCATATCAGCTTCTCTCCTCCCAGCATATACAGTTCCTTCCGATTATTAATCCCCAAATGCATTACTCTGCATTTCTTTGCATTAAATTTTAGTTGCCAGGCATTAGACCAGGGGTATCCAACCTGCGGCCCAGTGAAGTATTTTGTGCGGCCCCGGTCGAGGGCGATGCAGTATTTTCCTCTGCTGCCCCTGGGTATTTACCGTCTTGCCGGCTCCCTCCTCTGTCTTGCTGCAGCGTTTGGGCGGCCCCAGAAACATTTTTTTCAGACAATGCAGCCCAGGGAAGCCAAAAGGTTGGACACCCCTGCATTAGACCATTTTTCTAACTTTTGCAGATCCTTTTTCATATTTTCTACTCCCTCTTCGGTGTCTACTCTGTTATGAATCTTGGTATCATCCGCAGAAAGGCACACTTTTCCTTCTAACCCTTCAGCAATGTCACTCACAAGACTCCACTCCATCATCCTTAGCCTCTCCCCAAAGCAAATGAGTCGCCAACCATTCAGGGTACTAATTATCATCTTCTCTCTCACTTTCTGACTTTTTTTTCCAGCCCCCACTTCCACAGGTCACCAGTTCACCAGAAGGAGGCCTGTGCACACACTCTGCTTTGAATTCATAATTCGAGACGACTCGAGTGCAAACCATTCACAGGATGATCATATACAAATGTTACTAACTCCTCCTGAGCAACTTGTTAATTCATGTTTACATAAGGAATTTATTTTGAAAAATAGATGATAAGTCATTATAAGATATTTTTCAACATTGACTTTTCAGGGTATATTCCATTCTAGTCAGTTGATATAGAACCTAAGTTATATCATGAATATTTTCCTTAGACACTAGAAGAGGAAACAGTGGCTCAAAAAAAATGCCAGGATGGAGCAATTGTGCAAAACAGAAAAACAGATACAATGTGGTGGTATCAAGTTTCAACTTTATTTAAAACTAGTCTTATAGCCCGTTACATTAACGGGTGCTAGACTATATATGTGCATGTCTGGTTTTATTTTTTTTTTTCTCTCTCCTTAGTCGCTTTCTGTATTTCTGTCTGTCTTTTTTTTTTTTTTTCCTTGGCTGTCCACTACCACCCCTTGCCTGCTCCCCCTGTCCATTCTCCCTTCCTTTTACCTCCCCTGTGTCCTCCACCACCCCATCACTGCTCACCTTATCCAGCAGAAGCCCTTCTCCTTTGTTTTACCTCCCCCTGTCCATCATCACCTCCTTCCTGCTCCCCCTGTCCAGCAGTAGGCCTGTCTTCATTTTTCTGCCCCCCCCTCCCTGTTCATCAGCTCCTCTTCCCCTGTCCATCAACCCCTTTTCTGCCCTCCATTTCTGTGTGTTGCAGCATTTGGGTGGGCCTGAGCCTAAAGTGATTGGGCATGAGACCCCATCCCCTGCCCAGCATCTCTGCTTCCTCTCCTCTCCCCCCACCCAGGTGACCAGGAATCTTTGAACTCTGTGCCTTCTCGCTCTTCCATACCTTTGAAAGTCTGCATTTTGTTTTTATTTTGATTTGATTGGAGACATCCGACTGGGGCTGCCGCGGCCGACATCCGACTCGGGCCGCAGCGGTCGACTTCCGCCTCAGGGGGAGGGGTGGAGGAAGAGAGAGAGTGGAGAGGCGGCGACGGCAAAGACATCCGACTCGGGCCGCTGTGGTCGACATCCGCCTCGGGGGGGTGGTGGTGAAGAAAGAGAGAGAGCGGAGAGGCGGCGAAGGCAAAGTTAGTGTAAGGGAGACGCTGCGTCTTTCAACATGGAGCAGGACAGAGCGTATGCCGCGCATGTGCACTTCCTATGTGTCGCTACAGCTCATGGAAAACCGGCGCACACATAGGAAGTGCGCATGCGCGGCCTAGCGTTTTATTATATTAGATATTTGATTTGATCGCAAAATCCAAATCCAATGCGATTTACATTTAGTTAAAAATTAAGTTAATCTAGAAAATAAAAAACAAGACAATTAATACAATTTTTATAAAATAATACGTTTGAAAAGTACCTCTCCAGGGGTTACAAAATCACTGTGCTGAAGATAATCATGTTCTTTCTCCAAAGGCTAATAATGCCATTGTCCACTAGAGGTCACCATAGAATCTTTTTCCGAGTTGAAGCCTGATTAAGGATACCAGGGTTAACTTACACAGTAGGATCTCATTTTCTCCCACTGCTATGAGTTTAAACATAGAAACAAACACACACGCACACAGTGTAGCTAAGACTGAAAGGGCCCCTGGCAGAGAAATCAAGTTACATAGTAACGTAGAAAATAACGGCAGATAAAGACCCGAATGGTCCATCCAGTCTGCCCAACCATTCATGCTCCATAAATTAATACTTTAATTTTCGTAGATATTTCTGGGCCAGAAACCCAGAGCCCTGCCCGGTACTGTGCTTAGGTTCCATCCACTGGAGTCTCCATCAAAGCTCACTCCAACCCATCTTAACCATCCCAGCCATCGAAACCCTCCCCAGCCCGACCTCCACTGTATGTCCATATACGGGACACAGGCCGTGCAAGCCTGCCCAGTCCTGGCCTTAGCTCCTTCAATGTAAACCCATTATTTTCTGATTCGAGATCCTCTGTGTTCATCCCACACTTCTTTGAACTCTGTCATCGTTTTCTCTCCACCACCTCCCTCGGGAGCGCATACCAGGCATCACCTACCCTCTCCGTAAAGAAGAATTTCCTAACATTACTCTTGAGCTACCACCCTTAGGGGAAAAATGAAGCTGATAAACAGTTGTTCAAAGCAGTGAACTCTGTTAAAACCAACGTGCAAAGTTTAGGCCTGATACCTTTAATCGGGCTAACAGGATGATGGGTTATCAACACTAATTGGCGCTAATTAGAATTCATGTGCACAACTTGCAAAACATATGCTATGAAGTTGTAAGCATAAATTCTACTGCATAGATCTCAAAAGGAGGTGTGGCCAGGGGAGGGATATGGGCGGGTCATGGGCATTCCTTTAAGTTACATGCATTGTTATAAAGTAAAGGGTCATAAATTTCATATTTCATTTATTTATATACCACTTATATCCTAAGTGGTTTTACATTCGGGTACTTTATCATATTTCCCTATCTGTCCCAGTAGGCTCAAACTCTATCTAGTGTACCTGAAGCAATGAGGGGATTAAGTGACTTGCCCAGGGTCACAAGGAGCAGCGAGGGATTTGAACCCACAGCTTTTTATCACGTACATTCAGAGAAATGCATGAACAGTAATATGAAATAAGACAGTGGTCTCAAACTCGCGGCCCACCAGGTACTATTTTGAGGCCCTCGGTATGCTCAAACTTAATCCAGAAAAAACAAAATTTTTCGTTGCCTCTCCACACCCGCTTGACAACAAAACCCCGCTATGTATCAACGAACTTAGTTACCCTATTCAGCCCACCATGAAGATATTGGGTGTAACTCTGGATCAATGCTTAAGCATGAAAGACCAGGTGGACTCCGTAATCAGAAAGGGTTTTCTCACTCTCTGGAAACTTAGATCCATTAAATCATATTTCGATACGTCAGCCTTCAGAATCCGAGTGCAATCCCTCGTACTAAGTCAACTTGACTACTGCAACATCGCCTGTTTAGCAATCTCCCAAAAGAATATGCGACGTCTTCAAATAATGCAAAATGCAGCGGTCGGACTTATCTTCGGGCTGAAGAAATTCGATCACGTGACACCGGCAATTGCACTGGCTGCCAACAGAAGCACGCGTAAAGTTTAAATTCGCCTGCCTCTGCTTCAAAGTACTATATGGACTTGCCCCCAAATACATAACAGACCTTTTCTCCTTTTCCACCAACAGACGCAAGAGAAGCACACATTCAAACTTCGTTTCCCCCCCAGTTAGAGGTTGCAAACTGGGAAAACACCATGAATACCTTCTCTCACACCAAGTAAAGACCTAGATCAATTGCTTTCACCGACCACTTATGAGGAATTTAGGAAGCGCCTAAAAACATACCTGTTCCTGAAATAGCTAGACAACTGACCCACTCTTCTCTCTCTCTACAATACAGTCCTCCCAACCTCTTACCTATTCCCTCTCTCCCCTCATAAGTCCATATAGAACTTTACGGTTCAGCGATATATATAAAATGTTATTATTATCATATTGTAATTTTCGCTGTATTTTTTGAAATGCGTGACCTTTTCCTATCGGGTCCTCTCGGAAATTTCTTAGCAAACTGTATGTCTTTTATTCTCGCTCAGCAAACTGTATATTTATATTTTTGCTTTCTTAAAATTTCTGCACTCTGTATTTCCTCTGATCATCTGCTTATTGTAACTCGCTGAACGTCCAGCTCCCTTGATTGTAAGCCGCCTAGAAGTCACAAGATTGTGGAGATATAGAAGAATAAAGTTATTATTATTATTATTTATCATAATTACAAAAGTAAAATAAAAACATAGGGTTACTTTGTATGTTTTTAAAACTTTATTTTTGTTTGGTGGGATAAAACAGTTTCTTGATCATATGTCTCTTTAGCTATAAATTACAATATTATTATTAAGACTTAGCCAAAAGGAAAGATTTATAAACTATAAAGAGTTTTACCTCATGCAAAATTGTCATTTCTTTAATAAGACATTAACTATTTTTTTTTCTGAGGCCCTCCAAGTACCTGCAAATCCAAAATGTGGCCCTGCAAAGGGTTTGAGTTTGAGACCACTGATCTAAGCTGAGCGGAGTCCTCCAGGTACATTGTACTAGAGGGGGATGTTGCTTCAATATTGTATTTTCAGTCACTAGGGACAGGCAGATTCCTTGCAGTCCTGCAGAGCTTGTCTGTCCCTCACTATTAGAAATATGAAAGTGAAACAGCGCCCTCCACTGGTAGGTCTATAGCTGGAGGACTCCTACTCAGTTTAGAGCAGTGATCTCAATCTCGCGGCCCGCCAGGTACTATTTTGAGACCCTGGGTATGTTTATCATAATCACAAAAGTAAAATAAAACAGTTTCTTGATCATATGTATCTTTAGCTACAAATGACAATATTATTATTAAGACTTAGCCAAAAGGAAAGATTTATAAACTATAACGAGTTTTACCTCATGCAAAATTGTCATTTCTTTAATAAGACATTAACTATTTTTTTTTCTGAGGCCCTCCAAGTACCTACAAATCCAAAAATGTGGCCCTGCAAATGCTTTGAGTTGGAGACCACTGAAATGAGATCATGGGGTTCCCTGGTATCTGTCGGAAGTTATGGTAACCTACCGGCCACTTGTAACACAAAGGTCTGAGGGTGCAATGCGCCTGTCGGTAATGGATTTCTCAAAGATACACGATGAGAATACGAGAGCTTCCGCTTTCTCCATCACAGGAGTAACTCCGTGGAACAAGTTAACTGGACCACAAAGAGCTCTCGCTGATATTCAGAAGTTTAAGAAAATGCTTAAGACTACACTCATTATAGAAGCATCGTAATGAATGACGATTCTTGTTTTCTCTGGGTCTGGATTGCTATATAGCAGAATACTGTGGGTACTGAGGGATTTGAAATGTAGATTGACTGGATAAATTCAGTTTTTTGTATGTTTTTCCTTATTTTATGAATGTTGCTATTTGTAAGCCGCCTAATAATAGGCGGTTGAGAAATTTGTTAAATAAATAAATATTAGAGACTAGTGTTTAAGCCCGTTACATTAACGGGTGCTAGAATATATGCCTGTCTGTCTTTCTTTCTTTATGTCTCTCTCCCTCCTCCTGTCTCTTTCTTTCTTTCTGTCTCTCTCCCTCCTGCTATTTTTCTCTCTCTCCCTGGCACCCTTTGTCTGTCTGTCTTTCTTTCTGTCTGTCTCTCTGGTCTCCTGTCAGTCTTTATTTCTGTCTGTCTCTCTCCCTGGCCTCCTTTGTCTGTCTGTATTTCTTTCTGTCTCTCTCCCCCCCCCCCCCCCACACACACAAACTTTCCTTTGTAGATGCAGCAGCGGTATTTCTCTTCCCCTCCAGGTCCTTGTGAAGTAGTAGCAGCATTTCCCCCCCCCGCCATTCCCTTCTCTCCCCCCCCCTCCCCCACTTTCCTTTGCAGAAGCAGCAGCGGTATTTCCCTCCAGGTCTCCTTGCTGCCACAAATGCAGGACTCTACTTTTTGGCGATCGTGGTGGCTGATCCTCCTCTAAAGAGCAGCCTGCGATGGTGGCCGGCTTTAGCGAACCTCGCAGGCCGCTCTCCAACTCAGTAACACGTTCCCTCTGACGCGATCCTGTGCGTCAGAGGGAACGTGCTACCGAGGTTGGAGAGCGGCCTGCGAGGTTCACTAAAGCCGGCCACCATCGCAGGCTGCTCTGAAGAGGAGGATCAGCAGCAGCGGTGGCGGTGGCGGCAGCAGCAGCGAGTGAGGGCGGGAGGTGTGTTCCCTGCCGAGGACGCGGGCAGGGAGAGAGCTTGCCTGGCTTCCATGGTGAGTGAGGGCGGGAGGAGGGGAGTGGCCAGAATGTTTCCTGCCGTCGGGTTGGCGGCCACAGATCACACACCACAGCGGCAGGGAACACGAAATCCTAAGTGCGCATGTGCGCTTAGGCTTTTATTATATAGGATGAAAAGGAAATGTTAAACATTATACTTTCACTTTAGAAGCACAGCTAACAAAAAGGTAACCCAGACCTCAACTGCATCTTGCCCTGAAGAGTTGTTGAGTGAGGATCTGCTAAGAGGAAGAAAAACTCCATTTTGAAATATCTTACCTGCTGGCATTCAAACTTGGGAAAAGGTAAACATGGGCTTCAATAGGTTATTTCATTGTCCTTCTCTTCTACTTTTTTAGTTCCGTACTCTGCTTTTTCAGCAAAGTCAGCTTAGGCAATAGGGTAGCCTTTAGAGTCTCTGTATTTTTGTCTAGATTAGTATTAGTATTAGCATTTCAGAGTGTAAGATCAGATCAGATTAGGGCACAGATAGCAGTTAAGGAAAGTCTCTGTTTAGTGTTTAATTCCCTCCCAACCTCCCCAGCCCCCACCTATCCCAAGGCTGATCTTTTGATTTATAGGCTCTTCAGCCAATTAGGAATAGGGCATTGCTTTGGTAGTGTTTTTTTCTACTTTTTCTTTTTTTTTTCCTCATCAGGTGTGAGTACTTCTGCAACCTCAGTATGACTGGGAAACATTGTGTCACCAAAGCTGTTGCTCAGGTTACAGCTTCTGTCTCTGTGCAGACAGAAAATGATACCCAAGAAGAGGGAGTGGTTTCATGTGCAAGTTATCTTCAGCTTGAATCATTCATGAAGGAAGTAAAGGAACTGAGAGAGGAGGTGACAAGACTGAGAAACATCTATGGAAATAAGAGGTACATAGACAAAATACTTCATGAGACATCAAAGATTTCTAGCAGTGAGGAAGAAGAGGCTGCACTAAGGGAGGACAGTTGGACTCAGATTTCAAGACCCTGCAGGATTGATACTGTAACTCCACCTGCCCTTGAACTGAAGAACCATATGCAGCCCTGGAAGTGGAGGAGATGGGAGCAGCCCTGGGAGAGGAAGGACCAAAGCTTGAAATCCCAAAAGTTGCTGGATCCATGACCACTAGAAGGCATAAGGTAGTGGTGGTTGGTGATTCCCTTCTGAAAGGTACAGAGGCATCCATCTTCAGAGCAGACATGATGTCCCAGGAGGTATGCTGTCTGCCTGGTGCCAAAATCCAAGATGTTACGGCAAGCTTGCTGAGACTCATCAAGCCTAATGACTATTATCCAATGCTGCTCATCCACGTTGGCACTAATGATACTGCTAAGTACCCCTTCAAATGTATCAAAAGTGGCTTCATGGCTCTGGGAAAGAAGGTGAAGCAGTCAGGTGTGCAGGTGGTATTCCTGTCAATCCTTCCTATGAAGGGTGAAAACCTAGGCAGAGAAGTTCACATCCTGGAGATGAATGCAAGGCTGCGTGGATGGAGTCATCGAGAATGTTTTGGCTTTCCTGGACCTTGGGATGATTTTTAAAGTGCAGTGGTACCTTGGTTTATGAGCATAATTCGTTCCAGATGCATGCTCGTAATCCAAAGTACTCGTATATCAAAGCAACTTTCCCCATAGGCAATGCTGACAATTCGTTCCACAACCCAAAAGGTGCCAAGGAACTGGGAGGAAGTGGCGAGGGGTGGCCCATGGGTCTGTACCTGTTGGGTGCCGGGTGTTGCAGCGCCGCCTCAAGGAAACACCTCCTCCATCCACCAGCCGCTGGAGAACCCCTGAGCCCATGCAGCGCCGCTTCGGGGGGATGCCTCTTCCATCCGCTGACCAGCCTTCCACACCGGGTGCCTTCCGCACCATGTTGGAGAGCCTCTGAGCCCATGCAGCCGAGCGTAAGATCACGCACAACGTCGATGATTGACGTTGTGCGAGATCATACGCAACGTGCAGGTGGAATGGCATTCGGCTGCGTGGGCTCAGAGGTTCTTCAACGTGGTGTGGAAGGCACCTGGCGTGGAAGGCTGGCCGGCGGACGGAAGAGGCATCCCCCTGAAGTGACGTCTGCAGCTTTAAGTGCTCGTTTATCAGGGCAGTGCTCGGTTTGAGAGACAAAAGTTTGCTGAGTGTTTTGCTCGTCTTGCAAAACACTCGCAAACCGCGTGACTCGCAAACCGAGGTTCCCCTGTACTACTGAGCAGGGATGGTGTACATCTATCACAGAAGGGAAGAAGTGTCTTCAGCGGCAGACTAGCTAATCTACTGAAGAGGGCAGGACGATCAAAGCCCCCCGGTGAGTATAAGTCCTCAGGTAAGTGAATCACTAAATACCTTTACACAAATAGGAAAAGGGAGCAATGTCTGAAAAGCAGTATATACAAATGCTCGAAGTATGGGAAACAAGATTCTGGATCTAGAGGCTGCGATAGAAGAGGCTGCGTTGGATTTAGTGGCAATTACAGAGACGTGGTTCACAGAGAACCATGACTGGGATAAACTTGAATCCGGGCTATAATCTGTTCAGGAAAGATAGGGTAGGAAGAAGATGAGTGGGGGAGGAGTGACATTATATGTTAAAGATCCTATTAAAGCCACACAATTACAAGATCTGCAAGCTAAGGAAGAGGCACTGTGGGTCAGTCTGGAAAGAGGGAATGGAAAATGTCCAAAAAGAGGACAAGTCTGGGGAAATCCAGATGGCTGGTAACCCTATGAATTGTTCTTCTCATGTTAAAAACTCGCATGCCTGAGTTTCTTAAATCCAACCCTATCAGCATGTAAACACAATTGACCAGGAAGAGCATTCCATAATTTCATCTTTGCAATAGAAAATATGGACACTCTGGTATCAGCCTAATGTACCACCCCCCCTTCCTCAACCTTGCATTGATCAGAGAATCACATGTTATTACTGCAAGGTTGAGGAAGGGGGGGTACATTAGGCTGATACCAGAGTGTCCATATTTTCTATTGCAAAGATGAAATTATGGAATGCTCTTCCTGGTCAATTGTGTTTACATGCTGATAGGGTTGGATTTAAGAAACTTCTGAAGACACAACTCTTCGGGGGGGGAAACTGTGTAAATGGCGTCTAAACAGATAGGCATCTATCTCTTGTCAATCACACTTAGCCACCTATTACCGAATTGTGCCCAGCTTAAAACTTAGGTCAGGCTTTTAAAGGCCTACCTTGTAGGCGCCTATGTCCTTTAGAGAATCATGCCTAGTGGTGCCTAAATTCTTCTCCGCCCTAAACACGCTTACTTTGGCGTTAGGTGCGGTTAGGTGCCAAGCGATAGGCGACTATCTTCTGTAGAATCGTGTCTAAGAAAATAGGCACCTATCACCCAATTAATTTTTTTTTTTTTTTCAATTATAAGCTTGTTAAAGCTCATGATTGAAGCCAATTTACTAATTAACCTCTTTTACCAAGCCCCGGAAGAGGTTTCTACCACGGTCTAGCGCATTAAATGCTCTGATGCTCATAGGAATTATATGAGCGTCAGAGCATTTAGCACTCTGGGCCGCGGTAGAAACCTCTCCCGCGGCTTAGTAAAAGGAGGGTGAGGGTGGGGGTAAATTGGGCACCTAACCTTAGGTGCCTCTTACGGAATTTGCCAATTTGTGACTGTGTTAACAGCGGGATCTGGATAGGCCCCTGCTGTCCCCATTCCCCCCACCCCCTTTACCTTGCCCTTTCCAACACGGTGTCAGGTCAAAAGCGCGCTGGGACAAAGACGCGCCCAGACAATTGAGCGCAGCGCGGAGGCGCGCGCCGTTCTAAATTATTGTTTTTAGGGCTCCGACGGGGGGGCGTGGGGGGGGAACCCCCCACTTTACTTAATAGACATCGCGCCGCGTTGTGGGGGCGTTGTGGGGGGTGTGGGGGGTTGTAACCCCCCACATTTTACTGAAAACTTAACATTTCCCTGTTTTTAGGGAAAAAGTTAAGTTTACAGTAAAATGTGGAGGGTTACAATCCCCCAAACCCCCCATAACACCAGCGCGATGTCTATTAAGTAAAGTGGGGGGGTTCCCCAACAAAACCCCCCGTCGGAGCCCCTAAAAACAGTAATTTTAAGTGGTGCGCACCTCCGCGCTGCGCTCAATTGTCCGGGCGCGCCTTTGTCTTTCGCGCCGTTGTCTATGAACCTTCCAACACAACTCTTCTAAATCAGTGGTTCCCAACCCTGTCCTGGAGGAACACCAGGCCAATTGGGTTTTCAGGCTAGCCCTAATGAATATGCATGAAGCAAATTTGCATGCCTATCACTTCCATCATATGCAAATCTCTCTCATGCATATTCATTAGGGCTAGCCTGAAAACCCGATTGGCCTGGTGTTCCTCCAGGACAGGGTTGGGAATCACTGTTCTAAATCACCACTGAACTCTGATAATGAAGAAATAGCCACAGCTCTGTTTATTGACCGATATTAACAATAACAGAGTTATCATAACATAGCATAACTTAACAAAATATAATAACGTAACAGCTCATCCCTGAGCTACCAGGCGTACATAATATTCTGTGGCCCCCAACCCTGCCACACCAGCAAGAGTCCGGGCGGTGGCATGTTCCTCCATGCCCCTTTATCCAGGTCACCTGACCCAAGGCCACGGCTCCCAGCTGGCCCACCACTCATCGCCGGTTGAGTTCCAGCACCCGGTAGCTCAAGAAACCCGCCATCCCAAGCTACCATCCACCAGGCCTAACCCAAGGGGCGGGTGGTGGGAAAAGCTGCCCTGGAAGACCCCAGAAGGAGCTGACTCCTCCAAGGTCCTGGCTTTATGACTTCCCTCATGACCATTCCACCCCCTTCTCAAGCCAATCCCTTTGAAATGTCCCCCCCCGGGCGGGAAATCTTTACCAATCCCTTCCCACCATCTCCCCTCCCCCCTCCGCACCTACAACTTGCTCAGTGGGCGACATGGGCCTACCAGCCCTGCGTTATCCTTCGCCCACCAAGACAAGCTCTCGAGCTCCTCTTCATGCAAGTGCTAAATTGGGGATATTGGAACACTGATTGTATTTTCAGAGACAGCTTTTTGTGCGTCGTGTTTTAATGTTTTGTTTGTGATATGTAATATGTATGATTACTTGGAAACCACATAGGTTTTAGGCGATGTATACATTTTGAAAATAAATCGATTATTTGGATCCCATGGCATAGGCCAGTAAAAAGAAAGAAAATTAAATCATTCTATCCGAGGCTGAAATGGCAAATGCAGCTCTGAAAATTCAGTCGTAAAATGCCCCCCCCCCAAAAAAAATTTATAAAAGCTCTTGCCAGAGATTGTGATCTATGAGAAATTACAGAGATACCTGAATGTGTTTAATCTGCATTACACTGACTAAATCCCCAGAGCTGTGGTAAGTAATCAAGAAATCTTTTAATTAAAGTGCCCGCTTCCTGAGCTTGCGTGCGCACGGAGACATGCGCGCACAGAGCAAGCAGGGCTGGTCCTCATGCGCCATGGCCAAGCAGCAGATGCAGAAATCATGAGGATCCAGCGTACCCATCCTCTTCTTGCAGCCGGGCCACTTCTTTGTGGATTTTGGCATCTTCATAAGGTGAGCTGGATTCTTTTCTATTCTTCTTTGGTGGAGAGCTGTAATATCGCCTATCTGGCAATTTCCCAGAAGAATATGCAGCAATTACAACTGGTGCAAAATGCAGCGGTCAGACTTATTTTTGGGTTGAAGAAGTTTGAACATGTAACTCCTTCCTACCAACTCCTGCATTGGTTGCCAATTTAGGCATGTGTGAAGTTTAAGTTTGGATGTTTCTGCTATAAGGTACCATTTGATTTAGCCCCTAAATATATAACTGACCTTTTCTCCTTCCCAACCAACAGACATAAGAGAAGCTCACACTTGAATTCTGTCTCTCCACCGTTAAGAGGATGTAAATTCAAAAGTCATCATCAACATCTTCTCTCATATCAAATAGTATTATGGGGTAATGACCTGGAACAATTACATATGCTCGCTAATACTTATGGGGAATTTAGGAGACACCTAAAAACATATCTGATTGGCAAAATCTTTCCCACAATAACTGATCTCTAGAGCTGATAGTCAATAGATTTTAACTATGTTAGTTCTACTCAATCTGTAGCATTTTTAATCATTGTAAACCGCATAGAACTTCACGGTCCTGCGATATATAAACTATTATTATTATTAGAAGATCTGACTGGGGGGAAACTAGACTGGGGAAGATGGGAGAAGGAGGGGTACAGGGGTACAGGGGAACCTACCTGGGCGTGCCCTAGGGGAGTTCCCAGCATACACCAAGCTCAGAGAAAAAAAAATAAACCTCTCTGAGCTATTGGAGACCTTATCCGGCCAATTAGAGCTGTCGGGGACATCACCCCCATTTGTGGCCAACTCATCCTGCTTGTCCTAGGAGAATCAAGGGACCTTTTAACTAAAGCGCAGTGAAATCTGGGCTTCTATGTACTAAGCCCAGATTTAATGGGCGCTTGGGGGGGGGGCATTTTCTTTAATTTACGCCACTACCCCAGCCTACATAGGATCCAAGCTAACCCTAAACATCCTCACCCGCCTCCTCCTCTCTGAAACAGGGAAACGCCTATGCATCCCCCCCAGGAAGGTCTCTCCTGTCAGAAACTGCCCGCAAACGATCCTACAGCCACTTTGCCCCCCCCAACTCCCCCTGCAAATCAGATTACAGAACTCATTGATGACCTTCCGGAAAGCTGTACAGACCCTCCTTTTCAACTAAAATTCCAACTGCAGTCAACCCCCACCACACCCTAAATTCCCCCTTCCTCCTGCACCCACTTCTCTATTCTTAACCTATACTTAAGTTGCTGCATAGTCTTTGTACTGTCCAAATGTATTCCACTGTGAATGTTTGCTTGTAACCCTTTCTGAGCTACTGGGAGGACGGGATAGAAATCGAATTAAATAAATAAATAAATAATTATCAGGTGGAACCTACATCCTTCTACTTAGAGGGTGGTAAGTTCTTCCATATTAATTCTGCATTATTCAGTTTATGTATTCATTCCATTTTCTATACCGTTCTTCCAAGGGAGCCCAGAACAGTTTACATGAATTTATTCAGGTAATCAAGCATTTGCCCCGTCTGTCCCTGCAGGCACACAATCTATCTAACGTAACTGGGCCAATGGAGGACTGAGGGACTTGTCTAGAGTCACATGGAGCGGTATGGGTTTAAACCCACAACCTCGGGGTGCTGAAGCTGTAGCTTTAACCACTGCGCCACTCTAGAAATTGAAATGCAGTAAAAGTGAGCCAAGTATAGGACAATCCAGCCATTGTGACTTCACTGATGATGTTGGCTCTTAGGCATTGGTGGAATGAGGCATTATGATGTCACAATACCAGCTCTGGTTATCAGAGGCCAAAACTTTTCACACTATTTAATTATTCAATTTTTTATACTCTTCTCTCACGGGAGCTCAGAATGGTTTACATGAATTTATTCAGGTACTCAAGCCTTTTTCCATCTGTCTTTGCAGGCTCACAATCTATCTAACGTACCTGGGGCAATGGAGGACTGAAAGAGTCACAAGGAGTGGCATGGTTTTGAACCCACAACCTCAGGGTGCTGAGCCTGTACCTTTAACTACTGCGCCACACTCTCCCCATCAGTTAGCCCATGCAAATCATAACACACTAGCTGGATAACAAAGGAATGCTGACTGCCTGAAACAACCCCCACCCCCTCACCTAGAATTTTTATTTTTTTTTTTTAAATCGGTAACCTGCAGGTTAGCATGCACAAACAGGGGAAATACTGCAAAACATTTTACTGTAATTCTGTGACATCCTTTTTGCACATACATGCATTAAGGGTTAAACTTTCTTTAGTAAAATTGCCCCTAATATACCAAAGTAGTAAATGGCACATTTTTAGCAGATGGAGGTCTACATCAGTGTTTCTCAACTCAGTCCTGGAGTACCCCTTTGCCAGTCAGGTTTTCAGGCTATCCACAGCGAATAAGCATGAAAGAAATTTGCATATTAGTTCAGTCGTACAAGTCTGCTTCTTTAAACTTCGCATCATTCGATCACTAATTTCTATCCTGGATACCGACTCAATTAACATTCTGATTCATTCCTTAGTAATTTCCCATTTAGATTATTGTAACTCTCTTCTCAACGGCCTCCCCCAAAAAGAACTACGACGTCTACAATTAATACAAAATACTGCAATAAAACTTATTTACAAAAAAGGTAAATTCGAGCATGTCACTCCTCTTCTAAAAGAGGCTCATTGGCTCCCTATCACCCACCGCATCACCTATAAAATCATCTTACTCTCTTTTAAAATCAAACTCTCTCACCAACCTTCATTTCTTGACAAACTCCTTATACCACAATGTTCCCCTCGCACTCTAAGATCAACTGACCAAAAACTTCTCTTCATTCCTTCCCTAAAAGACTTCTATTATACCCGTAAAACAAACTTTGCAGTAACTGCCCCTACATTATGGAACTCTCTGCCACAATACCTCCGCGACGAACAACAATTAGTCAAATTCAAGACTAGCCTAAAGACTTTCTTATTTCGGGACGCATTCGACTATACCTAGATCTTCATTTTTCTTCCTTCTCTTTTTTTTTTTTTTTTTCTCTTTTCTTTCTCTCTTTTTCTTTTATTTCCTCCTTCTTTCTTTAAGCAAGTATTTGCTTTTACAACGCTCCCTTACCCCTACGTTCTATCCCCACCCCACTTTCTCCTTTTCATCTAAATTATGTAACTTTTCCCCCTCCTTCCCTTTCACCCTCACCTTCTAGTTTGTCTAGTCTTTGTCATTTATGTTCACCTTATTTATTTTTATACACCTACTACTATTTTTAATCTACCTTTTTAAATTTTATTGTTAACCGGCCAGACATTTGTTTGATGGTCGGGATATTAAAAACTAATAAACTTGGAAACTTGGAAACATATAATGGAGGAAGTGTATGCAAATCACGTTTATGTATATTAATTGTGGATATCCTGAAAATCTGACTGGCAAGGGGGTACTCCAGGATCCAGTTGAGAAACACTGGCCTACATTATGGAAACATGCAAAGCAAACTAAAACACACACACACACAAGAACTGGCATTTTGAGATTTAAACCTCCCCTTTTACAAAACCGTGCTAGTGTTTTTTTTGCACCGGCCGTGGCGGTAATAGCTCTGATACTCATAGGAATTCTATGAGTATTGGAGCTGTTACCGCCATGAGCAGCGATAAAAAATACTAGCGCGGTTTTGTAAAATGGGGGTGGGGTAGTTTTGCTTTCACAAGAATAGGACTTGTTTGTGAAAAAAAATTAGACTTGTCCTCATAGCATAACTACTGTGAGTCATCTCATGCAATTCATAAATATGCAAAGCAACGCCTTATTTCAATATATTGAAAAGTGGTGTTTGAAAATGCCTTTGCATGCCGGTTAGTCTGAATAGCTCATTTTCACAAGCAGTTTTTCTTTGGAGCTCGTCTCCACTCGGAGGAAAACTGCATCTGAACAAACTGCTCATCCGTGGGAAATCCCTCGGGTTATTATGTTTATGTTTATCGATTACACTTGATGAATCGTTTTGATTTTTGGACTTGCCAAGTCTCAGTGATGTAACTACCTCATCTTCCTTGGTTAAGAAATGAAGACCAGAAACTTATAGCTTCTTTTTGTAGATAGAAACCTAATTGTTGCAATGACTACCACAGTAGAAAAAGACACATATTCACATTAAAAAAAAAAACCCACGAATTTCAATGACTTGTATATCTAAAGGAAAATAATTTTGAGACGATCCAGGGAAAATTCCTAAAGTCTTCCCCTGTCATTTCTTAGTAAACAAAGACTTTTTAGGGAAAGGAGAGGTCAAGCTGAACTATTCTTTTGGAAGTCCAAAGAAAAAAAGAATAAAGAGATACAAATTCCAGGGTTCAGACATTCATTTAGCACCCAAACTTTTAAATACTAGATGGGCTTCATGGCGGCCATTTTGAAAACATTAGCTTGCCAAAGGCCTCCTTTGAATTCTATCAGGAATCTGAAGGCCTGGGATAATCCATTGAATCGCATTGGCTCAAAGCTTTGCTGAACTGAAGTGTTTGTGAAAGACGACAGTTTTGTATGCCAAATAAAACATTTTAAATGCCGTACAATCCATTACACATATATCCTTACATTTCTTTTCAGTCATTATTCATTAGAAAACATTTAACGTCACTGCAGATTTCACACCGGGCCATCTACACACAAAAGAGAAGAGCTGGCCCATTTATCTGCGGCACAGGCCTTGTTTTCTAAGCTGAGAAACTCCAAGGAGGTGGGGAGGCCTTCTTGACACAACGGGCCAGTGAAATTGTGCAGCTAACGGTCAAAGCCCCCCCTGCTTCCTTTGACACTCATTTAAAAATGGCTGCAGACAATAAGATGTTGTCCTTAGCAGATCTTTCTTGTTATACAGTGGAGCATTGGTTACAACTTAGCTGTTCAAAGCAGGAATCCAGAAGTGATGATTTGCTCTCACTCGGTTACACTTTCCCCCCGCTATGCTCCTAAGCCTGTCCCCACTTTAACGCAATGAGACAGGTGAAGAATATCATTTACAGAGCACCATTCAGAATGTCAGCTCCAATAATGCAATTGCTTGTCAGGTTAAATGTAAGGAGTTCAAACATTTGGGCCGCAGCCAGTAATCCTCTTCTTCAGATATTTCTCTATTCAGATATTCCACTATTCAAATTTCAGGTAAGCAACCCAGAGTGCTGAAACCATCTTTTCAAATGCGTGCAAAGGGGTTTGATTGTTACCTGTGAGAACACAAAATCAGCCTGTTTGAGCCTCAGACTCAAAAGCAAGAAGAAAAGCACAAGGTCCACAGAGTGTGAGAAACGTGAAAGCTAAGAACAGATTTATTACTGTTTTCTTTGTATGTGTATGAAATGTAAAGACCCCTGCTAAATGAAACGAATTGACGACGCTCACAGCTCATTCGGCGATCAGGTAAAGTTAACAACGAGGCGCTGGGAAAGCGAAAATCCAAACCAAAACGACTGTGTAGGTTTTTGGGAAGCTTTGTTGGCTCTGGAGTTTTTCTTGCCTTGTACAAATGAGAAGCGTCGTGAGGAAGGACCTTATTTTCAGAAAGAGTTAGCAGGGATGGGATGTTTGTCTATTTTGATTTGTATTTATATTTGTATTTATATATATATGTCTTTAAGCCCGTTACATTAATGGGTGCTAGAATAGATATGTGTGTGTGTCTGTCTGTCTTTCTTTCTCTCTCTCTCTCCTTGGCTGCTGTCTGTCTGTCTTTCTTTCTTTCTGTCTCTCTCTTTCCTCGGCTGTCCACCACCACCCCTTGCCTGCTCCCCCTGTCCAGCAGTAGCCCTTCTCCCTTCCTTTTACCTCCCCCATGTCCAGCAGCACCTCTTCCCTGCTCCCCCTGTCCAGCTGTAGGCCTTCTCCCTTCCTTTTACCTCCCCCATGTCCAGCAGCACCCCTTCCCTGCTCCCCCTGTCCAGCAGTAGCCCTTCTCCCTTCATTTTACCTTTTACCCGGTTTTCGTGGTGGTCTGCAGTGGTTTCGGGGTCGCAGCGTCATGTAAGAAAGGCAATGTTTAAACCGCCCCTGGCTCCTACTGATGGGTAAACCGCCGCGTGCTCCACTGTCCATGCAGAAACCGCCGAACGAAACAGTCATACTCTCCTTCTTCTGCCCCACGCACCTCAAATCAAATTCGGCATGGAGGCACACATCACAGCGGCAGGGATCACGCCTTTCAACAGCGCATGCGTGGGTAAGGGTTTTATTAGATTAGATTCTTCGCTACAAGAGACTGGAAGACCTAACTATGTATACTCTGGAGGAGAGGAGGAACAGGGGAGACATTTAAATACTTGAAAGGCATTAATATAGAACCAAATCTTTTCCAGAGAAGAGAAAATGGTAAAACTAGAGGGCATAATATGAGGTCACGGGGAGGAAGACTCAGGAGCAGTGTTAGGAAATTCTTTTTCACGGAGAGGGTGGTAGATGCCTGGAATGCCCTGCGGAGGGAAGTGGTGGAGAGGGAAACGGTGACGGAATTCAAAAAAGCGTGGGTTAAAAACAGAGGATCTCTAGTTAGAAAACGAAGGATGTAAATGAATGAACTAGGGCCGGTATTGGACAGACCTGCACGGTCTGTGTCCCATATATGGTGATTCGGTATAGGATGGGCTGGGGTGGGCATCAATGGGAACTCCACTAATATGGAACAGGAGGATGCTACTGGCCAGACTTTACGGTAGATATCCTGCATACAACGGGATGGTTGGATAGGCTGGAGTGAGCTTGGACGGCAACTTCAGCTTTTGGAACCTAGGACAATACCAGACTTTATAGTCTATGGCCCAGAAATATCAAAGAATTGACAAGTTAATTTAATCATGTGTTTTTAATGGGTATAACTAATGGGCAGACTGGATGGACCGTTCAGGTCTTTATCTGCCATCATTTACTATGTTACTATATAACATCATTGCGATTCAGAGGATGTGGTAAGAGCGGATAGCGTAGCTGGTTTTAAGAAAGGTTTGGACAAGTTTCTGGAGGAAAAGTCTGTTATTGAGAAAGATATGGGGGAAGCCACTGCTTGCCCTGGATTGGTAGCATGGAACATTACTACTCCTTGGGTTTTGGGCAGGTACTAGTGACCTAGATTGGCCACTGTGAGAATGGGCTACTGGGCTTGATGGATCATTGGTATCACCCAGTATGGCTATTCTTATGTTCTTATTGAGAAAAGGAAAGAAATGCCAATATTAAAAAGGACAGAAAAAGAAAAGAGGAGGATGTTTGAAATCGCTAAACGGCCAAATATTGTTTGTGTATCATACTACAGAGTTAATACACAGTAATTTAGTAATCGTCAGAGATTTTCTAGATGGCCAAACCTGCATCAAACCTTCATCTATTTCCTCCCTGGCTCTTATCACCACACTCTCTCTATCAGTCGTGCTTTTGGTTGATGTATACCTGCTGGTCCATTCTTCCCGTTATCCACTAACCCAATAAAATTTTTCCTTACATTTCCTCTGAGCAATACCACGGCCCTTTGACTCTGACCTTCTTGC
This sequence comes from Geotrypetes seraphini, assembly GCF_902459505.1. Taxonomy (NCBI): domain Eukaryota; kingdom Metazoa; phylum Chordata; class Amphibia; order Gymnophiona; family Dermophiidae; genus Geotrypetes; species Geotrypetes seraphini. The sequence goes on along the minus strand of NC_047091.1, from coordinate 165,691,955 downwards.
CTTGCAATTATAAGGCAGACTGGATGGACCGTTCAGGTCTTTATCTGCTGTCATTTACTATATAGAATTTATCCCTTAGGGTTCAACATCCTGGTGACCTTTTACTGAACCTCCCCCCCCCTCTTTTTTTTTTTTTTTTTTTGCTTTTTCATTTGCCAATAGCAATGTGCTGTTTGCCAAGAGAGGGCACTCTTTAGGGAAGAGGGTTCATTCTTTGTGGAGAGTGCGTGCATGCGCGCGCATGAGTGGTGGTTCCAGAAAGAGTGCATCCTTTTTCACATAGCACACTACAGTGGAATCTCAGTTATCGGGCACCCGCGGGGATTGGTGGATGCTGGGTAACTGTTTTCCCGGTTGATTGAGAGTGCTGAGTTAGAACAGAGATCTCAATTCTCAGTCCCCCTCCCTCCTTCCGTCCTGCCCCAAAGCACCAGCTCAGCAGCAGTCCTGACCCTCAGAACCCTCCTCCCTCTCTCAAGCCCCGATGTGGCAGAATCAGGTGACGGTCCTGAACTGCCATCCCCCTCGCTCGCTCCCTCCCTTACCCGAAGAGCAGCCGGTCAGCAGGAGGCAGCCTCAAAAGAGCCTCAAAACTGGCTGCACTTCAGGTAGGGAAGGGAGGGAGTAAGGGGGTAGGTGGCTCAGGACCGCCAACCGCTTCTGCCGCTTCGGGGTTTGAGGGAGGGGGGCTTTGCGGCCCAAGACCACTGCTGCACTGGTGCTTCAAGGCGGAGGGGAGGGGGGTTCCTGTCTCAGATGCTTTGGGTCTTGAGGGAGGTGGGGTTCATGGCTCAGGACTGCCGTCGCTTCAAGTTCTTTGGCCCAGGCGCCTTAGGCCCCACCTGTGGACAGGGCTTTGGGACGGCTGGGCCATTCCGGGCCCATTCTGGTGTCGGCTGCCTGCCGGACGGGTGGGTTTGGCACCCGTCCGTCCGGCCAACTTTAAAAGGTACGGGAAAGGGGGTTGGGGGTGGGGGGGTCGTGGGGTCAGCCAGGGGGGGGTCGTGGATCGGCAGAGGGGGCAATCGGGGGTTCTGGGGGGGTGGTCATTGGGGGGAGGGGATTGCGTCGAGGGCAGGAGGGCCTGGGATCCCTCCTGCCCATAATGTAGTGGGGGGTGGGGGGTCGCCAGGGCCAGGAGGGCTTGGGCTTCCTCCTGGCCCAATCCAGTCATGGGGGGGGGGTCGCTGGGGCCAGGAGGACTTGGCCCAATCCAGTCGCGGGGGGGGGTGTGTGTGGTCGCTGGGGCCAGGAGAGCTTGGGCTCTCTCCTGGCCCGATGTTAATCGGCAGGGCAAGAGGGCTTGGGTTACCTCTTGCCCAATGTTGTGTGTGTGTGGGGGAGTGATGGATCGCGGCAGGAGAGATGCCTCATCTCCCCTACCGCGATGCCATCACTCCTCTACCGGAACTGCTGCGACCCATGGCAGGAGAGATAGGGCATCTCTCCTGCAGCGGGTCGCGGCAGTTCGGGTAGAGGAGTGATGGCATCACAGTAGGGGAGATGAGGCATCTCTCCTGCTGCGATGCTTGCGGTGGAGGGGTAGCAGGTTGCGTTTTCGGCACTTAGACGTGTTTTGACTTGGTCTAAGTCAAAAACGTATAAGTGCCGACTAGGCAACCTGCCTAAGGTTTTGGTTATACCTGTTGTACGCCTAGGTGTAAGTCGGCCCCCTCCCGCCCAGGGCCCGCCCTTTTCCCCTTCCTCTAAACATGCCTCTTTTCTCTCTGTGCATCTAGAGGCAGGGGAAAGGCCTAAGTTGGTTTTAGATACGTCTTTATGGGTACTTGGATGATCAGGTGAGAGCCATTTAGAACACTTTTTAGACGTTTGGGTTTTTTTTTTTTATTATGAACCCCTTAAGCTTTAAGCTTTAAGTTCACGATTGTAGAAAATTGTTTATAACAAGTGAATATCAGTTTATGTAATTTAGTTAGGACCCATAGTGCCTTTAAGCCCAAAACACGTCCCACATTCAACATTCGGTTCCCGAGGAGTTTTCTACAAATTCCAATTTGATAAATTTAGGTTTAATTAAAAATAAGTTAAAAATATTAGAGATGATAAATATGATGGCAATTTTATAACCAGTTTTTCTTTTATGCTTATAGTGATTATTACAGCTAATCTTTAAGTTCCCGAAGAAGCTCTTGATAATTCAACCAGAGCGAAACGGAGTTCCTCCGTCGTAACAAGTAACAACAGCTTAGAATGGCTGGTTAAGAAGCTACATGAAAAGCTAAGTAAAATGCTGTAGATAATTTACCATCTATGGATGTAAGACATCTATTGTTTTTCACGTATTTATAAATGAAAAAAATTTTCTAAAAAAGAGAATTTAAAAGAAAAAATTTTAGATTTTCATAAAAATAAGACAATTGGATCAATGATAGTCTGCAGAATGGGTGTACACCGAGACTAGTTTTAAGGGTGACACCAGCAGACATTTGAGCTCCATGGTCTATATATATATATGAAGTAAAGATTTTTCAAGTTGGCAACAGCCTATAGGTATTGGGAGAATTTGTGTGATACACTAAATAATTAAAGGTCTTGAGTTTATTGTGGTCAATTACCATGTCACTTAACTCATTAACAAACCATTAAGTTGCATGCAAATTATAGTTAGGCATCGCTAGGCATCCGTAATTTATTACATTACATTACATTAGTGATTTCTATTCCGCCATTACCTTGCGGTTCAAGGCGGATTACATCCAAACTAAAACAAGAATTGCATTCAAAATTTGAAGGAATAGAATAAGCGATGACATAAAATTTTTAAGGTAATAAAAACATTGGTTAAAGAGTTACCAACGGGAAGTAGAAGTCTTTAGAAGATAAAAATAGGGTGAATTATGGGGTTTTAGATAACGTTTGGTAAATAGAAGAATATTAGAGAGTACTAAGGGTATAGAGAATGTTGGATGTTGGGTTGGGATTGGTTGTACTGGATAGGTTTTATGTGTTTTTTGAAGAGTATGGTTTTAATATCTTTCTTGAAGGTTTTGTAGTTTGTAGTTGAAGATAACAGAGTGGTGATTTGTCTGTCCAGTTTAGCTGTTTTGGAGGCTATTAGATTGTCATAAAGTTTTTTTCATTTGACATTTTTGGATGATGGGTGAGAGAACAGTGAGTGGGTTCTTCTGTGTCTGGTAGAGGAGGATTGATTTAGTCGGTTATTCCAGTAGGTTGGGCTTTCTCCGTTGATAGCCTTGTAAAGTAAGCAGTAGAATTTGAAGTGCACTCTCGCTTCTATTGGAAGCCAGTGCGAGTCATGGTATGCTTCTGTGATATGGTCATATTTTTTTAGTGAATAGACAAGGCTGTGTTCTGTATTGTCTGCAATTGCTTCATCATGGTCGCGGGACATGGTAGATATAGTATGTTGCAGTAGTCTATCATCCCAAGGATAAGAGATTGTACCAATAGTAGGAATTGCTTCTTTTCGAAGAATGTTCGGATTTTTCTTAGATTTCTCATGGTCATGAACGATGCCTTTATTATTTTGTTAATTTGGGGTTGCATGGTGCAGCCTCTGTCAATTGTGACTCCTAGCAATTTTAGTGTAGGTTGTATTGGGTATGAGAACGAATTTATTACAAGATTAGTTAATGTTGGAGTTTTGTTGTTTTCTAGTAGGATGAAATTTGTTTTGTCAGGGTTAAGTTTTAATTTGTGCTCTGTCATCCAAATTGCAACTGATTCGAGGGTTTTGTGTATTGTGCTTGTCATGACGGATTCTGGTTGGTCGAAGGGTAGGAGAATAGTGATGTCATCTTCGTAGCTGTATGAAATTATGCCAAGATTATCCAGATAGTAGCTGAGGGAAGCTATGTATATATTGAATAGTGTAGGTGATCGGGGTGATCCTTGGGGAACTCCACAGGGGTTAGACCATGGTTCTGATTTTTCTTGCATTGTTTTGACTCTGTAAGTTCTTGATTGTAGGAATCCTTTGAACCATGCAAGTACTTTGCCTGAGATTCCTATTGAGTTGAGAGTTTGTAGAAGCATGTCGTGGTCTACCAAGTCAAAGGCTGCAGAAAGGTCTAGTTGTATCAGCAGGATTTTCTTGCCTGTACTGAGGTGTTGTCTTGCAGTGTCCATTAGTGTTCCTAGAAGTGTCTCCGTGCTGTATTTGGCTCTGAATCCTGAGGCACTTAACCTAGGCACCATTTACAGAATCAGCCCAGAACGCGCAGTCACAAATGCATGCCCCTGCGCCAAAAAACCCTTCGCTTTTCTTCCAGCTATTCATGATAAAGACCAGAAGGAAAAGGCTAGCAGAGCAACAGATTACGCTGAAACCAATCTAGGAAAGATTTTTTTTTTTTTTTTGGGGGGGGGGTTAATTTGTTCCAAAAAAAATGTAATTATGTTCTGCTTTACTGCTATCTCTAAAGTTCCAAACCCCATTAAGTGTTGTATTGTCTCAATTTTGACTTTAACCTAAACTGTATGGGTGACTGCTCTTGGAAATTAGATTTTATAATGCAAGGAGGGATTCAAGAAAGTAAAATCAATAGATTTCTTGACCTGTATAAATTTAGTATAGTGCATGTACATTGCACTGCAAGGTCTTTTCCAAACTTATTAGAGACTAGAAACAAATTTTCAACATTTTCTTCCAAGGTCTTTAACACTTTTCCTAATTTTTAAAGTCCCAGTCGGGAGCCATAAAGCAATTTCACACAGCATCCTTTCCTGTCCCCATAAAGCCAACCTTCACCATCACATCCATCAGTCTGAATTTCAGAAGAATTAAATGAGCTCTTTTTACTGTTTAAATCGACTCGGTTTCCCACCTTTGAATCCCTTATGAGTCAATATTGAAATATTGCAGTCAGCATGTGCTTTCAGAACTAACTGGGGGCAGCCCCCCGGGTTAAGAACAAGTTCTGTTTTTTAAGGCGTTCTAAAGCTGAATTTGTATGTAACTTGGATCCAGTACAGTACACAGTCTATAAAACATTAAAGAACATTAAACATTAAAGAAACTCCTCAAAATAAAGTACTGCAGTTTAAATAGAAAGAAAAGATAGGTTTACACATACTTTCGCTCTTCATCCGTCACACCGTTCCCTCTCCACCACCACATCCGACATTTCTCCCTCTCATCTCTCTCTTCCTCCTGCATCTGTACCTCACGCCTCTCCCACCACCATGTCCAAAATTTCTCTCTTCCTCCCTATGCCCATCAATTCGCCGCTTTCTTCATTTCCCCATGTGCACCATCTCTCTTTCCCTCACTCTCTCCATTCGTCCATCCTATGTCCCAAGTTCATGCTCTCCTCTCTCTCCATCCTATGTCCCAAGTTCATGCACCCCTCTCTCTCCATCCTGTGTCCCAAGTTCATGCTCCCTCTCTCCTTCCTAGCTTCCTTTGTATGAAGTTTTGTTCCCTCCCTTCTTTCCATGTCCCAACACGACCCTGCCTCTCCCTTCCTGTGCCAATGCGACCCTCCTCCTCCCTTCAGTGTCCCACAGCACCCCTCATCGTCTGTCCCTCCATTCAGCATCCCAAATTTGTGCCTCTTGTAGGTGTTTACCTCCTCTGGCCAGCTCTCTCCTCCCAGTCACACTTTGCAAAGCCGCAGCCACTGGTTCCTACATGCGGCTTGCGGCTAACCCAGAAGCCTTTCCTCAGGGTTAGCCTTCCTTCTGGGTCAGCCGCAAGCTGCGTGCAGGAACCAGCGGCTGTGGCTATGTGAAGTGTAGAATTCTAGTGTATGTTGGCAATGGTACGCCCATTGCTTAGGTGCATCCTCTTACACCGTGTCAATGGCCAGCATAAGTTGGCGTGCCTAGGTGTGCCAACTGATGCACATAATGTCTGCTGACCAAAACAACAGACATTAAAGTGTTCCGAAAAGAAATCAAAACTCTTCTATTCAAAAAACACCTCCAATCATTCTAACCTCCATCCTACTCGCACACGCATACTCCTTCATAAATACCACCCCTATAGTATCTCCTAGCCAAATCTTCAAACCTTACCCCCAAAATTATATTCAGAAACCTAAACAAGCAACCTCCATCTGTAACCAGAATATTTCTTCCCTCAACATTAGGTAATAATCTTCCTAACATGAATGTATTGCTATTCTTACCTGATATGTAAACTTCCTGGAAAGGTCCAGTTTTCTTCTAATTTTGTAATCCGCTTAGAACCGCAAGGCACAGGCGGAATAGAAATCACGAATGTAATGTAATAATTTACAGTATTCCATAAACTATGAGAGGCCGCTGAAAAGTTCTGAGCCCAACCAAGAAGAAAATGATGTGGAGCCATGAAACTTACAAGGTATTCCACACTTTTCTTGACACTTCATTTAATTTCATATCACAGACATGAAAAGTGTCAAAAGCATGGAATAACTTGTTTCATGGCTCCACGTCATTCTCTTTTTTTTTTGATGGTACAAAGTTGCTTTATTTTTCCATTCATCCACAACTCTGACTTAGGGTTTTCTTCCCTTCTTGCGCAAGGACTGTCCCTCAACCGAGAACGCAATAAATCTGCTCCCAATCTCAACATCTTCAGTTCTCTTGACTTGTGGACAGGAATTTCTGATAAAGGTGAGTTTTCCAATTTTAAATTCATAGTTAGGGATTCCTCGTGGAATATCTCCAGGTTTGATTGGTGAGGGATTGGAATCAACCCCTTTCTTCTTCCCATCCAATCGATTGCCAGAGCCTGAAAATGCCCGGAAACCTAGATCAGCCGTATAACCACTATGATCTGCTTCGGCATCTGACGTTTCCTCAAGTTGTGAGTCCTTTTCTGGCTCTTTGTAACCCAGTGGTGCATCATAATCTACATTCATGTCACACTCAATAACAGAGATGTCTTTATCTGGCTTGGCCTCCATCACTCGAAGTTCATAGATCTTTTCATTGTAATTGATTGCAATGACATCACCAGGGCCGGATTAATGAATAGGCCCAAGAGGCATGTGCCTAGGGCCCGAAGCTGAAGAAACAAACAGGACTCCGATTGATTTATTTTTTTCCCTTTCGGCAGCATCGGGCCCCCCCCCAGGAAAGATTGGCAGTGCTGGGCCCCCCCGGAAAGATTGGCAGCACCAGGCCCCCCTGGAAAGATCGGCAGCGTTGGGCCCCCCTTCTGTGAAATATCAGCATCGGCATCGCGCCCCCCCCTCCCCCCCGGCAGCGGCGGCAAGTTCTGAAACCGTTCCTGCAACTTGCAAACTGTGCTTTTTGCTCATCCAATAGCTTCCCCTCTGACGCAACTTCCTGTTTTCGCCTGGGCAGATCGCGTCAGAGGGCAGCCTTGGAGCCCCAGCAGCACTGCTTGCAAGTTGCAAGGGAAGGGTTGCCGGGCCTGGATCCTCTTCATTTGAAGGTGAGACCGCAAGTGGACTTGTGTGCCTAGGGGCCCTTGACGAATTAATCCTGCCCTGGACATCACTGGTGGTTAGACAGGCAAAGTTTCTCAGAGCAATTTTTTAATGCTGCTTTGGGATTGGTGATGTCCAAGAAATCAGGGCTCCGTGGCTGAAACTTAGAATATGTTGCAACTTGCAGGTTACAACTCTCCACCTGGCCACCCTCTTCTAGAAGCAAATTCTGCATCATCCAGTGTGAAAGATAACAAATGCCCTCATCTGCAACAAACTCCTGCACACCACAATGTGCCATCCTATCTGAATTTTTACTGGTCAGCTTAAACCAGTGTTCTTCAACCACCGGTCCATGGACCAGTGCCGGTCCACAGAAATTTCCTGCCGGTCCACAGGGCCAGCACGTGCATCAGGCCCAACACAGTTTCTTCAACCACCGGTACACGGTGCGATCGATGCGGCGTTATCTAACTGATTCAGTGCACAAAGCCATGGGCCAAGGAGAGAGAGAGAAAGGAAAAAAAAAGACAGACAGGCAGGGGTCAAGGAGAGATAGACAAAGAAAAAAAGACAGACAGCGGCCAAGGAGAGAAAGAGAGAGAAAGAAAGAAAGACAGACAGACAGGGGGCCAGGGAGAGACACAGACAGAAAGAATGACAGACAGACAGGGGGCCAGAGAGACAGACAGAAAGAAAGACAGACAACGTCCAAGGAGAGAGAGACAAAGAAAAAAAGACAGCCAACCAGCGGCCTAGAGAGCGAGAAAGAAAAAAATAAACAAAAACAGACAGACAGACAGCGGCCAAGGAGACAGAGAGAAAGGAAAAAAAAGACAGACAGGCAGGGGCCAAGGAGAGATAGACAAAGAAAAAAATACAGACAAACAGACAGCGGCCAAGTAGAAAGAGAGAGAGAGAGAGAGAGAAAGAAAGAAAGAAAGAAAGACAGACAGACAGGGGGGCCAGGGAGAGACACAGACAGAAAGAATGACAGATAGGGGGCCAGAGAGAAAGACAGAAAGAAAGACAGACAGACAGCGGCCAATGAGAGAGAGACAAAGAAAAAAAGACAGACAGACAGCGGCCAAGTAGAGAGAGAGAGAGAGAGAGAGAAAGAAAGAAAGACAGACAGACAGGGGGGCCAGGGAGAGACACAGACAGAAAGAATGACAGATAGGGGGCCAGAGAGAAAGACAGAAAGAAAGACAGACAGACAGCGGCCAATGAGAGAGAGACAAAGAAAAAAAGACAGACAGACAGCAGCCAAGGAGAGAGAGAGAGAAAGAAAAAAAAGACAGACAGACACATCTATTCTAGTACCCGTTAATGTAAAGGGCTTAAAGACTAGTGTTACAATAATCCAATTGCGAAAGAATTAATGACTGGACCACTAGTGAAAATAATGAAATATCAAAACATTTTCTGACTAATCTTAATTTCCTTAAAAGCCCCAAAACCTTTTACTCACTAAATTAACCTGATATTCCATAGTTAATATATTGTCTAGTTGAACTCCCAATACTCTAGTTTGCATTTCAAACTTATAACCATTCTGATAAGTCACACCCACCAGTTCTTATGTTAAAAAAAACACACCTCAATTTATAACCTGGAAATTATGGCAATTCATGGAATGGACAGAAATATAAGGCGTGGAATTGTCCAAGTAAGACTGGTGAATACGAACGCTCCGTGCACTGTTGCAAGAAGTTTTGACACTATAGCATCTCATTTGGCAATTCCATGAAGACTCACTAGGTTTTCCATGCAGTTTGACTTCTGAGGCAGGCTGGTTAGGCCGAAACATGTACATGTCGAGTCATTGTATTATTGGATGAATAAAGCCATTTGAACCACTGGATGAATAAAAGGACATTTTCGTATAAGTTCGTATTTACCAGTCTTACTTGGACAATTCCACTTCTTATATTTCTGCTTGTGGTTTTGTTTCCCCTGTTTTTTCCCAATTCATGGAATGGACACATTATTGAGATTCTTAGTGACCTCTTTGCAGAGGTAAATGTTATCCCTCACAGAAGAGCTGTTTCTGTTAAATCTGGGCTGTGTGATTTTGTAGTTTTTTTTGGGGTGGAGGTTCACAAAACGTGATTATTCAGTTTTGATCTAGCCCAGGCGTGTCCAACCTTTTGGCTTCCCTGGGCCGCATTGGCTGAAAAAAAATGTTTCTGGGGCCGCGCAAATGCTGCAGCAAGATAGAGGACGGAGCCGGCAAGACGGTATACACCCGGGTTCAGCAGAGGAAAGCACTGCATCGCCCTCGACCGGGGCCACACAAAATACTTCACAGGGCCGCATGTGGCCCTCGGGCCGCAGGTTGGACACCCCTGATAGCAGGTTCAAATGTACAGTACTCATGGTAGCACAAATGAAACGTGACAGCGTAGACAAACCTGAAAGTCCTTGCAAGACTGGCTTTAGCTCACACTCTTTTCAGTAGTAACTCAGGGTGAGTTACATTCAGGCATTTTCCTTTCTCAAGAGGGCTGGAACAATTCTCTAGCTGCACCAAAGGCACCAGGAAATGAGCAATTTGACACCTATGTGCTGTGGTACCTAACTGCAAAGGGGCATACACATGGGTGGAGCATGGGCAGGCCATGGGCGTGTCTCCCAGGTACATGCATACCAGGGGCCACTGAAAAGTTCTCAGCCCAACCAAGAAGAGAATGATGTGGAGCCACGAAACTTATAAGTTATTCCACACTCTTCTTGACACTTTTCGTTTCAATGAGGCAAATGCATCTAGCAAATGGGCACAAGTATAGGGAAACCAAGCCATTGTGACATCACTGATGAGGTTGGCTCTTAGGCACTGGTGGATTGAGGCATTATGACATCACAATAGGAGGGGCCGCTGAACAGTTCTCAGCCCAACCAAGAAGAGAATGATGTGGAGCGAGCACCTCATGTGGGGGAAGGGTAGTAGCTGGAGAGTGACTTGCAAGCTCCAAAACCCCCCAAAGCCTTTACAGATCCGGGCTTGGTTCCGATTCTTTATTGGAGCCATCGTGTTTTCTTTCAATATGTTTGATCATCCAATCCCCCGAGTATTTCAGAACAGGTTCTCGACCCAGTATCGCTGCTTTCTGTGTCCATGCTCGCTGGGCACAATGACAGGTCAGACGTGGAGAAAGGAGGAAAGATAATTACGCCACCATCAGCACTGGATCAGCTCAGTCGCCTTAATATAACTTATCCTATGTTGTTTAAGCCAGTGTTTTTCAACCTTTTTACACCTATGGACCCGCAGAAATAAAGTAATTATTCTGTGGACCGGCATCGGTCCGTGGACCGGCGGTTGAGGAACACTGGGCTAAGTCGTGGGCCAGACCCCGCTCATCTCTACCCAATCTCCACCTCAGACCCTGCCCCCATAATAGTACTAATTGCACCTTGCACGTCCTGTGCCTCATCTGGAAGCCTTCCCTCTGACATTGCAACGTCGGAGAGAAGGCTTCTGGTTCAGGCGCAGGTCCATCAAGCCCAGTAGCCCGTTCGCATGGTGGCCAATCCAGGTCACTAGTACCTGATAAAACCCAAGGAGTAGCAACATTCCATTATCTCAGAGTAATCAAGATTCTGGAATCCCAAAGAGTAGCAAGATTCTAGAATCTCAAAGAGCAGCAACATTCCATGCTACCGATACAGGGCAAACAGTGGCTTCCCCCATGTCTTTCTCAATAACAGACTATGGACTTTTCCTCCACACTATGGACTTTTCCTCCAGGAACTTATCCTTGATGCTCCAAGCCTGCAAGAACCGGATGTAGTGGTGTAGTAAAGGGGGGGTTAGGGGGACAGTCCGCCCCAGGTACCATGTTGGTGGGGATGCTGGAATCCCTCCTCTCTGCCCCCCCTTCTCTCTGCCTTCCCACTCCTCACCTCTCCACGCATGCCCCCTTCCCTTCCCCTGTACCTCTAGTTGTTCCCTGCTGCGAGCAACAACTTCAATGTGTTCTTTGCGACCGCGTCAGCTCTCCCGCTGACGCCACTTCTGGGTGCTGCACATAGGAAGTAGCGTCAGAGGGAGAGCCACTGGGGGTCACGAGGAGCACGTTGAAGTTGTTACCCGCAGCTGTGAACAACTAGAGGTACAGGGGAACGTATGGGGAAAGGGAAGGTGACACCTCTGCCCCAGGCACCTCCCACCCTCGCTATGCCACTGCCCAGATGTGTATTCTAGAGACAACTAGGAGAAACTGCCTTCACAAGAGTGAGGGACACGAAAACAACAACGAAGGAGACCAGATGGTACTCAATCCATTTATTAATCAACCAGACTCGACACAATCGTGTTTTGGCCCCAAAAGGCCTGCCTCAGGAGTCTTGAGGTTAACTGATAAAACCATAGATGTATGAATCCATATGTCCAAATTTTAAAATAAGATCTCTTTTAAATACCAAAGTAGTGGCTGGCGGCGAGTACAGCAAAAAAATCGCATTGAGATGAAAATGAATAGAGATGTGTATCCTACCAGAAGAGAGGGACTGCCCAATAAGAAGGAGGAGAATCAAAGAGCCATTCCCTTGAAGAAAGTAAACTAGCACAGAATGGGCAGTGCGTGGCTCCCTCTTCTTCCTCTTCCACATGAGCTCATGGAAGGCTGGGAGCCAGGCACTCCCTTCTCCTGTGGCAAGCACTTAGGCTCAGACCGCGGGTTCAGGGAGGGATGAGGTCGGTTCTTTTACAACACAGATGGAGCCAGGGAGTACAGGTGATGGTTGTGTCCAGCCCCCCCCCCCCCAACCCCTTTCTGAAGCCCTGAGTGTGAAAAAAAGTACCGGTAGCCTCAAGTAGCAATTGCTATTCAGATATTATGGAGTGAGATTCAAACTGCTGGCACATTACGTTTTGCTGCATCTTACACAAAGGAGTGCTTTATCACTTTTGGTCCATGCAACTTATACTAAGGCGAGACTTATAACCCAGAAATTATGGTAAGTCGTTCTATCAAAATTGGAGCATGAGCTGTACAGACTTGCCGCTGCCCTGGCACATTCCCTCAGTGTGGTCTAGGAGACTTTATGCCAGTCAGTGTTATTTCAACGATGAAAATAAAGGGGTAATTTTTCAAGGTGCTTGTCAGGAGGAAGTTACTGCAAGCATTAGAGCATACTGTTATCACATCAGCATGCTAACTGACTGCGCTGACATGACAGCATGCTCTCATTACTGTGCTCTGCAGGCTTTTATGCAGTGGCAAATCAGAGAATTTTAGGCAATTTATTAGAATAATGGCATATACAGGTCTACGTGTGCACATGTGTGCCTAAAAATATTTATTTACTTAAAACATTTATATTCTGCCTAGTCCATAGTTGCTAGCAGATTACAATAGCATACCTAATCAAAATAGGCAAATGTTTAACATTTAATAAAATGTACACATTAAAACAAATAACAAACTCCAGATTACGAGATAACCGTTGAGAGTTAGTCCTGGCCTTCACTCAATTCTTATTGAAAATGCTCTCTAAAATAAATAAGCTTTAAGCTGCTTCCTGAAAAAACAGATAAGAATCAAAAGTCCACCTACATGCTATTCTGTACACATGTATCTTTCATGGCTTGTATTTTACAGGTAGGCGGAGTCTGGGCTGGACTCATTATGCATATAAGTATAGAATGCTACAACTTTAGCAAAGCAATAAAAACTTACTTCTTCACCCAATCCCCCCCCCAAAATGTCAGTATAATTATCCCCCAAAAAAGTCTACTATGTAAGTTATCTTCAACAATATAGGGCTCCTTTTATCAAGGTGTGGTAGGCGGTTAACACGCGGAATACCGCATGTTCAACCGCCTGCCGCGCTAGTCGCTAATGCCTCCATTGACGAGGCGTTAGTTTTTTGGCTTGCCGCAGGGGTTAGCGTGTGATGAAATGTCCGACGCGCTAACCCCTGTAGCGCGCCTTGATAAAAGGAGCCCATAATGCATTCAGGAAAAACAACATGGGAAAGAGTGCCACGTATTTAGTCTAGAAAGTGGAGAGAAGACCTCAGTGTCACATGGGATGTAGTAAGAAAACTCAATCCTCTAGGTATGTATCTCAAATTAGGATCAACACACTGTATTATAAGTATGGCAAATTGTAACCCATTTTGTCTACTGTATATACTTTCTGCGTATAACCCGATCTCTATGTTAACCTGTAACTGTTTGCCTTTATTTTATGTATGTTAACCTGTAACCTGTTCTGAGCTTGTTGGGATATAAAATGAATTACAGAAATAAATACATAAAGTTACATACATATTAGAGAATGACACAGGGACAAATTTTTCCCTGTCCTCGTGGGAACTTATTTTCCCGCCCCGTCTCTGCGAGTTCTTTACTCGTCCCTGCCCCATTCCTGCAAGCTCTGTCCTTAAAATCGTGTGTTCGAGGCTCGTGCGGTTAAGGCAGAGCTTACAGGAATGGGGCAGGGACAGCGACAAAACCCGCGGGGACGGGACGGGGAAATTGAGTTCCTGCGGGGACGGGCAAGACACACCCATGATGCGTCCACGATCTACCCCTAACCATGCCTAATTTCTGGTAGGTGCCTACCGCCCAATTAATTTTATTTTAAACCAATTAAGAGATGTTAATTGCTTTTTATTGGTGCCAATTAAGCTTTTTAAATAATTAAGTTAGGCACGTAGATTGGCTAGGCACGTTAGTCTAGACGTCTTTTATAGCATTTGCCATTTATAGAATCGTTAGACTCTTGGAGGCGTGTGTGGCACAGTGGATGGAGCTACGGCCTCAGCACCCTGGGGTTGTGGGTTCAAACCCCGCCGCTGCTCCTTGTGACCCTGGGCAAGTCACTTAATCCTCCATAGCCCCAGGTACGTTAGATAGATTGTGAGCCCGCCGGGACAGAGAGGGAAAATGCTTGAGTACCTGATTGTAGAACCGCTTAGATAACCTTGATAGGCGGTATATAAAAACTAATAAACTTGAAACTTATCTGGTGCCCAGTTAAAGAGGGCAGTTCCATAAGGGCATGTTTTATGCTAATCAGTTAGTGCAGATAAATTGGCATGCGCCAAGCAATTAGCACAGGAGTAGCATGGGAGTAGTCTAGAAAACAGGCTTCGATAAGTGCTCCCCTGCAAATAGCCATATGCCAATGGGGAAATTGGCACATGGCATTCGGTATTGAAAACAGTAACCCCCTCTTCTATGAAACTGCGCTAGCAATTTTTAGCGCAGGGAGCCGCGCTGAACGGCCTGCGCTGCTCCCGACACTCATCAGAACTCTATGAGCGTTGGGAGCAGCTCAGGCCATTCAGCGCGGCTCCCTGTGCTAGAAATTGCTAGCGCAGTTGAATAGAAGAGGGTGTAAATGTGACCCATTTTACAGCTGCCTAAAAGTGGCCTCAACTCACGGCAAAGCCCTGTGTTAGTAATGGCGCTGGCCGCTTTTATTTATTTTTTTTTCAAGCTCCACAGTTTTGTTCTTGCTAGGTTATCAAGTAACTCCAGAAACAGACTGAGCCAGCCCTGGCCTTTTCACTTCTGTTCTGTTGCATATGAATTTGCAGTATTGCATTTATTTATAAGGGATAATGGGACCTACAAAACTCTGCGTGGAAAAGGACCACATCCTGATTTCCTAGAGCCGACCCAAGATTGCTCAGAGCTAATTGAGAATCCTGTAATCAGCAGGTACCTCGAACTCTAACACGGTCACCTGAATCACATCAGCACCATCAGAATCGTTGTCTCTGGTGTGATTCTTTTTTTTTTTTTAAATAAACTTTATTGCAAAAGATCAACAATACACAATATCTCCCCAAAACAAGAGACCAGACATAAATTTTCAAGTTTCTCCCCCACCCAACTTACCCACAAACAACCCACAACTCACTCCCCCCCCCCCACTCCAAACCTCCCAAATCCGAGGATGGGACAAGATAATGGCCGGATCAGCCCGTAAAGGTTTAATGATAACACCAACTATATAGCAATATTTTTTCCTATTATCAAACTAGGATATGTAAACATAGCATCTTAATAAATAAAAGGGGTCTTTTTACTAAGGCTCACTAGCTGTTTTAGTGCACGCTAAACGCTAACGCTTCCATTATAGGTTTAGCATAAGCTAATATTTAATGCACACTAAAATAATAATAATAACAACTTTATTTTTCCATACCGCCATAGTCTTGCGACTTCTAGGCGGTTCACAAAGAAGAAAAGCTGTACAGTCAGCGAATTACAATGTATAAATTGATAAGAGGACATTGAGCGGTCAATGATTACAAGGTGCAAATTGGTTAGAAGAAAAATATACATAGGTTACAGAATAAGAATTAACTAGCACGCCTTAATAAAAGGGCCCTAAATAACAAAACCCAACTAGCTTGATTCTCATGTGGGACCTTAGAAGGGTCCATGCTATTGCATGGGGGCAATTGTAGAGATATGTGATGTTATTATGATTTATCTTTTTCTTTTATTTATTTATTTGTAAATCATTTTGCTCACACGCTAGGGTGGCAATCAGGAAATAATAACATTAAACTAGGTTTTATATTAGAATGTGCCTTTTTATTGTTGATTTTGCAGTGATCGTTTTACAGGTTGATAAAGTTTGAAAATATAAAAGTATCATTCCATAAGCGAAAATGACTGCATATTTCAGCTACTGTTTGCAGACACTTTGCTAGTCTCTAAGCACTACCGATACGATGGGCCCCCAGTCTAAGACTTTGACGCTCTCTGAAGATCCCACAAATGCCTGCTTCCCCTGCTGGTTTCCACCTTCATAAGGCTGCAACCTCTCTCTTGGCTTCTAAACTCATTTTTACAACTTGGTTCATTCCTAGAATTGATGGCAAAGAAGGAGCAGCACACAAAATATCCATTTCAAACCAGGCAGATGCAAATAGTTGCAGACTTAATCTTGGAAAATAATCTTTAAGAATCAGGTTCTCATTTTTTCATAAATGAATCATCAGCCCTCAGCCGCTTAGACCTTTAACAATAATATTTTTTAAAAATGAGTCCTTTGGAATACCATTTGCCCTGGTAAAGGCAAAATGCAGTAATTCTGAGCCACTCCTTTGTAAATCCAGTTTAAAATTGTGCCCTCAAGCACGAATCTTCACCATGCCCTTTCCTTAACCACAACAGAAACAACAGACCGAAACAGTAATTAAAGTTACCTGGATGTAACAATTATTCCAGCAAACCCATTCAAAACTTGCTTTGTATGTGTCTATGGTCCAATGTAGTTCTGTGCAGCAAATGTACAAGAGACTCTTTCCTTGCCTGACTGGAGCGCAATCAATAATTTACTGCGTGAGTCAGTGACTTTGTCTTTCGGATACTTGTATACACACATTGGCTGCTTCTCCAAGATATCCACTGCAAATAATATCTTCCTCCAGATTGGATTACGGCTACTTCTAATCTTTGATTAGACACCAGCACTGCAGATTAGAGAGTTGCGCGGGGACAGAAATCCCACCCATCCCCGCCCGTCCCCGTCAGGATCCTCTCCTTCCCCACCCATCCCCGCAAGGAATTACCTCCATCCCCGCCCGTCCCCATAAGAAGCAGCAATTACTTCTGACAGGTAATTAACTTATAAACCCCCTCTTTTACTAAGGCTGACGTGTCCATTATATTATATGGACAAACCCTGCTTCCAAAGCCTTCCATCCCTGTGAGAGTCCCGTGAGCTAGAGGGGGGTCCCCGTGGCAGTCCCATGGGCCAGAGGGGGGTCCCTGTGGGTGTCCCATGGGTTACGGGGGGATTCCTGCGGGAACCCCGTGGGACCCGTGGGATTCCTGTGATCCCCATTCCCGTGCAGACCTCATTAAATTCTAGCTGGAACTGGTTACAAGCCACTGCACACATGCTGTGAAAGACACTGGGAAAGTGTGAAATAACTTTCTAGAAGTTGGAAAACTAAAATCTGTTCAAAATAAGTCATGATTTTAAAGGCTAATTATTTTGTACTAAGGGGTTACAATATGTTATTTGCATGGCTTGAAATAAAAACCAGATACCATACAAGGGGCCACTGAGAAGTTCTCAGCCCAACCAAGAGAATGATGTGGACTTTGTGGAGCTATGAAACTTACAAATTATTCCTCACTTTTCCTGACACTTTTTGTTTCAGTGAGGCAAATGCTTCTAGTAAATGCGCACAAGTATAGGGAAATCAAGCCATTGTGACATCACCGATGAGGTTGGCTCTTAGGCAATGGTGGAATGAGGCATTATGACATCACAATAGGAGGGGCTGCTGAAAGATTCTCAGCCCAACCAAGAAGAGAATGATGTGGAGTCATGAAATTTACAAGTTATTCCACACTTTTCTTGACACTTTTTGTTTCATTTCATATATCATTGAAATGAAAAGTGTCAAGAAAAGTGGAATAACTTGTAAGTTTCATGGCTCCTCATCATTCTCTTCTTGGTTGGGCTGAGAACTTTTCAGCGGTCCCTTGTATTGTGATGTCATAAAGCCTCATTCCACCAGTGCCTAAGAGCCAACCTCATTGGTGATGTCACAATGGCTTGGATTCCCTATACCTTGTGCCCATTTGCTAGATGCATTTTGCCTCATTGAAATGAAAAGTGTCAAGAAAAGTGGAATAACTTGTAAGTTTCATGACTCCACATCATTCTCTTCTTGGTTGGGCTAACTTTTCAGCCCCTGCCACACCCTTTCTAAAAAATAATTACCATACGCTTAATGCACACAGATGGCATAACCAACGTGAAATGCTTTAGGCCATTTTTTGCTGTGTTAGGAGCCTGTTAGCAACTTAGTAAAAAGGCCCCATAATTATGAAATACTAACATGGTCTCATTAGACCAGGAGTCTTTTCTCATGTAGTGTTATAGCAGCAAAACAAAGCCAATAGCTACTTTTAAAGCCATGCTACCAGTTAGATTGTGAACCCACCGGGACAGACAAGAAAAAAATGCTTGAGTGCCCGAATAAATTCATGTAAACCATTCTGAGCTCCCCTGGGAGAATGGTATAGAAAACTGAATAAATAAAATAAAATTTAAAACTAGCCATTCTCCTTTCTCTATAGCTGAATGAGATATTTTTTTCATTATATTTAATTTGAAGAAGTGTTATATATGGCTTCCAGTATTTTCTGCCACCTTTAGTCCAGGGCTCCGCAACCCTCCCCTGGAGGCAAAGCTAGCCTGTCAGATTTTCAGAATTTACTACAATTAATATCCATGAAATGCATTTCCGTACAGTGGATCTTCAATATATGCAAACTTCTCATGCCTTTTCATTATAGCAATCCTGAAAACCTGATTGGTTAAGTGTGCTTCTGGAGAGAACTGACAATGCTCTAGAGCAGAGCTTCTTAACCAAGTCCTCAGGGTATATCCAGCCAGTAGAGTTTTCAGGATGTCTACCAGGGGTTGCTGAAAAGTTCTCAGCCCAACCAAGAAGAGAATGTCGTGGATATGGTTCAATCAACGATCTGAAACAATGTCAAAATAGAGAATTTCTTTTCTGCAAATTGGCACTTAACAAAATAAGATAACGCTCTTTTCAGCTACAGGGGCAAAGTAACGCTCAGAATTTAGGAACTTTTCAGCAACCTCCCCCCCCCCCCCCCCCATATACAAAGAATGCATGAAAGAGATTTGCATAGTGAGGAGGCATTGTGGATACTCTGAAACCCCAATTGGTAGGTGTGCTCTGAGGACTGGGTGGAAAAGCACCTCTCTAGGGTTACGAAATGCATCTAGATGTGCCCCCATAAGATGATCAATCCTAGGTTGACTTCCCCCCCCCCTCCCCCACCGCCGCCAGGGGCTTCTAGTTTTGAGTTCCCAATTGCAATCCCTAAGTAAACCGCCAACAGAAGTTTTGGGATGCAGTAAGGTATACCCAGGACTGGATCAGTCTGTTGGACAGATCTGGAGCCAGCTGGTGACCCTAGCTGCCTCATATGTAAGCTGTTCTCAGTAGTAACCTCCTGTGCCTACAAAATGCAGAATGCAACTTGAGCATTCACTGCTTGAGATATTTCAGTTGTCTTCTAGTTCTGTGAACCAGCTGCTCACCAATTATCTTAAAAGTTTCTTTTCCCCCCAGATAGTTCATATCACTGTTGTCTACTAGTCATATAATAAAAGACAGGATCTAATAAGATAGTAGGTAGATATTTGGCATAATAAAGCAGCTCAATGGCCGTGCCAGTCTACTGTGATACAAGGGCTAAGCGTTTTAGCGCGGATTTAGCACGCGCTAAATCAATGCATGCACTAACCGCTAATGCGTCCCTAGGATAACATGCACATGTTTGCGTTTAGCGCCTGTTTAGCACACGCTAAAAAGCTTAGCGCACCTTTGTAAAGCTCAATACAGCAGTTGTAGTTTGTACCTTTTCCTTGGACTACGTTTGCTGAGCTTTGCTTCTGTGTTTGGCCTAATGCAAATTCTACTCTTGGCCAAAGCATTTCCTACGGCAAAGAATCCAGTTGAAGGCACTTGAATGTCCCCCCATTCCCCGTTACAGTTTAAAAATATTTTTCCAAAGAACCACGGGAAAGTTACGCACCCTTTAAAAGGAGAACCCTAAAATAATGGTTTAGAATCGTGCTTTACTTTGTTTAAGGTTAGAGGTTTCACAGTTTTCCATTGTGCCTGCTACATATATAATGCAGGAAGAAACATGACACAGCTCACATTACAATGTCGAGAACACTACGCTCTACTATAACATCTTGCTTTTGTCTGAAGACAGTGAAAGCTTCTTACAAATAAGAAACATTGTCTCTATTTACCTGCCATACAGTAGAACCAAAACCGTAGTAATCTGATATATGACTCTCGGTTCCAATGGTTAATCATACGTCACTGGGCAAAACCAGAACCACCAACTGCCCTGGCATCTGAGTAATGACTTGAACAGTGCTACAGATTACTTTGGAAAAAAACAAAAGGAATTGACCCCGAAATATCCACAAAGAAGAAAATCCAGAGAAAACCAAAAAAACTCTGTGGAGTGACGATGTTCCTAAATGGACTTTATTTGAAAGTGTCAAAGTTCCAAAGGTACACTGAAATCATCCACATAAAATAATTCCATCCACATAAAAACAATTGTGTGGTGAGCCGGAAGTGAGACACTGCTTTTTCCATTGCAAATGCAAGCAGTGTCTCACTTCCGGCTCACCACACAATTGTTTCCCACGTACTCACCTTTATAGGACCCCCTAGGGACCCCTGAAGAAGACTTTTTGTCGAAACGCGGACCGTGTTGGGTCCTGTATCCCTAGCGGACTAGGTCCTTTAAGGCTCTTATGTGGATGATTTACTTTTATGTGGATGGAATTATTTTATGTGGATGATTTCAGTGGACCTTTGACACTTTCAAATAAAGTCCATTTAGGAACATCGTCACTCCACAGAGTTTTATTTTGTTTTCTCTGGATTTTCTTCTTTGTGGATATTTTGGGGTCAATTCCTTTTGTTTTTTGCTACTTAGGATTATAAAGTGGTTGAGGCTTGTGCAGATGAGGATGGAGCTTAGGCATTGGTGGAATGAGGCATTATGACATCACAGTCTGAGCTCTAGAATGTTGCAAACACAAGCAGTGTCTCACTTCCGGTTCACCACACAATTGTTTCCCACGTACTCACCTTTATAGGACCCCCTAGGGACCCCTGAAGAAGACTTTTTGTCGAAACGCGGACCATGTTGGGTCCTGTATCCCTAGCGGACTAGGTCCTTTAAGGCTCTTATGTGGATGATTTACTTTTATGTGGATGGAATTATTTTATGTGGATGATTTCAGTGGACCTTTGGAACTTTGACACTTTCAAATAAAGTCCATTTAGGAACATCGTCGCTCCACACAGATTACTTTGGTCCATAATAAAGTATGTGCACTGTTTCTGTGGAGCTCCACTCCCCAAAGTCTGTTTTACCAACAGATGCACCTCATGCTGCGACAGACTGACGTGTTTGTTTGCTTTTGCAAATGAGTTGCGCATGGAAAAGAGAGTGAAAACTTAAGGACCCACATTCTGTTTGCGTCAGAGAATATGGGCGCAATTTGCCTTTTAAAAATGAACTACCAGTATGCAGTGGTGGACAAAAAAAGCACGGATTATGGAAAGATATTTTGCAGTACTATTCAGAGGTCTCCGAGGGCTCCTTTTACAAAGGTGCGTTAGGGCCTTAACGCGCGGAATAGCGTGTGCTACAATTGCCACGCGCGTTAGCCACTACTGCCTCCTCTTGAGCAGGCAGTAGATTTTTGGGT
This sequence comes from Geotrypetes seraphini, assembly GCF_902459505.1. NCBI lineage: Eukaryota > Metazoa > Chordata > Amphibia > Gymnophiona > Dermophiidae > Geotrypetes > Geotrypetes seraphini. The sequence continues at coordinate 165,670,315 of NC_047091.1, read as the reverse complement.
AGCACGCGCTATATCATGCGCTAATCCGGTGTATGCGCTAAAAACGCTAGTGCACCTTTGTGAAAGGAGCCCTAAATATTTTCAGCAATACTATCTGGATAGTGCAATGGATTGTAGAAAGATATTTTGCAGTACTATTCAGACAGTACACTTCCCCCTCCCCATTCGCGGTTCCTGCACTCGCGGTTTCTTATAATCGGGATTTTTTCTGGGGAGGGGGAAAATTTAAAAACCAGTCTTAATGTAAAAAAATTCCATCTTTTTTTCCTCCCTGCCGCCTTCCCGGCCTTACCTGGTGGTCTACAGGGCTTTCGGGGCAGGAGCGATCTTCCTACGCTCCTGCCCCGTGCAGATCGCCATGAGGAAATGGCTGCTGGGAGTTCCCTTAGTCTCTCGAGACTACGTCGGGAACTCCCTACAGCCATTTCCTGATGGCAATCTGCACGGGGCAGGAGCGTAGGAAGATCGCTCCTGCCCCGAAAGCCCTCTAGACCACCAGGTAAGGCCGGGAAGGAGGCATGGAGGTGGGGGTGGGTCAGAGCCGGATAATCGCGGTTTTTCGGCATTTGCGGTCCGGCTCTGCCTGTATCCCCCACGAATGACGAGGGAGAAGTGTACCACTGAATATATTTACAGACTCCGTGTCTCTATCTGGATAGTTCTCAAAGATAAGAAAAAGAAATCCCTGAAGGGTATATACCACAGAAAAATACTATAATATCAGAGCAATGTACTCAAATTACAAAGTTAGAAATATTGTACATATTTATTAATTTAAAATTTGCAAAAATATCACAAAATTTTCATAGAATAGCATACACAGAACACCATACAAACAAACCAAACAAACCAGACAAGATAGAAGATTGGTTGCCCGTTATGGCATTTCACCTCTGCTTGTGAAGACTTTGAAAATGCTCTCTGTCCTCTTGGTTTGAGACTTTTTTGATTATCTAACTTATTATACTGTTTACTGACAGCACGTTTGCACTTGCACCTGCACTTTGTGATATGGAGGTTGGATTTGAACTCTAATCTGTTTGGGATGTTGGTTTTTTGTTTTTTTTTTTTTCCTTTCTGGATGGCCCACAATCATCTTGCTTGCTTTATTCCTCGTGGACATTGTTCCAGGAAGACTTCGAATTTTCAAGCTAAGTGATTTATAAACTTTTGAACACAGCTATATTTATATATCATTGTATGATTTTTTTTGTGCGGTCTTTTCCAATCTGGTTTGATAGTGCTTGTTATATGTTATACGTTGTTATATCTTGTCTGGTTTGTTTGTATGGTGTTCTGTGTATGCTATTCAATGAAAATTCTGTGATATTTTTGCAAATTTTAAATTAATAAATATGTACAATATTTCTAACTTTGTAATTTGAGTACATTGCTCTGATATTATAGTATTTTTCTGAGGTATATACCCTTCAGGGATTTCTTTTTCTTATCTTTGAGATTTACTTTTGACTCCCGTTATTTATTGGTTGTAGCTCTCTGTTTTATTTATTTATTTTTTCTATCTGTATAGTACCACAGAACAGGGTTACCATGTGGCTGCAGAAAAAGGAGGATGGATTGAGACATCTGGGTTTTACTTCCATTGCTTTCAATTCAATCAACGTATTTAAACTGGTTTGGAGCCCGTCAACATCTTATATTACTTCTCTGTAGTTGTTTTTTGTCTTTAATTCTGTGCCATCTCCTTCCACATCCAGGGTGGGAAGGAGGGAGGGGGGTGGGATTATGTTATTGTATTATTTTAAATAAGTGTAGATTATTGAAAGAGTACGGGACTCAAGGATCTCCCGTACGAGGAACGGCTGGATAAGTTGCAGCTGTACTCACTCGAGGAGCGCAGAGAGAGGGGTGACATGATCGAGACATTCAAGTATCTCACGGGCCGCATCGAGGTGGAAGAAGATATCTTCTTTTTCAAGGGTCCCGCAGCAACAAGGGGGCATCCGTGGAAAATCAGGGGTGGGAAACTGCACGGGGACACCAGGAAATTATTTTTCACTGAAAGGGTGGTTGATCGCTGGAATAGTCTTCCACTTCAGGTTATTGAGACCAGCAGCATGCCTGATTTTAAGGCCAAATGGGATAGACACATGGGATCTATTCACAGAGAAAGGTAGGGGAGGGTCATTGGGGTGGGCAGACTAGATGGGCCGTGGCCCTTATCTGCCGTCTATTTCTATGTTTCTATGTATGTTTCTAAGTTTCTATACACACATAGGGCTCCTTTTACAAAGGTGCATTAAGGCCTTAACGTGCGGAATAGCGCACGGTAAAATGCTGTGCACGCTAGCTGCTGCCGCCTCCTTTTAAGCAGGTAGTAATTTTTCAGCTAGCACGCGCTAATCTTGTGCGTGCGCTAAAAACGCTAGCGCACCTTAGTAAAAGGAGCCCATAGTGATTAATCAGTTTGTGGGATAAAATGATTGATTTTGAATATCTGTAAGTTGAATGTGCTTTTCTTGACTTGTTATATGTTCTTATACCTGTGTATTGCACTGTTAATATTTAAAAATTAATAAAGATTTATAAAAAAAAAAAAAAGAAGTAAAACTTGGATATCTCAATCCATCCTCTTGTTTTCTGGAGCTATATAATAATAACTAGTGTTTTAGCCCGTTACATTAACGGGTGCTAGAGTAGATGTCATAGAAATAGACGGCAGATAAGGGCCACGGCCCATCAAGTCTGCCCACTCCAGTGATCCTCGCTATCTATCTTTGCGGATAGATCCCACATGTCTATCCCATCTGGCCTTAAAATCCGCCACACTGGTGGCCTCAATAACCCGAAGTGGAAGACTATTCCAGCGATCAACCACCCTTTCAGTGAAGAAGAACTTCCTAGTGTCACTGTGCAGTTTCCCGCCCCTGATTTTCCACGAATGCCCCCTTGTTGCCGCGGGACCCTTGAAGAAGAAGATGTCTTCTTCCACCTTGATGCGGCCCGTGAGATATTTGAATGTCTCGATCATATCTCCCCTCTCTCGACGCTCCTCGAGTGAGTAGAGCTGCAAATTCCCCAACCGCTCCTCGTACGGGAGCTCCCTGAGTCCCGAGACCATCCTGGTGGCCATCCTCTGGACCGACTCCAGTCTCAGCACATCCTTGCGGTAATGCGGCCTCCAGAATTGCACACAGTACTCCAGGTGCGGTCTCACCATGGATCTATACAGTGGCATAATGACTTCAGGTTTACGGCTGATGAAACTCCTGCGTATGCAACCTATGATTTGCCTTGCTTTGGATGAAGCTTGTTCCACTTGGTTTGCCGACTTCATGTCTTCCCTGACAATCACTCCCAAGTCTCTTTCTGCTACAGTTCTTGTCAGGATCTCGCCATTTAGGGTGTAGATCTTGCATGGATTCTGGCTTCCCAGGTGCATGACTTTGCATTTTTTGGCATTGAAACTGAGTTGCCAGGACCTAGACCAGTGCTCCAGCAGAAGTAAGTCATGCACCATATCGTCTGTCATTGCTTTTTTGTCTGTTGTGCTTTTGCTCACTACATTGCACAGTTTGGCATCATCGGCAAACAATGTTATTTTACCTCGAAGCCCTTCTGTCAGGTCTCTTATATAGATGTTGAACAAGATCGGGCCCAGGACGGAGCCCTTTTGCACTCCACTTATCACCTCCGACATCTCGGAGGGAGTGCCATTCACCATCACCCTCTGAAGCCTACCTCCAAGCCAGTTCCCAACCCATTTGGTTAAAGTGTCGCCCAAACCTAAAGAACTCATCTTGTTCAGCAACCTGCGGTGTGGCACGCTATCAAATGCTTTGCTGAAATCCAGGTAGACGATGTCCAGGGACTCACCAACATCCAGCTTCCTCGTCACCCAGTCAAAGAAGCCGATCAGGTTGGATTGGCACGATCTCCCCTTAGTAAATCCATGTTGGCGGGGATCCCGCAGATTCTCCTCGTCCATGATCCTATCCATTTGGTGTTTGATTAGGGTTTCCATTAGTTTGCTCACTATTGAAGTGAGACTCACTGGTCTGTAGTTTGCCATCTCCACCCTGGAGCCTTTCTTGTGTAGTGGAATGAGGTTAGCCGTCTTCCAGTCCATGTCTGTCTGTCTGTTTTGTTTTGTTTTTTTAAAGTTGTCTCTCTCTCCTTGGACGCTGTCATTCTTTCTGTCTGTGTCTTTCCCTGGCCCCCTGTCTGTCTATCTTTATTTCTAACTCTATCCTCTTCCCTCAATCCTGCATGTGGCCTTTTTTCTTTCTCCTCCCCACTTCCTTCCAACTTCTGCTCCCCCTGTCCTCCACACTTCCATTCAGTGTGTCTCCCTCTCTCTACCCCTTCCATCTACTGTTCACCCTCTGTCTTGCCCCTCTCTTCTCTTTCCATCCAGTGTCCGCCCTCTTTCTTTCTGTTCCATATGGCCTCTCTCCATCTCCTCCTTCCTTTTCCCTTGGTCTGGCATACCTTCCTCCTTCCCTCCAAGCCATTCTCTCCCCCTCTGCTCCCTTTCCTCATTTAACTACTTCATTGGTCAGCAGCAGCATTCACAATTCATTGCTGTTGCTGGCTTCAGGTCTTTTTCTCTGGCCGGTCCTGTCTTCATGAAAACAGGAAGTAGGCAGGACCGGCCAGAGAGGAAGGCCTGAAGCCAGCAACAGCAGCGAATTGTAAACGCTGCTGCTGCCTGAAGCATCCGAGGCAGACGCTTCTCTCCCCTCCCAGCCCAACCCCCGCTGACTCTGCGACCCTCCCAGCAAGATGACTTTAATATCAAACCTCCCTCCAGCGTTGGCAGCTGCAGCACGCTAAACAAGCTGTTTCGCAGCTTTCTTCTGCCGTTGAGTCCCTCTGTCGCGTCATTGATGACGTCATCAGTGACGCGGCAGAGGGACTCAACTGCAGGAGAAAGCCCGAAGCAGCCTGTTTAGCGTGCTGCGGCTGCCAACGCTAGAGGGAGGTTTGTGCCGATATGTGCAGAACCGGTATGTCTGTCCCCCTCCAGTACGTGTGCAGCACTTTGCGCAGCGCATCCTCCCACGATCCTGGGTCGACCATAGCGCTCCAGTGTGGGCCCTAACCGCGCATCCGCTCTCCTGCCTGCCACGGACCTACGGATCATGGAAGCACGCAGGCAGAAGTGCGCATGCGTGGCTAGCATTTTATTATATAGGATAAAAGACAGAGGTTAGTAAAGATATTCATCAGTACTACTGAGATAGTGCCACGGCATATATAAAAAGCTGTTCTATAGAGATGTGTGTGCAACTCCATTAGCGTACAACTCTGCAGAACTCTCCGGATAGTACTGCTGAACATCTTTATCAACCTATAATGTGGCACTATTGTGCCACTGAATATCTTTACAGACTTCGTGGCTCTATAACAATAAAATTCATCTGAATTGTACTACAAAATGTCTTTCCATAATCCGTGGCGCTATCCATATAGTATTGCCGAATATCTTTACCAATATTTGTGGCACTATCCAGATAGTCACACCATCCAAGTTTATTGAGTAAACCCTAATACAATGAACAACATTCTCAAAATATCAACGCACGGTGAACATATATGCATTCCCGATGAGCAGCCCAACCCTCCGGATAAAGCAAAAAGCATGGAGTTATTTCCAAAAACAGTTGCTTGAACACCAATAAGTTGGAGGCTCCGATTATGTTACATTGTCTCGAGTATAACCATGTCTTTAATGATTTGAAATGCTGTGCAATAGATCAGTGTTTTTCAACCTTTTTACACCTATGGACCGGCAGAAATAAAAGAATTATTCTGTGGACCGGCATCGGTTCGTGGACCGGCGGTTGAAGAACACTGGGCTAAGTCGTGGGCCGGACCCCACCCATCTCTACCCAATCTCCATCCTAGACCCTGCCCCCATAATAGTACTAATCGCACCTTGCACGTCCCGTGCCTCATCTGGAAGCCTTCCCTCTGACGTTGCAACGTCAGAGAGAAGGCTTCCAGTTCAGGCGCAGGATGCCCGTAGGAGCCACTGCCCGTGGCTTTGTGCACTGAATCAGTTAGGAAGATCGCATCGTGAACCAGCGGTTGAAGAACACTGTTTTGGGCCTGATGCATGTGCTGGCCCTGTGGACCGGCAGGAAATTTCTGTGGACCGGCACTGGTTGAAGAACACTGCAATAGATCATATACCAGAGGATTGGGCGAATAGAAAGCGCCTGGTCCTACAGAGGGAATTGTTTTGGATTCAAATCCTGGATATGGAAGAACCTAAGGGTTTTTAAAAAAAAAAATTATTTATTAATTTTCAAACAGCCATCGTGCAAAACAATTATATATATATACATATAATAGTATAAGAAAAGCACATTGAACTTATAAATACAGTATGCATAAACAATCATTTTAAGCCTTCCACCCACCTAATTAATAATCAAGAAAAATAAATACATAGGACCTTTTAATAATTTTACCCAATTTAAAATAGTAATGCAAATCCACTCCCCCCCACCCTGGATGTGTATGATGAAATGGCCAAAAATAAGATCAGGTCAGTTATCATTCCTTACAGAATTTTATTAATGGCTCCCAAACATCCAAAAATTTCTTATAATGTCCCTGCTGTATAGCCAACATGTGTTCCATTTTAAAAATATGGCATAAAGATTCCCACCAAAAGGTGTAATTTAACCGATCCCAGTTTTTCCAGTTCTTTAAAATAAGTTGTATGGCAACCCCTGTCATTATAAAAAGAAGTTTGTTATTGTGAGATGATATTTGACTTTTAGCTCTCATTAAATTCCCGTACAAAGTGCCATCATATGTTATGATATTGAAATGACATCAGGTTTCTTTGAATTTTGCTAGCCAATCGTGAGGCAGGGAGGCTTGGTTATATGGGCGGGGTTTTCTCCATATCCCGTGTCTGAGTGGCGGCCATGATGAACACTGGAGCGTTTGGAGAAGCATGTACTAATCTCTGTTCACTATCATTTACAAACATTGTTTTGACGAATATAGGAGATATATGAATGAAGAGGGGCACTTTACCATTTTTTAGGATATATAGGATCTTCACATCCTGAGGCAGCTGGATCTTAGCGAAACGCTGGCCGTCGTCAGTGTGTGGTGTGCTTCCAACTCAAACTTCAGATAAGTACTCCTTCTAATGAGTTTTTTGACCAAGGCAGTCTTATTTTGAAATCAGGAGGTTTGCATTGCACAAGGCTTTTTTTTTTTTTGGGGGGGGGGGGGGGTCAAAATATTATTCGAGAAGGATTTTTCTGCCAATGACTTAATTCACCCCGCTGTAACCTCCATTTAAATAGCTGCTGTGTCGGCTGATGGAGGAGGGGCTCTAAGGCTTTTTCCTACCTCAATAAATATATACTGGAATAAAGGCTCTTTGTGTGCTGGTCCCTGGTTTTGAAATAACTCCATGCTTTTTGCTTTCTCCGGAGGGTTGGGCTGCTCATCGGGAATATACTGTATGTTTACTGTGCATTGATATTTTGAGAGTGTTGTTCATTGTACTATCCAGATAATACCACTGAATATCCTACTTCTGCCGAATATCTTTACCACCCTATCCAGTTGGTACCTCTGAATATCTTTACAAACCACCAAGGTGCCATCCAGATAGTAATGATTATTTAGTAACAATCTACAATGCCTAAATCCAATCAAAATGTTACTAGCCAGCTATCTAGATAGGACCATGAAATATTTTTACAGACTGCCATGGCAATATCCAGTTAGCATTAAGGTGATCCAGGAGCAGAATTGGAGCAGAAACTAAAGTTCCCTGAGTAGCAATGATATTCATTGCCACTACCTGGATAACTCTCCAGATATCTAGGGCAGCAACGAGCAGCTCTTGGTGTATTTGGATAAGTTGTCTGGATTGTGTTGTTACATAAGAACATAAGAATAGTCTTACTGGGTCAGACCAATGGTCAATCAAGCCCAGTAGCCCATCCTCATGGCGGCCAATCCAGGTCACCTGTAGCTGGCCAAAACCCAAGGAGTAGCAACATTCCAGCATCTCAAAGAGTAGCAAGATTCCGGAACCCCAATGAAAGCAACATTCCAGAGCTGAGATTGTGATGTCATAATGCCTCAGAGCCAACCTCACCAGTGATGTTATAATGGCTTAATTGTCCTATATTTGGCTCATGTAAGAACATAAGAATCGCCTTACTGAGTCAGACCCATCTAGCCCAGTAGCCTGTTCTCATAGTGGCCAATCCAAATCACCTGTACCTGGCAAAAACCCAGGATAGTGCTATGTGGATAGTGCCAAGTACTCACTGCAATATACGGCTTTGCAATGGCAGCCGCGATCTGTGTACTGCCATTAAATATCCCAATTTTTTTGCTGACTATTCCAGGCCGAATATTGGGGAGTAAGTTGGGTTTTTTTTTTTAACATCTTCCATACTGCAAAATTGACATCCTTTCCTTTATTTGGAAAGTCCTAGAGCTGTGGAACAGTGCATTTTGAAAGTAATACTCCGATGAAGTGTTCTCAAATAATTTAGGAGCCTGAGACTCTCCATTCATCATAGTAATTGGAGTGAAGAACAAAAGAACACATTATCTCTCCCTCAAATTGAAGCAAACTCAACAGTGTTACGCAGGAGAGCCATTAATATATGTTAAAGCTTGACAATGTTCAGCAACAGTAGGTACTATATAGAGCATTAATTTAACCTTTAAAAGTCCAGTGAAATAAGTACATTAACTAATGAATGGGCTAAGAGCCAAATATCTTCTAATAATAATAAATTTCTATTTATTATGACAGGGGTTGCCATACAACATATTGGGCTCCTTTTACAAAGGTGCGCTGCGCAGAATAGCGCATGCTAAAATGCCACGTGCGCTAGCTGCTACCACCTCCTTTTGAGCAGGTGGTAGATTTTTAGCTAGCGTGCGCTAATCCGTTGCATGCAGTAAAACCCGTAGCACACCTTCATAAAAGGAGTCCATTATGAAGAACTGGAAATGGGACCGGTTGAATTATACTTTTTGGGTGGAATTCTTTATGCCACATTTTTAAAATGAAGCGTGTGATAGCCATACAGCAGGGGCATTTAAAGAAATTTAAGGATGCTTGGGAGCCATTAACAAAGTTTTGTAAAGAACGATTATTACTTTTCCCCTTTGAATATACACTTCCAAGTTGGGGGAGGGGAGATACTTTGTTTTTACATGTGGTTGAGGACAATTGCTGGGTTTACTGGGGGGAGGGATATAAATATTTGATATGAAATATACTTTGATAGAATATTAAGTGCTGTTAAAGTGTTAAATATTTTTTATGTTATATTGCACTTATTGAAGGTTTTAAAATGAATAAAGAATATTAAAAAAAAACTAATGAATGGGTCTTATCGGAAAGAAAACTGTAATCCTAAAACAGTAATGTCATGTTATTTACAATAATGTTCCACTCCTTTTAAAACCAAGCAATTCATAATATTTTACAATAATGAGTACAATAAATCAAAATATTTCACCTATAATGAATATATTAAAACAGTATTAGAAACCTAACTTGGGCCGACACGTTTTCACAATGGGCAAATTTATAAATCAAACAAATGTAATCTGTTATATCAACGGCAATTTAATATGGAGTCAACTCCACCCAACTGGTTCTTGCCTTCAAAGTCCAGCACACTGGACGGCCAACATAGCTCTTATTCCCTAAGGCCCTTGATGAGCCCTTCAAGCCCAGCTGATGAATTACCACATATCGAGCCCCCCCTTCTCTCCAGTTTGTACATGCCTCGACTCAACCTGTAACCCACCCTTTTATATTTTGGCTCCCATTTAGTGGGGCCCACTCTCTAGATCTCTTTTGATTAAATTGTCTTTTGTTAGATTTAAATCAAGCCTTGGCACATTCTTTTTCCCCTCAAGCTCGAATGATTTTTTTTTTTTTAACAGTTTTATTCAAGAAGGCAAAGAAAAAAAAATACACAGGCTGAATGCCAACAAGCAAAACATCATTGCAAACACAGAAATATATCATCCCCCCCCCCCCCCCCCACTGACTGAAACTAAACAGAAAGATTCCCAAACAGAGAGTCTAAGGGTAGATATGAGTGTCCAACTGGCAACATCCCAAGGCCATGATGGGATACCTCTCCAACAGCCTTATTGAAGACAAGTTTGGCGAAAAGAACCACAAGTGTCTGTGCGTAATGCAGTTAATTTAGACATCAAGTAAAGTTGGTCAAGCTTGGAAAGCATATCAGACTGAGCAGGAAGATGAGGCTGTTTCCAACAGGAGGCCACACAGAGCCTGGCCGCCGTAGCGACCAGTGCCACAAAGTGAGCCTGATCACGCTCCAATCCCAGGGAGGGTTTATTAAGCAGGAAAACATCCATATGAAAGGATACAGGAGAATGCAAAACAGTAGATATCAAAGTATGTCCCAAGCGCGAATGATTGACCAATTGATGCCCGGTTGGCAGGAGTGGCTACAACGGGATTTATTCCTCTCTATCTCACCTGTTCTCTCTCCTCTACCATAATACTAGTATCTTTCCTTTTTCCTTTCTCTCTGCCCTGCTTTCATAGTAAAATTGTTGAACCCTCTGTGATGTCTAACCAATGGCAATGTTATTAGGACCCGCAATAAGCATTCACTTAAACATTACTCCACTGCCATAAATTAGGAGCCCCAAAATCCTGATTTCCCTGTTGCACCCAAAGGTATCCTCTTAAATTTGCCATTTTGGAAGCCACCTACCCCCGAAAGATCCATAAGGTGAGTATTCTACAGGTTTGGAGGTGTTTCACTTTAACATGAATGCTGTCAAAGGAAAGCACCTAGTGACAGCCAGGAGATGAAGGACACTAGCCCTGCCAACAGATCTAACTGGGAAGGGGAGGCAAGCAGGGCCAAGGGCTCTAAGGGATCAAGAAGGGAGAAGATGGCCACTTCCTGGTAAACTGGATTGGCTAAAGAGGTTTGCTGGGCAGAGGAAATTGCTGATAACTGCAAGACAACTAACCAAGCTCTCTACGTACGGTTTATTATATTTCATATACCGCTTTTCCTAAAAATAACAAAACAGTTTACAATGTTATATCAGTTGAAGAAAACAGTAAAAGCAATGTAATTTCAACATAGCACAGAGGAAGAAGGGGAAAAAAGATGGTAGAGATGGCTGAAAGAGGAACTTGAAACTGGCATGTTTAAACATTAAGTGGTACATCTATAGAAATGGTAAAATGATATATATGGACAATGCATATAAGAATATATAAATGATAGTTGGATACATAATAGAGATACGTTATTGGGACTGCTAATTTGTTGAATTTTTTATTTATTTATTTTTTATAAATGGAGGGGGGGTTTTGGCTAATGATTGAAAGGATTTCCAACCTTAGGACTGATAGCCAAGGTTGTGAAAATTCTACACTGAGCTCTTTTTCTCCATTTTTTGTAAAAAAAAAAAAAAAAAATTCTTTTATAAAAAATTATGGGGTCCCTTTATTAAGGCGCGCTAAGCTATTTAGTGCATGCTAAAGATTAGCGCAAGCCAAATGCTAAGGCATCCATTATATTCTATGGGCACCTTAGCATTTAGCGTGCGCTAATCTTTAGTACATGCTAAATCAGTTAGTGCATCTTAATACAAGGACTCCTATAATTGGTTTAGCACAGTTCCCAAAAGAGGGCGAGTGTTGCTATTTTTATTCTACTTGAATCTCCAACATAACTATTATTGTTGGTTCCCTAAGCATATTATACATATAGATAGCTTAGATACATGGCCAAGAAAATAATTCTGCAATACATTACACTGAAAATAAAACCTGTACTAGTCTCTTTCATTTATTTATTTAATTTGTTTTCTATCCCGTCCTCTGAGTTATTTTGCCACTGTAGCTGACTAGAATGCTCTTCCAGAGTCTATTATAAGGGAAAACACCCTCCAGGGATTCAAGACAAGGTTGGATGAGTTCCTGCTGAACCAGAACGAATGCAGGTAGGGCTGGTCTCGATTAGGGCATAGGTCTTTGACCTGGGGGCTGCTGCGTGAGCGGACTGCTGGGTGCGATGGACCACTGGTCTGACCCAGCAGCGGCAATTCTTATGTTCTTATAAAACCTAGAGCAGTAAAAACTTTTGAGTCCAGGTGGTACTTCTGAGGAGCTGGGGATTTTGTATTGGATATGAGGAGTTTGAGATATGTACTAATTCTGTACTAATTCTTGGTACATGTCCTGGTGAAACATAGATTGGTGATCCTCATAAAAACATTATAATAAGAAATTAAGGGCTCCTTTTACAAAGGCGCATTAGGGCCTTAACGCACGGAATAGTGTGCGCTAAAATGCCCCATGCGCTAGCCGCTACTTCCTCCTCTTGAGCAGGCGGTAGTTTTTCGGCAAGTGCACGCTATAGTGTGCGCTAATCCGGTGCATGCGCTAAAAACGCTAGCGCACCTTTGTAAAAGGAGCCCTAAGTGCTTTATGGCCAACACAATGTTTCTATAACCATAAAGCTCTATGACATCACAATGCAGGTATAAAGAGCCTTAGCCAATGGGGAGAGGAGGAGATAGTGGATGCTGTGGATGGGCCATTTGGCCTTTATCTGCCTTCGTGTTCTTTGTAACTGCTTTAATTGTAACCACAGAAAGGCAGTATATCAAATTGCATCCATTATTTACATTTAGGTGTTAAAGTTGTAAAATTAGAGGGACAGTGGGCATTAAGGACCATATTCTCTAAATGACGCCTTAATGCCAGTAGGTGCCTAAGTGAAAAAAAACCCACGCTGTTTAAAACACTACATAAAACAAATTTCAAGAGACATATCGGCGCCTATAAAATGGTACCAGAATCGCACCACTGGAGGCATGTACGCCACTGTAAGTGTGGCTAACCTCAGAAGTGGCATTAGGAACTAATAGGTGCCTCCAGGGGTACGATTCACATCAAACATAGGCACCGGAAGCACAGGCTTTGAAAACCCTGGCCTACATTTGTTGGAGGTGTGATTTTTCTAAACAGCGCCATCTTGTGACTGACACGCGATCTGCGCCCACCGACAATGGCACCATTTAGAGAATCCGGCATTAACAATATAGCAAGGGTAATTTTACACAGGTCACCTGTGTGTGAAGATCATAAATGCATTTATTTTATTGTCTTTTTTATCATCACATGGGGAGCCCCATTTTATATGGAACATAGAGATCAAAACTGAGACCTCTAAGTCAAGATATGCTCAGTTCTGGGAGTAACTTGTATTTTAGGAAAAGGTCTGCCAAGTGGGTTCAAATGACAGCACAGCAGAGGGATTCTACACATGGGTCACATAAACCAAACAACTGGACCCAGATGTATATCAAAAAACTATTCATCAAATTACTATCTGTGTTGTAAGAGTTGTTGGGCTGTCATACAGACACACAAAAGACTGAAATCATAAGAAATAATAAAGTGAAATGTGGATAAAACCAGACCTCAATAAACAGCTCTTTTTTTAAAAAAAATTCTTTATTCGTTTTTGACATTAAATACAAAGTGCATACCCATAAACAATCAAGTAATATAATCTATTGCACTCTTTTCCAACAAATAATCTAAAACTGTTTTAACCCCCCTTCCCTAACCCTCCCCCCACCCCTCCTGGATATGCATAACAATCTTTCATGACTCAAAGGGAAATAATAATAATCATAATATTAATAATTCATATTTATAACTTACAATATTTTGTTAACGGGCCCCAAATTTCCTTAAATTTGCTATGGTGCCCTAACTGCAAATAAAACATGTTTTCAAACTTATAAATCTGACATAGGAATTCCCACCAGAAACTATAATTTAAGTTGTCCCAACTTTTCCAATTTTTCATTACTAGTTGCATGGCTACTCCTGTCATGATGAGGAGCAATTTGTTCTGATTTGCACTAATTGGTTTCTTGGGTAATAAAATTGTTCCAAACAATATTATACCATATAATAATGTTAATGGAACATCCAATATCATGATAATTTGACCCCCAAATGGATTTCCAGAATTTAAGTATCAAGGGACAATAATATAGCAAATGATCCAAGGTAATAAACAGCTCTTGAACTAACACAGCATTCACTAGAGCTCAAATCATCATGGGTCTGAAAAATAATCCACTTTCGTCAAAAACAAAATCATTCATCCATAACTTCAGTCCATGTTTCTTAGTGAAAGTCCACAAGCAATAGAGAATGACACGGTGGTTGTTACCCGCGGCTAGCCGTGGGTAACCCACCAAAACGGTGACCAAAAAAAAAGGTCACCGCAAGATCGGGGACAAGGCCATTCACCGCCCCATGGAGCGGTAAATGGTTAGCACGCACGGTGAACGAGCGTTCGATCCGGCAGCTCCCTCCTTTTCCCTTACCTTTTCTTGTTGAAACTGGCGATTTCTATAAGGCTATGAGCTGTATTACAGCCGGAGCCTTGAAGTTGCGTCGCGCTGCCTGCTGGAAAAATCTCCTCTGATGCAACTTCCTGTTTCCAGTTGCATCGGAGACTTTTCTAGCAGGCAACCCGACGCCACTTCAAGGCTTCGGCTGTAATACAGCCTTATACAAATTACCAGTTTCGCCACAAGAGAAGGTAAGAGGGAGGGAGAGAAATGCACGGCCGGCCGGCGGGAGGGAGCTGCTGGACCGCATGAAGGGTGCTAGGGGTGGGGCGATGGAGAGGAGAAGACACTGAAGACAGGGACGGGGCGGTGAAAGGGAGAGCGGGAACGGGGACGGGGCGGTGAAGGGGACGGCGGGGACGGGGCGGTGAAGAGGATGGTGGTCCGGGGATGGGGCAGTGACGGGGACAGAATTTTTCCCCGTGTCATTCTCTGACAAGCAACTAACTTGTAAATATGTAGTGGAAACAGTTACGTATTCCATTCTCAATGGGTGAAAATGACAAAAGTTTTAGTAAAGTCTTTCAGCAGCGTTATATCAAGCTAACAAAAGCAGCATACAAGCAAAAATTAACAAGAAACTAAGGGGGGGGGGTCTTTTACTAAAGCGCGCTAAATGCTAACGTGCCCATTATATTCTTTGGACGCATTAGCATTTAGCGTGCACTAAATTGGCTAGCACGCCTTGGTAAAAGACCCCCTAAATTACTTATCTTCATTGCTGTTTTCACAAACTTGTGTTGCTTTCAGATTACTCCCGACAGGAAACCACCTGTTTCGCCTCTTAGTTAGGCTACGTCAGGGGAATAGCAAAAACACTAACTTCACACAACATCCAGATCACAGCGAACTTGTCTTCATCTTCAGACCACTGGGAGTGTGTGGCACAGTGGTTAAAGCTACAGCCTCAGCACCTTGGGATTGTGGGTTCAAACCCATTCTGCTCCTTGTGACCTTGGGCAAGTCACTTAATCCCCCCATTGCCCCACTTCCAGAGGTGTGTTGAATTTACCCTATAGCATCGGCCTGTTAATGCATGAGTTGATGTTACTACGAAGGAAGGTTAAAGGGATCCAGCATGCTCAAGTCAAAATGAAAGTCTCTTCCTGGGCTAATTTCCTGGTGGTTTAATAGCAAGACAAACACATAAGAACTGTGGAAGCCGCAGTGTCGAACCTTATTGTAATCAATGTAGACAATTTTTTGACATTGTTTGAAGATTTTTGCATGAAATAAAAGGAAAGTCAAAAACATTGCAGTTTCCACAGTAGCCAGGGCCATGTCTCTTTCCCCCTCCCCCCCCACACACACACTCCCATTCAGAATAAAATGGAATATTTCTCCTACAAGCCCTACACTATTTTAAAAATTACTCTCACCAGCTCAGCCCAGAATAACTTCATCTCTCTCTAGATTTTGGTTTTTTTTAAAAACCCTCTGAGGCTTGTTACTGAAAGTAATTCATGTATTCATAAGGAGATGTAAAAAAATTTTCAGCTTTAACCAATATTATACATACATAAATTATATGGATGGCTTCATTGAACCAAGATTGTATTTCACTTCAGTATGAGTGAAGTTTCAAATCATCCACAATGCTGTTTACAGTAGAGTTGGTTTCAGTAAAAGAATGAAAGACGGAGTTGCTAACACTGTCATTTCACTTTTGTTTGACTGTACCACAAAGATGTATATGGACTGCACACATAGAATTCAGTTGCATATATTTTAACTTTGGAACTCTGGGACTCAATTAAAAATAATGAGGACTGTCTCCAACTGTCGAGCCCAATTAACATTAATAAGAACTGATAGCTCCTGGAACAGGTTTATTTGTATCTGCGAGAAGAACTGAAGCAGTGGCCTAGGCAAGGGTCATTGGAACCGACCTGGCAACAAAACATAGGTCAATCAAGCTTAAGAGTTTTTAAGAACATAGTTTTTAAATAAGGAAGTGGAGAGAAATGAAATCTGAAAGCGCCGGCAAGTCCTATGTTCCCTCTAAGCAGAGCGCGTGAACAATTGCTCATACATTCTACCATGTATCCCTGACAATAAGACAGTGTGTTATATTAATTTTGGGCCCAAAAAATGCACTAGGTCTTATTTTTGGGGTAGGTCTTATTTTTTCATGTACAATGATCATCTCTCCCTTCCTCTCCTCTACCCCAATTCTTCCTCTTTCCTTTCTCTCCCCCACATGTGCAGCATCCTTCCTTTCCTCTCACCCATCCCCTTGTGCCTTCCCTCTGCAGCATCTTTCTATCCCTCCCTCCCTCCCATCCTTCATGCAGCAGAACCCTTGAGCATCCCCCCTCCCGCCCCTGAACCCCCACTGACCCTCCCATCCTTCCATCTCTCCCTCCCATCGGAACCATGCCGACTGCGAGACCTACATACCTCCCTCCACAGAGCAACGTCGGCAGCACTCTAAACAGGCTGCTTCATGGCAAGTTCGCTGGTCTAAGTCAAAACGTAAAAGTTCCATCCAGGCAACCTGTCAAACTTTTTGATTATGGCTGCCTCCATCACCTCTACCAGGAGATTATTCCACGCATCTACCACCTTTGGTAGTGCACTTTTGTGTCCCTGCTGTCCAAGCAGAGAGAGGAGGGAAACTTGGTAACACTGCCTTGGAGACCCATTAGGAATGCCACTATGGTAAGCCTCACCACCTGAATTCCATGCAGTAAATCTTTTTGTACCGCAGTGGCAAGTGTGGTGCATGGGAATACCCTACTGCACCTTAGTAAAAGGGCCCCTGAGTTTGGAATCAATCTGGAATGCTCTGTAAAAAAAGATACATTTCAAAGATATTGATGTCCTGGTCACAATAGCAAAGTTTGAGAGGAATAATAGCCATTTTCCATACTTTTGTGGCATAGGCAATTAAGAAAGAACATTTATTACCCAGGAAAAAAAATTGTTACATAGTGTAAAGGTACTTGGAAGAGCTAACCTGAAACTAAAGACTTTTAGCCAAGGTAGAGAAAGCACAGTTACTTACCGTAACAGGTGTTATCCAGGGACAGCAGGCAGATATTCTTGACTGATGGGTGACGGCACCGACGGAGCCCCGGTACGGACAATTTTAGAGTGATTGCACTCTAAGAACTTTTTAGAAAGTTCTAGCTCGGCCGCACCGCGCACGCGCGAGTGCCTTCCCGCCCGACAGAGGCGCGCGGGTCCCTCAGTTAGTATAAGCCAGCTAAGAAGCCAACCCGGGGAGGTGGGTGGGACGCAAGAATATCTGCCTGCTGTCCCTGGATAACACCTGTTACGGTAAGTAACTGTGCTTTATCCCAGGACAAGCAGGCAGCATATTCTTGACTGATGGGTGACCTCTAAGCTAACAAAAAGAGGGATGGAGGGAAGGTTGGCCATTAAGAAAACAAATTTTGTAAAACAGATTGGCCGAAGTGACCATCCCTTCTGGAGAATGCATCCAGACAATAATGAGATGTAAAAGTGTGAACTGAGGACCAAGTAGCAGCTTTGCAGATTTCCTCAATAGAAGTGGAACGGAGGAAAGCTACAGATGCTGCCATTGCTCTGACTCTATGGGCCGTGACAGAACCTTCCAGTGTCAGTCCGGTCTGAGCATAACAGAATGAGATGCACGCTGCTAGCCAATTAGACAACGTACGTTTAGAAACAGGACGTCCCAATTTATTCGGATCAAAGGATAGAAAGAGTTGGGGAACTGATCTGTGGGGTTTCGTACGCTCCAGATAGTAAGCAAGAGCCCTTTTACAATCCAAAGTATGCAGAGCTTGTTCCCCAGAATGAGAATGAGGTTTTGGAAAGAAAACCGGTAGAACAATGGATTGGTTGAGATGAAATTCAGAAACAACCTTGGGGAGAAACTTTGGATGTGTACGCAGAACCACCTTGTCATGATGAAAGACCGTAAAAGGTGGATCTGCAACCAGTGCATGAAGCTCACTGACTCTCCTGGCAGAGGTAAGAGCAATAAGGAAAAGTACCTTCCAAGTGAGAAATTTGAAAGGAGAAGTAGCTAAAGGTTCAAATGGAGGCTTCATTAAAGCTGAAAGAACCACATTGAGATCCCAGATAACCGGAGGGGCTTTAAGAGGTGGTTTCACATTGAAAAGCCCACGCATGAACCTGGACACCAGGGGATGAGCTGAAAGAAGTTTTCCATGGACTGGCTCATGAAAAGCTGCAATGGCACTGAGGTGGACCCTGATGGAAGAGGACTTCAGGCCAGAATCAGACAAAGAAAGAAGATAATCCAACAACGTCTCCACCGCTAGGGAAGTGGGATCAAGATGATGAAGAAGACACCAGGAAGAAAACCTCGTCCACTTTTGATGGTAACATTGTAGAGTGGCTGGTTTCCTGGAGGCATCCAGAATGGAACGAACGGGCTGAGATAAAAGAGTATCAGTCGAGTTCAGCCCGAGAGATACCAAGCCATCAGGTGTAGAGACTGGAGGTTGGGATGCAGAAGGGTTCCCTGCTGTTGCGTAAGCAGAGAAGGAAACAGAGGAAGAAGAAAAGGTTCCCTGGAACTGAGTTGAAGTAGAAGGGAGAACCAATGTTGCCTGGGCCACCTCGGAGCAATCAGAATCATGGTGGCTCGTTCCCTCTTGAGCTTGAACAAGGTTCTCAACATGAGAGGCAGAGGAGGGAAGGCGTACAGGAACTGATTCGACCAGTTGAGGAGAAAAGCATCTGCTGTTAGACGGTGTGGAGAGTAAAGTCTGGAGCAGAACAGGGGCAGCTGATGATTGTGAGGAGCTGCAAAGAGGTCTATCTGAGGAGTGCCCCATTGATCGAAGATAGACTGTAGAGTTACAGGATCGAGTGTCCACTCGTGAGGTTGGAGAATTCTGCTGAGTTTGTCCGCTAAGGAATTCTGTTTCCCCTGAATGTATATAGCTTTCAGGAAGAGATGGTGATCTATGGCCCAAGTCCATATCTTCTGGGCTTCCTGGCATAAAAGGCGAGAGCCTGTCCCACCCTGTTTGTTGATGTAGTACATCGCAACTTGATTGTCTGTGCACAACAGAAGGACCTGAGGAAAGAGAAGGTGTTGGAAGGCCTTGAGGGCGTAAAACATCGCTCTGAGTTCCAGGAAATTGATTTGATGTTTCCTCTCCTGGGCTGACCAAAGACCTTGAGTCTGGAACTCGTTCAAGTGAGCTCCCCATGCATACAGAGAGGCGTCGGTGGTGATGACTAGTTGATGAGGAGGCTGATGGAACAGAAGACCTCTGGATAGATTTGAGGATACCAACCACCATTGCAGAGACTGACGAAGAGATGATGTCACAGATATGTGTCGTGAGCAAGGGTCCGACGCTTGGGACCACTGGGTCGCAAGGGTCCATTGAGGAGTGCGCAGGTGAAGACGGGCATGAGGTGTGACATGAACTGTGGATGCCATGTGTCCCAAGAGCACCATCATTTGCCTTGCTGAGATGGACGGCAGAGGAAGTACCTGGTGACATAGAGACTGAAGGGTCTGAAGACGATTGGATGGCAGGAAAGCTCTCATGAGGAGTGTATCTAGGATCGCTCCAATGAATTGAAGTCTCTGAGTGGGAATGATATGGGATTTGGGTAGATTGATCTCGAATCCCAGAAGTTGTAGAAACTGGATGGTTTGGTTGGTGGCCAGAAGGACCGCTTGGGCAGAAGTGTCTTTGATCAACCAATCGTCCAGGTAAGGAAATACATGCAGGTGGTGAGAGCGTAGAAAAGCCGCCACCACAATGAGACATTTGGTGAATACCCTTGGAGATGAGGCAAGACCGAAGGGCAGCACCTTGTACTGGTAATGACAATGATTGATCATGAATCGGAGATATGGTCTTGAGGTTACATTGATCGGTATGTGAGTGTAAGCCTCTTTGAGATCGAGGGAGCATAGCCAGTCGTTTTGATTTAGAAGGGGATAAAGGATGGCTAAAGAAAGCATCTTGAATTTTTCTTTTACCAGATGAATGTTGAGATCGCGAAGATCCAGGATGGGTCTGAGATCTCCTGTCTTTTTGGGAACTAGAAAGTAGCGGGAGTAGAATCCCTGCCCCTTTTGATCTAGAGGAACTTCCTCTATAGCGTTCAGAAGGAGGAGGGATTGGACCTCCTGAATAAGGAGGGCTGATTGAGGACTGTTCAAAGCAGACTCTTTTGGCAGGCTTTGAGGTGGGAGAGTCTGAAAGTTGAGAGAGTAGCCGTGGCGGATGATGTTGAGGACCCATTGGTCCGAAGTGATTACTTCCCACCGGCTGAGGAACAGAGAAAGTCGACCTCCTATTGGTTGAGGCAGGAGAGCAGGAATAGGGATACTGGCTATACTGCGGAGAATGAAGTCAAAAGGGCTGTGACTTTTGCTGAGGAGGTTGTTTTACAGCTTGTTGCTGTTGCTGTTGTCTGGGAGGCTGACGTTGCTGTTGCCTCTGACGCCTAGGTTGTTGAGCAGTGGTAGGCAATGGACGGGCTGTGAAACGGCGTTGATAGGCCGATTGCTGCCTGTATGGTCTTGGCGGAGGAGGCTTCTTTTTATTCTTGAGCAGGGTATCCCAGCGCGTCTCATGAGCAGAGAGCTTTTGTGTGGTTGAGTCCATAGAATCCCCAAAGAGCTCATCCCCTAGACATGGGGCATTGGCTAACCGATCTTGATGGTTAACATCAAGCTCGGATACCCGAAGCCAGGCCAAACGACGCATAGCTACTGACATTGCTGTCGCTCTGGATGTAAGTTCAAAAGTGTCATATATGGATCTCACCATAAACTTACGCAATTGGAGAAGAGACGACAAGCATGTGTGAAAAGCGGAATGCTTTCGTGAAGGAAGATATTTCTCGAAAGAAGCCATGGTGGTAAGGAGATGCTTTAAATAAAAAGAAAAATGAAAAGCATAATTACTAGCCCTATTAGCTAACATAGCATTTTGGTAGAGCCTCTTACCAAATTTATCCATGGCCCTTCCTTCTCTGCCAGGAGGGACAGATGCATATACACTGGCTCCTGAAGTCTTTTTAAGGGTGGATTCGACAAATAAGGATTCATGTGGTAGTTGAGGTTTGTCGAACCCAGGAATGGGAATTACCTTATATAGAGAATCCAGTTTACGTGGGGCCCCTGGGACAGTTAAAGGAGTCTCTAAATTCTTATAGAAAGTTTCCCTCAGGATGTCATGAAGGGGAAGTTTCAAAAATTCCTTTGGAGGCTGATCAAAATCAAGGGCATCCAAAAAAGCTTTAGACTTTTTGGATTCAGCCTCCAAAGGAATGGACAAGGACTCACACATCTCTTTCAAAAAACTAGAGAAAGAGGAAGTGGCCTGTTTGGAGGATGGGTCAGGGACAGCCGAATCCTCCTCCTCTGAGGAACATTCTCCTTCAGAAAGAAAGGGTTCCTCTGAGTCTCCCCACAGATCAGGGTCCCTTACATGGGAAGAATGGTCCCGAGACTCAGGTGTCGACGTTTGCATGTGTCGGGTTTTGCGCATCGACTTACCCGACCTCATCGATACCGTGTCCGGAGAAGTTATCGGACGCACCGGTGCCGAAGTCTGCACCGATTGATGGTGAGCTCTCGGCTCCGGTGCAAGGACTGGCATCGATACCGATGAGGTTAGGTGAAGCGGTACCGAAACAGTGGAAGTGGATAATACGGGTTCCACAATCGGTACCGATACAGGTTGTTCAACAACCGGTACCGATGGCTCGGTGCGAACTGGCACCGGAAGGTTCGGTGTCATGATAGCAGGAAGGAGTCGTTCTAATTGCTCCTTCAGCTGCACCTGAAGGATGGCCGTAATGCGGTCATCGAGGGATGGCACCGGTACCGCTTTTTTCTTCTGCGGTACCTGCGGTGCCGCTCGACGCCCCGGAGATGAGGAGCCCGATGTCGAGGGACTCACCTCTATAGGGGCGGAGCGCTTCCGCTGGCGTCGAACCGGCGGCAGGATTGGGCTCACTGCACTCGAGGCCGGAAGACGTTCCAGCGGGGAAGGCTTCTTAGCCGGCTTACCTGACTGTTGAGATGCCGGTGTGGAATCACGCGGCGTCGAAGACGAGGGTGCCGACTGAATCGGTGCCGAAGCCGGAGTCGAAGGAACGGGGTCGGACATCTCGGCACCGAACAACAATCGCTGTTGAATTAAGCGATTTTTTAAAGTTCGTTTTTTCAAAGTAGCACAGCGGGTGCAAGAAGAGGCCTGATGCTCAGGACCCAAACACTGTAAACACCAGTTGTGTGGGTCCGTGAGAGATATAGGCCTAGCACACCGCTGGCACTTTTTAAAACCCGGTTGAGGGGGCATGAAAGGAAAAACGGCTTCCGCCAAATCGAAGGCCGAGGCTTCGATGGTGGCAGAAGGCCCCGCCGGGGAAAAACCGAAAATTGAAGAAAAAAATGAAAGATATTTTTTTTTTTTTTTTTAACAAAATAAAAGAAAGAAAAAAGGCAAATTAAGCCAAACGTTTACGCGAGCGGGAAGGCAAGTTAGGAAAAAATTTCAACAGCCGTTGAAAACGCGTCTTCTTAGCTCCGCGGAAACTAAGAAACTGAGGGACCGCGCGCCTCTGTCGGGCGGGAAGGCACTCGCGCGTGCGCGGTGCGGCCGAGCTAGAACTTTCTAAAAAGTTCGTAGAGTGCAATCACTCTAAAATTGTCCGTACCGGGGCTCCGTCGGTGCCGTCACCCATCAGTCAAGAATATGCTGCCTGCTTGTCCTGGGATAATATAATATTAGTCACTGCCCTGTTTTGTTTAAGAGTTTTTCATTTTTAAATAAACTTTTGATATAAACATTCAAAAACAATCACGTAATTGAAACAGGACATTTCTAAGAGCCAACTCTCAATATGCCAGGTAATCTGATTACTGACAACCTAAAGACAGAGCTGAAAGGGAATAAATAAATAACAGGCAGGTAATTATTATAAAATAAATTAAAGATTAGTATTATAGAGTATCTCTGTTGCAAACTAATTTCTTTTTAATGATGATTTTTTTTAAGCAATATAATATGTCTCCTTATAATGAAGTTACAGTATGCAAATGCAGGGTTTTGTCATTTATTGTGTTTAATGATCAAAAAGCACTCTTATTAATTTGTAGAAGTTTTAGGGTTATATTATTTTTCAGAGGAATAGCAAGAGGTTGATCGATGACCTACTGTTCAAGTAACCAGTAAGTGCACAGAGTTATGAAACCCAGAGAACCAGATGTGAATCCTATCAACATTCATAAAATTATTGACTTATGTATCTTGAGATCTTCTCATATGATTTAGAGCAATTGTTCTTTCAAACCTGTCCTAGGGGCAGTGGTGCAGTGAGGGAAGGAGGCATCTGGGGCAGTGGTGCCCCCACCACATCCTCCTCTCCACCCCTTCGGCACCCACTGTGCCACACTCGCACCTTCCCTTCCCCCCATATACCTCTTTAAATCTTCACTAGCGCGAGCAGCTTCTCCGGTCTGCTGCTCGCACTGGCATTAGCTTTCCCTCTGATGTCACTTCCTGGCCCCATGACCAATCAATTATTGGCGTTAACTGGCACTTATGCCAAATCTGCCCTATCCTATAACGTGGGTACCTAAATTTCACAGTTCACAACTCAAAAGGGGGAATGGCCATGAGAGAGGCCTAAGTGTGTCAGAGACAGTCTCAGAAATTTGGAACCATGTTATAGAAAACCTGGATTTCTGTGCCCAACTGACAGCTGCCAGGATTTACACCAGTTTCCAACAGAGATAAGTCCTTGGGAAGTAAAGTTGGATGTAGGAATTCCTCTCTAAAACCCTATTCTATGAAGGCTGCTTACTGCTGTCACCTTTATAGAATTCGTGCTTAGCATGGATCTTAATGGCACCTAACTTTGGTTTTTTATTTTTGCTTTATTAAGCTCAAAATACATTTAATAAGGCACCACTTAAACAGGGCACATCAAAACAGATATATTGCATGCAAAACCTTCTATTTTTGTGGACGAACAGCAATGTTATTTGCTAATTAGAGGAAAACATCCATTAACTGAAGCAGAGCATATGGAAAAAAAACCCCACAGCTTTATGTTTCTTGCTAAAAATCTAACCTTTTTTTCTGACTAAACAGTGCTCCAATCAGCTCATTACTGAAAGCAAGGAAAGCACATGAAAAAAATATATAGATTGCATCCATAACTTCATTTGCAAAAGCTTAAAAACAGAAAAAACAGATACAGACCTTAGCATGGCTTCTACTTCATGACAAATGGAGGTTTGCAGCTGCACAATGCTGACCTCATTGTGAGATCATCAAGGTGCACCTGCAAGGTAGAATGCCACAATTAAAATATGTGCTGGGATTTGAACCTATGACCTCTAGAAGATGGGAACAGGGCTTTTACACCTAAGTACCAATTATCGCTCGTTAAGGCTCTAAAATGGCTTATTAACTAGTTTGGACGCCTAAGTCACGCTCAGCGTTAGATGTGATTTAGGCACTCTTTATAGAATCAGGGCCTGAGTGCCTTTGGGATGGGTCCCAAAATGATGGACTGGGTCTGAAACAGGTTGAATGGAAGGCGACAGAAGGTAATTGTCAATGGAGATTTCTCTGGGGAAAAGGAATGTTACCAGTGGTGTGTCTTAAGGTCTGGTTCTTGAGCCAGTTCTTTTTAACATCTTTGTAAGCAATATTACTGAAGGACTGTCTGGTAAGATTTGCTTATTTTTGGATGATACACCAAAATCTACATTAGACACCTCTGATGGTGTGGATAGCTTGAAGAATGATCTGAAATTTGGCTGCTAAGATTTAAGGCTAAGATATAAATGCAAGGTCATGCATTTGGGTTGCAAAAACCTGAGAGAAGGGTCAGTGGCATACTAAGGGGTCCGCCCCGGGTGCAGGCTTAGGGGGGGGTGCACAGCCAGCCAGGTCCGAAAATTCAGCGGTGAATTTGAAACAGCTCCCTTTCTCCCTCCCTGCCCCTTACATCGTGGCCGCGAGTCTAAATTACCTTCTTACAGCAGCTGGAGTTGTGTGTGGCTGCCGTAAAGGTCATCTCTAACGCAACTGGAAATTGCATCAGACGACCTTTAAAGCAGCCATACAGCAGCCCGCTGCTGTACGAAGGCAGTTTAGACGTCGACGGCCACAGGGCAGGGACGTTTTTCGGACCGGGCCTGTTATCTGGGGGGGGGGGGAGAAAGCGCCACGAAGGTAAGGGGCAGGGAGGGAGAAAGGGAGGAAAGGTGGGGTGGAGAGGAAAAGACGCTGAAGGGAAATGGGTAAAACAGAGGGGGGAGGACGCTGAAAGCACATGGGGAAGACAGAGGAGGGGTGAGAAGGACGCTGAAAGCACATGGGGAAGACAGAGGGGGGAGAAGGACGCTGAAAGTACATGGGGAAGACAGAGGGGGAGAAGGACGCTGAAAGCACATGGGGAAGACAGGGGGAAGATGCTGAAAGCACATGGGGAAGACAGAGGGGGGAGGACGCTGAAAGGACATGGGGAAGACAGAGGGGGGGAGAAGGATGCTGAAAGCACTTTGGGGAAGACGGAGGGGGGAGAAGGACGCTGAAAGCACATGGGGAAGACAGAGGGGGGAGAAGGACGCTGAAAGCACATGGGGAAGACAGAGGGGGGAGAAGGACACTGAAAGCACATGGGGAAGACAGAGGGGGGAGAAGGACACTGAAAGCACATGGGGAAGACAGAGGGGGAGAAGGACACTGAAAGCACATGGGGAAGACAGAGTGGGGAGGACGCTGAAAGGACATGGGGAAGAGAGAGTGGGGAGAAGATGCTGGCAAGGAAGAAGACAGAGATGCCAGACTATGGGGGGAGCAGAGGGAAGAAAATGGGTGCCAGACCAATTTGGAAGGGGGGAGAAAGGGAGAGGCACAGTAACAGAACAAATGGAAGACATAGAGAGAAGAGAGACAGTGGATGGAAGGAATTGAATGAGAAGATGAGGAAAGCAGAAACCAGAGAAGACAAAGGTAGAACAAAAATTTTCTATTTATTTATTTATTGCTTTAGGAGATGTGTCACTGTTTCTGTGGTGTTGCATTATATGCAGAGTCCAGCTTTTTGCTGGTTCAATTTAACCTTTGTCTATGTATTTCTATTTTATCCCCCCTTTTACAAAACTGTGGAGCGTTTTTTAGCGCCAGAGGTGGTGGTAACAGCTCTGATGCTCAGAATTCTATGAGCATCAGAGCTGTTACACCGTGACTAAAATCCACACTACAGTTTTGTAAAAGGGGGAGGGGTTAGTTTGTGATGACATATTCCATATTAGGCGAAGGTGTTTTCTGTGTTCTGTGCATTCGAAAGACATGGATTTCTGTTAGGATTGACGGTGTAGGATTGATCTGTACTAGTCTGGCTTGTTTAGTTTTACAATGGGTATATTGATGTTGTACTGCTCACTGCAGTATGTAAGATGCTGCCTTTTCCTAGGCATGTGTGATGTGTGGCTTGTTACTAAAAATCATGTTTTTCATACAGATGGGGGGTGCCAAAAAATGATGGGCCCAGGGTGTCACATATGCTAGGTACGCCACTGGGAAGGATACAGTTTAGGGGTGAAGAACTTTTGTACATGAAAGAGGAGATGTGTGTGTGATATATGTGATGATCTTCTGGTGGTCAAACAGCTTGAAAAGCGAGGGCCTCGGTATGTTTATCATAATCACCAAAGTAAAATAAAACAGTTTCTTGATCATGTCTCTTTAGCTATAAATGACAATATTATTATTAAGTCTTAAACAAAAGGAAAGATTTATAAACTCTAAAGAGTTTTACCTCATGCAAAATTGTCATTTCTTTAACAAGACATTAACTACTTTTTTCTGAGGCCCTCCAAGTACCTACAAATCCCAAATGTGGCCCTGCAAAGGGTTTGAGTTTGAGACCACTGCTCTATAGGCATAACAATAGCAATAACTATTTATCACTAATTTCTACTTTGGCTATTAGCTGTCTTAATCTAGACCCAGGAGGCCACATTATCACATGAAGCTATGGGGGTGGGGGGATAACTATGGCCGCTGCCATTTATATTAGTCATATCAAAATGTACAGCTGATTGTATATGAGTAGGAACCGCCGTTCAAGCCATGCTCTACTCCCACTTGGCCCGAGCTGCCATTCAAGCTTCTCAGGCCCCATTGACTGCTCCTGCCCCCCTTGCACCATTCAAGCGAGTGGGTACTGCTGGTCACTTCTTGGGCATGCCCCTCCGTCCAAGAGGGGTTTCTAATTAGCCATCGAGGGGTAGGAGCCCTCACTTTAGAGTGGAATAAATCCTAGTCCCCTTCCTCCTACATGTAACCCCCTCCGTTAATCTTGTGGCTGCCCCAGGGTCACCAATCCTGCCTGCTGTGATAAGCTTGGCCGTTGCCTTGGCGGTAGACATGTAGTTCATCAGGCGGGAAGGCAGGTGTCCTCTTCCTCCTGGTACGCCGCTGAAATGATGGCTGCGCTGGGAGAGACCTAATTTTAAAAAGGCCCGCCGCTTGTCTTGCCCCACCCCTTTCTTCCTCTTATTGGCTCCTCTGCTTCCTTCCTGTCTGTCGACCTGCGAGGCCCCGCCCCCTTTTGTGGCAGGCCTTGCGAGTTGCTCCAGCCTGCTTCTTTACTGTGTTATCCATCTAATGTGTTAGGATTAGCAAGTGCTAACTGAATTATGCAGAGTTTACGAGGAAGCGTTTAGGTCCTGTTTCTATAAAAATGCCTACCATTAGACACCTAGATTGATGCACCTACCCAAATTAGTTGCCTAACAATTTTTTAATTGGTTCAATCAGCACTGTTAATTGAACAGCATCATTAAAAAACAATTAAAAAATTAATTTGCAGAGGAGCCTAACTCAGTAGGCGCCATATAGGTATCTACACCGAGGCTCAAACCTGAAAAGTGGACATAGTTATGGGAAGAGTCTGGGCATGGATTGCCTTAGGCGCAATTTGATAAACGGTGCCTAGCCACTAGGCCCCATTATAGAATCTGGCCCTTAGTGCTGCTTAAATAAGAGGCAGTAGGCGTTCCCGTGTTAATGCAAGTACTGCACACTAATGAGAACATTAGCGCTCAACCTACAAATAAAAACAAAAGCCCTACAACAGTGCCACATTAAATCCAGATGAACAGTGTGAGAAAGTCCTGCATTAAAACACATTAAAAGCCTAAATTTTATTAAATTGTAGTAAAAAGGCCTCTTAGTACTCCTGGCGGAATTCTGTGCCATGCAGAATTATCTCTATTCTTTTTTCTCTAGTATGATTTAATGAAAATATTGAATTGTACTGAAATTCTGGATAATAATTAACAAAAATATTGTTTAAATGTTGTCAAATTTGCAGAATTTGGATTTTTTTTTTACACATAATTCCTCCAAGAGTACCTCTTAGTTTTAAAAAGAATTTTTTAAAGCATTTTTTAAGAAAGTAAAACCAAGTTAGTCCCTGAGCTGACCTATGTTAACAGGTGGGTTACAAATGAAATGAAAATGAAACAATAAAACTTACTTAGTCAGTGTTGAGTATTTTTGAAAATATATGATCACTTCCCAAGAAAGGAGTCATTTCTATCTCCAAAATAAAAACATACAAGACAGTTGACTGACCAAGTATCTGTTATGCACAGGCATGAGATAGAGCCTCAGATGAAGAACAATAACAGGTATTTTAAAAAAATTATTATAAACCAGGTGCAAGACTGACGGCTATTGAAGTTGTGTGCATAGCACATAACCTAAAAGGGGACATGGGCAGGTTGATGCATTCCAAAAAGTTGCACCAAGAGTTACAAAATTCTGGGGATGCACACTCAACTTGTGAACCGAGATTTACACCAAAGCTGGTCACAGGAATCGGTGACATGCGCTGTTCTATATAGAGCACTCTTCCCAGAGCACCCTTTAGCTCTATAGAGGGCACTATACGTTTATTACTAAATAGGGCTACTCACATTTGTGGGAGGGGTTGTAAGGAGACACTGTAGTTTCTCCATTGTTGCTACAGAGAGGCGTTGTATTTCTACACATTTAACAAGATGAGAGGGAGTCAAAGCACACAGTAAAGTAGCTACATATCTAACAATAACATGATAAAGTGTGATGCTAGAAAGTGAAAAATAAAGTAGGTAACTTACAATAAAAAAGTTATAAATCAATCTTTAAAAAACCCTTAAGTAGCTGTCTTCAAACATTCTTCTCATTTGTTTAGTGATCTGGGAAACATTCTGAGAGAGATCAGCAGCTGCAATTTTTTAAACTGCAGTCTAGCAAATCAGGGAGGCATTAGGACCCCAAATATCTTTTTCCAGCCTTTACTAAACATTTCTGTCCGTTACATCCATTCATGTCATCAGTTACTATGTCTTTTGTAAAAGTCTGATTCACCATCTGTACACTCCCATGGGGGCTGGACTAGAGGTAAAATGCTTTCTCTATGGAATTAAACAGCAATTTCACACTAAATGACTTTTAAGTATAATTTGTTAAAGAATATGATGTTTTGCAGAATATACAAACAGCCCAGACTGCTAAACTGCAAGTTAAGAAATATGATCTGACAGATTATCTATTCTAGATGGATATTTATAACACACAGAAAACTATAAAAAGCACATGAACAGAAAGGGCTTTTAAAAACAATCACCACATTCATTCTATCAGGAAAAACTGTCATCCCTAGTTAGTGTCCAAAAATACAAAACTGCTAGAAAAGAAAAAAAAATGCACTGCATTAATGCATGGTATCTTATTGCATGTTGTCCCTACTGTGGGCTAAATGCTATATATGGCACCCAAAAAAATCAGCACTGAAAAAGCACTATTCTATAAGCTGCACAGTTTATAGAATAACACTTATACCCAGGAAACATGACTCAATTTAGCCACAGCCATTTGCACCAACAAAAACGTAGTGCAAATGCCCATGTATTTTATTGTACACCGCTTTGAATTTTGGATTAAGTAGTATAAGAAATTTTTAATAAACCTTGAAACCTTATTGTTCTCTAAATTTAGGCACAGAGGCCCTAATTCTGTAATTACCCAGTAATTTAAAGGAACGTCCCCAATCCACTCATTCCTCGCCCATTTCCACACCTTTTTTGACTCTTTCATAACATTTAGGCATGAATCTGGGCCTAAATTTATGCACTTAATTGATTCCAATTAACAGCAATAATTGCTTGTTAAAATGCCAATTTTATTTATTCAGTTTTAATCTATACCATTCTCTCCAGGAAGCTCAGAACAGTTTACATGAATTTATTCAGGTACTCGAGCATTTTACCCTGCATCTCCCAGTGGGCTCACAAAAAGCGCTAATTAACTTGTTATTAAATTGCATGCACAATCTGGATATTTGACCAAAATTATATGCAATTTGGGGCGCTTTTTATAGAATTGGGGGATATAAATGCATCTGTGCTGTCAATGCTATTAA
The DNA here is from genome assembly GCF_902459505.1 of Geotrypetes seraphini. Classification (NCBI taxonomy): domain Eukaryota; kingdom Metazoa; phylum Chordata; class Amphibia; order Gymnophiona; family Dermophiidae; genus Geotrypetes; species Geotrypetes seraphini. The sequence continues at coordinate 165,639,466 of NC_047091.1, read as the reverse complement.
TATGCGATAAGCTTGTGCTGTTCTACATAGTAACTGTGAGCAAAGATGCTGGAAATATGCCAAATATCATATGTTTAATTTTTCCCACTAATGCATGGCAACTTCAAAACCTTGCAATACTTTAGTCCAGGGGTCCCATAGTTATTGAATTGTATTTACAAAATAGATATATAGAGTTCTTTAAAATACTGTGCTCAATAGACTGACTAGGCTTATTAGTGATTATTTATTGCAACAAAGAATTCCACAGGGAGAAAATAGGAATATTATAACAATAGCTCCTCAATATAACAAAATGCAATAAACTGAACTAAATAGGAGTAGAGCAACAACACTGTGTTTTATGTATAAAGTTGGAAACACTACATTCTGTGGTGTTTGTTTTAAATAGTGATCATGGCATATAAATTATTCACAATATAAACGACTGGGTGATAGTCAAAAATAAAGAAAAAATGTTCCTAAAAAGGTAGTAGCAACTAACAAACTGGTAAAGGAACAATAAAGCTGCTTCAAATAACTTTTAACCTTAAACGGTGCTCAGAATCCAAGATGGAATTTAAGACCTCAAAATGGGGACTAAACCCCTAAAGAGACTCTTTAGGGGTTTAGTCCCCATTTTGAGGTCTTAAATTCCATCTTGGATTCTGAGCACCGTTTAAGGTTAAAAGTTATTTGAAGCAGCTTTATATAAATTATTCATACATATTCAGTGCAATTTGTACAGTGACACAAGGAAGGAAGAACAGCTAAGGATGCCACTATCTGGATACCTAACTAGATAAAGTTAGGACTACAATTTTTCTGTTCTAACTTTATCCAGGTGGTTATCTAAATAACTGCCAGCTCCATCCTCACAGTACCCTAGTACTATATAGTGCTGAGATGATCTGTAAGGATACTTAGAAACACTAACCACATAGTGCTGTTGAAGATTCATGGCCAGCACCAACTGAGGCATTTATCTAACGACTTTTGCCATCCAGACAAATGCCTTTGAATTTCATTAAACCTGAATCAAAAAAGAAAATAATAAATTTCAAATCCCCAGAAATCATATTGTAGAAATCTCATTAGAAAGGGGTCCAAAACAGTTAAGTGACATTTTTACAAATGAAAGAGAAATTAAGATAAAGAAATGGACTAACTCCAGGGACTCAAAACAAATTATTATGCACTAACTTCCTCTATTCTATCTTCCCTCTCAGCCATCCTCACATACAGTAAACTGCGAAACTGACCTATTCTCAAAGAAATGTTGTAAGTGCTTAGGGGTAGAGAATGACACAGGGACAAATTTTTCTCCATCCCCACATGAACTCTTTCCCATCCTGGCGAGTTATTTTCCTGTCCTTGCCCCATTCCTGCAAGCTCTGCCCTCATTTGCACAAGCCTCAACACTTTAAAATCATAAGTGTTTGAGGCTTGTGCAGTTAAGACAGAGCTTACATAAATGGAGCAGGGACAGGGACAGCAACAAAACTCGCAAAGATGAGACAGGGAAATTAAATTCCTGTAGGGACGGGGAAAAATTTGTCCCCGTGCCATTCTCTACTTAGGGGTCATAGATTACTTCATCATAGTACAAGCATAAGAAAATTTAAGAAAAACAGTTGAATGAAAGAAACCACTTTTTGTTTCTGAGAAAAGAACAGTTTCCACCTATTCTATGTAGCTCTAGGAAAAAAAAAAAAAAGATTATTTTGCTCCCAGGAAACTTTCATCTCTAATTCTGAAGAACATATTGAGATACCAGACTTTATTAGGCCAGTAGACAAACAGATCTTGAGGTTATGTACAGCTGAGAATTATCCAAAAATTCTGTAACATTCAAACTATAAGTAGATACTTCAAACCTATCTGATAAGATTTCTGTCCCCTCAGATCCAAATCCTTCACCACTAACACATAAGGGCAAGGGGGAGGGAGGGAAGGAATGATTCAGAAGCTTTCAGACTGTCTTTATAGTACAGGCGGTCCCCGAGTTATAAACGCTCGACTTAAAGTACGAGAAATACTTAAGAATGCAGTTGCGGCATCATTTGATTTCACTGAGCAGTGGCTTAGACCCCTACACTTCTCCTGTAGCAGATTCAGGAATGATGCATGGCCACATTAAGAACAGTGTATGGTTATGCATGCTGTGCCTTAGAGGGAACACTGGGGACAATTGACCCTTTTGTTAGCTGGGAGCAGAGGTAAGCAGCAAGAATCTTAAAATCTACAAGTTCTGAGTTACATACAAATCTAATTTAAGAATGGCTTTAAAAACGTAACTCGTTCTTAACCTGGGAACTGCCTGTATCTCTATAACATATCACAGTGAGATAATTGCCACTTAGAAAATTAGAGTAATTTAATAGAGTAAAACCTTGGTTTGTAAGCATAATTCGTTCCAGAAGCATGCTCATAATCCAAAACACTCATATATCAAAGTGAATTTCCACATAGAAAGATTCATTCCACAACCCAAAAACTTTAATACAAAATTCTGTATGCTGTGAGCGCTTGAGCTATGGCTAAATTGGGTGTGACACTTCTATTACGTTCAGCTGCGCTTGGCGTAAGATAAACGTAGTGCATGCCTGTACTGTGGGTAAATTGGGCGTCACACTTTTATTATGTTCAGCCGCACTCAGAGTAAGATGTGTGTGCTTCAACTGTGGGTTCTGATGACATGACGCGCGATATGTGTTCGTACTACCGAGTTAAAATTTAATAAAATGTTTTGCTCATCTTGCAAAGCTCTCGCAAACCACGTTACTCACTATCCAAGGTTTGACTGTATTTCTGAACTTTCCTAAAGGATTTCAAATGGCTATAAACCTCATCCTCTTTTTCATTACAGCAGTCACAAGTTTTCAGATCTCTAATGCTGTGTGCTACAATTTCTCTATCCTGACTCCAGTCTCCGTCATCAGTTAAATTGTGATTCATGACACTGGTAACAGAGGATTGCATATTCAGAATAAACCAATCTAGTAGACTGGCATAACTCATCTAGCAGTGTATGAGTGTTTAGTTGTGTCCACTAGTGTCATATTTGAGTAGGAAAACTTTGTAGAAGAATATGGTACAAATATAAACAAACCTCTGGGGAAACTGAAATGTATCTACAGCTCTTCTATGTTCTATTATCATAACATCATATTTATCTTTATTTATTTGAACATTTTAACAAGCAATTATTGGCACTAAAGCACAGTTACTTACCGTAACAGGTGTTATCCAGGGACAGCAGGCAGATATTCTTGACTGATGGGTGACGGCACCGACGGAGCCCCGGTACGGACAATTTTAGAGTGATTGCACTCTAAGAACTTGGAAAGTTCTAGCAGGTCGCACCGCGCACGCGCGAGTGCCTTCCCGCCCGACAGAGGCGCGCGGTCCCCAGTTAGGATAAGCCAGCTAAGAAGCCAACCCGGGGAGGTGGGTGGGACGCAAGAATATCTGCCTGCTGTCCCTGGATAACACCTGTTACGGTAAGTAACTGTGCTTTATCCCAGGACAAGCAGGCAGCATATTCTTGACTGATGGGTGACCTCCAAGCTAACAAAAAGAGGGATGGAGGGAAGGTTGGCCATTAGGAAAACAAATTTTGCAAAACAGATTGGCTGAAGTGTCCATCCCGTCTGGAGAATGCATCCAGACAATAGTGAGATGTAAAAGTATGAACTGAGGACCAAGTAGCAGCCTTGCAGATTTCCTCAATAGGAGTGGAACGGAGGAAAGCCACAGATGCTGCCATAGCTCTAACTCTATGGGCCGTGACAGAACCTTCCAGTGTCAGTCCGGACTGAGCATAACAAAATGAAATGCACGCTGCAAGCCAATTTGACAACGTACGTTTAGTAACAGGACGTCCTAATTTATTCGGATCAAAGGACAGAAAGAGTTGGGGAGATGATCTGTGGGGCTTAGTACACTCTAAATAGTAAGCTAGAGCCCACTTACAGTCCAAAGTATGCAGAGCCTGTTCTCCAGAATGCGAGTGAGGTTTCGGAAAGAAGACAGGCAGAACAATGGATTGGTTGAGATGGAATTCAGAGACAACCTTAGGGAGAAACTTTGGATGTGTACGCAGAACCACCTTGTCATGATGAAAGACAGTAAAAGGTGGATCTGCAACTAGTGCATGTAGCTCACTGACCCTCCTGGCAGAGGTAAGAGCAATAAGGAAAAGTACCTTCCAAGTGAGAAACTTGAAAGGAGCGGTAGCCAAAGGTTCAAATGGAGGCTTCATTAAGGCGGAAAGAACCACATTGAGATCCCAGATTACAGGAGGGGCTTTAAGAGGTGGTTTCACATTGAAAAGACCCCGCATGAATCTGGACACCAAGGGATGAGCTGAGAGAAGTTTTCCATGAACTGGCTCATGAAAAGCAGCAATAGCACTGAGGTGGAATCTGATGGAAGTAGACTTGAGACCAAAGTCAGACAAAGAAAGAAGATAATCCAACAATGTCTCCACTGCAAGGGAAGTGGGATCAAGATGATGAAGAAGACACCAGGAAGAAAATCGTGTCCACTTCTGATGGTAACATTGCAGAGTGGCCGGTTTCCTGGATGCGTCCAGAATGGAACGAACGGGCTGAGACAAAAGAGTATCATGAGAAGTCAGCCTGAGAGATACCAAGCTGTCAGGTGCAGAGACTGGAGATTGGGATGTAGAAGGGTCTCCTGATGCTGTGTAAGCAGAGAAGGGAACAGTGGAAGAAGAAAGGGTTCCCTGGAACTGAGTTGAAGTAGAAGGGAGAACCAATGTTGCCTGGGCCACCGTGGAGCAATCAGAATCATGGTGGCTCGTTCCCTCTTGAGCTTGAACAAGGTTCTTAACATGAGAGGCAGAGGAGGGAAAGCGTACAGGAACAGATTGGACCAGTCGAGGAGAAATGCATTCGCTGCCAGACGGTGAGGAGAGTAGAGTCTGGAGCAGAATAGGGGCAGCTGGTGATTGTGAGGAGCTGCAAAGAGGTCTATCTGAGGAGTGCCCCACTGAGCGAAGATGGACTGTAGGGTTAAAGGATCGAGAGTCCACTCGTGAGGCTGAAGAATTCTGCTGAGTTTGTCCGCCAAGGAATTCTGTTCTCCCTGAATGTAGATAGATTTCAGGAAAAGATGGTGATCTGGGGCCCAAGCCCAAATCTTCTGGGCTTCCTGGCACAAGAGGCGAGAGCCTGTCCCAACCTGCTTGTTGATGTAGTACATCGCAACTTGATTGTCTGTGCACAGCAGGAGGACTTGAGGAAAGAGAAGATGTTGGAAGGCCTTGAGGGCATAAAACATCGCTCTGAGTTCCAGGAAATTGATGTGATGCTTCATTTCCTGGGCTGTCCAAAGTCCTTGAGTTTGGAACTCGTTCAAATGAGCTCCCCAGGCATAAGGGGAGGCGTCGGTGGTGATGATAAGTTGATGAGGAGGTAGATGGAACAGAAGACCTCTGGAGAGATTTGAGGATATCAACCACCATTGTAGAGACTGACGAAAAGATGATGTCACAGATATGTGACGTGAGCAAGGATCCATCGCTTGGGACCACTGGGTAGCTAGGGTCCATTGAGGAGTGCGCAGGTGAAGACGTGCGAAGGGTGTGACATGAACTGTGGAGGCCATGTGACCCAAGAGTATCATCATTTGCTTGGCAGAGATGGAACGTTGTGGAAGCACCTGCTGACATAGAGATTGAAGCATGTGAAGACGGTTGGACGGCAGGAACGCTCTCATGAGGACTGTGTCCAAGACCGCTCCAATGAATTGAAGTCTCTGAGTGGGGATGAGATGAGATTTGGGTAGATTGATCTCGAACCCCAGAAATTGTAGAAACAGGATGGTCTGGTTGGTGGCCTGGAGTACTGTCTGAGATGAATTGGCCTTTATCAACCAATCGTCCAGGTAAGGAAACACCTGAAGGTGGTGGGAACGTAGAAAGGCAGCCACCACAATCAGACATTTGGTAAACACTCTTGGAGAGGAGGCAAGACCGAAGGGTAGCACCTTGTACTGGTAATGACAATGATTGATCATGAAGCGTAGGTACTGTCTGGAGGCCAGATTGACCGGTATGTGAGTGTATGCTTCTTTGAGATCGAGGGAACATAGCCAGTCGCCTTGATTGAGAAGAGGGTAAAGAGTGGCCAGAGAAAGCATTCTGAATTTCTCTTTGAGCAAGCATTTGTTGAGATCGCGAAGATCTAAAATGGGTCTGAGATCTCCTGTTTTTTTGGGAACTAGAAAATAACGGGAGTAGAATCCCAGCCCCTTTTGATCTAGAGGAACTTCCTCTATGGCGTTCAGAAGGAGGAGGGATTGAACCTCTTGAAGAAGGAGGGAAGACTGAGGAGTGTTCAAAGCAGACTCTTTTGGTAGACCTTGGGCAGGAAGAGTCTGAAAGTTGAGAGAGTAGCCGTGGCGGATGATGTTGAGGACCCACTGATCCGAGGTGATGGTTTCCCAACGGCTTATGAAATGAGTAAGGCGTCCTCCTATAGGCAGCGGAAGATGGGCAGATGGAGGGATACTGGCTATGTCCTGGAGAACCAAGTCAAAAGGGTTGTGAGGATTTTTGTGGAGGAGGAGGCTTCACCTGTTGTTGCTGCTGTGCCGGTCTATTGTTTTGCCTCTGCTGTTGCCTCTGACGCCTGGGTTGTTGAGGTGCCGGTGGCAAAGGACGAGCCACAAATCGACGTTGGTATGCCGATTGCTGACGAAAGGGCCTGGTAGGTGGGGGTCTTCTTTTTTGTTTTGAGGAGAGTATCCCATCTAGTCTGATGAGCTGAGAGCTTTTGGGTAGTGGAGTCCTTGGATTCTCCAAACAGCTCATCCCCCAGGCAAGGTGCATTAGCCAGTCGATCCTGATGATTAACATCAAGTTCTGAAACTCTGAGCCAGGCCAGTCGACGCATGGCCACCGACATAGCCGTGGCCCGAGAAATCAGCTCAAAGGTGTCATAGATCGATCTAACCATGAACTTACGAAGTTGTAAGAGCGATGAAGAAGTTTGGCGAAAGGCAGATCTTTTACGGTCAGGGAGGTATTTTTCAAAAGATGACAAATTCTGAATGAGATGCTTAAGGTAGAAAGAAAAATGGAAAGCATAGTTCCCTGATCTATTAGCAAGCATCGCATTCTGATATAACCTCTTGCCAAACTTATCCATGCTTTACCTTCTCTGCCAGGAGGGACAGAGGCGTACACACTAGCCCCCGTAGATTTCTTTAAAGTGGATTCCACCAATAAAGATTCATGAGGGAGTTGCGGTTTGTCAAAACCTGGAATAGGTATGACCTTATATAAGGAGTCCAGTTTGCGAGGAGCTCCTGGGATGGTCAAGGGCGTCTCTAGATTTTTGTAGAAAGTTTCTCGCAAAATATCATGGAGAGGCAATTTTAGGAATTCCCTTGGAGGCTGGTCAAAGTCCAGTGCATCGAGAAATGCCTTGGATTTTTTAGATTCAGCCTCCAAGGGAATAGAGAGAGAGTCACACATCTCTTTGAGAAAAGAGGTGAAAGAAGTTGCATCAGGTTTGGAGGACGGATCTAAACCAGAAGGATCCTCGTCCCCTGACGAACACTCTCCCTCAGAGAGGAAAGGCTCCTCTGAATCACCCCACAGATCAGGGTCCCTCACTTGAAAGCTGCGGTCCCGTGACTCCGGTGTGGAGGGTTCCAGGTGTCGAGTTTTGTGAGTCGACTTACCAGACCTCTGTGAAACGGTACCGGGAGATGTTATAGGGTGTGCCGGTGCCGAAGTGTGCACGGCCTGGTGTAAGGACCTCAGTTCCGGCGCTAAGATCGGCATGGATACCGATGAAGCCGTATGTACCGGTACCTACAATGTGGATACCGATAAAAGAGGCTGCTCCACTGCCGGTACCGGTGGCTCAGACCGGACCGGGACTGGAAGGCTCGGTGTCAAAAGAGCAGGAAGGAGCTTCTGTAATTGCTCCTTGAGCTGCACTTGCAGGACGGCGGCAATTCGCTCGTCCAGCGAAGGCACCGGTACCGCTTTTTTCTTCTGCGGTACCTTTGGTGCTGCTCTACACTCCGAAGAGGAACCCGAGGTCGAGGGGCTCACCTCAATCGGAGCGGAGCGCTTCCGTGGGCGCCTCAAGGTCGGCAGGATTGGGCTCGCTGCCACTGAGACCGGAGGGCGCTCCAGCGGGGAAGGCTTCTTAGCCGGCTTACCTGAGGGATGCGACGCCGGCGCGGTGTTGCACGGCGTCGATGAGGTAGGTGCCGACTGCGTCGGGGCCGAAGTCAGGGCCGGTGCCGCCGAATCCGACATCTCGGTACCAAATAATAACCGCTGTTGGATCTGGCGGTTTTTTAAAGTTCTCTTTTTTAGAGTGGCACAGCGGGTGCAGGTGGATGCCCGATGGTCAGGACCCAGGCACTGTAAGCACCAGTTGTGCGGGTCGGTGAGAGAAATGGGCCTTGCGCACCGCTGGCACTTCTTAAAACCGGGTTGGGGGGGCATGAACGTGAAAACGGCTTCTGCCAAATCGAAGGCTGAGGCCTCGATGGTGGCAGCAGGCCCCGCTGGGGCGAACCCGAAAAAAGAAGAAAAAAAGAAAAGAAAATTCTCTTTTTTTTTTTAGAAAATAAGAAAAAGAAAAAGAAGGAAATATAATTCCGAAAAGGTTTACGCGAGCGGGAAGGCGTTTGAGAAAAAATTTTCAACAGCCGTTGAAAGTGCGTCTTCTTAGCTCCGCGGAAACTAAGAAACTGGGGACCGCGCGCCTCTGTCGGGCGGGAAGGCACTCGCGCGTGCGCGGTGCGGCCTGCTAGAACTTTCCAAGTTCTTAGAGTGCAATCACTCTAAAATTGTCCGTACCGGGGCTCCGTCGGTGCCGTCACCCATCAGTCAAGAATATGCTGCCTGCTTGTCCTGGGATAATTACAATTACAAACTACATGCTTAAATTTAGGTGCAGGATCTGCACCTAAATTTTAAATACAAGTTAAAAAAAAAAAGGATGCATAAATTGACAGGAAGATCAGGTGTGTTTTCATTGGTGCAGATGGCCATGCCTAAAGTTAGGCGCTGTTTCCAGGCATAGGCACTATTCTATAAACCATGCCTAACTTTAAGCATGGTTTATAGAATAGTCACTAATATTTTAGATGTCATATATAGAATTTATCCCTTAATATACTGTAATTTGAACACAGTAAACATCATAGCACTGAATTCCAAGGTTCGAAATCAAGTATTAAAAGTACTTGGGATCTAGCTAGGTACTTGGGACATGGTTGTCTACTGTTGGAAACAGGATACTGGACTTGATGGACCTTTGGTCTGTCAATTCTTACGTTCTTATGGATTTGACTTTAAGTTTGGGGAATTTAATGTAGTGAGTAAAGAAGAACAATTAAAACCCAGAGAAGTGAAAGTGAACAGCATAATAACAGAAAGGTGGAGAATTTTATATGTAGGATTGTGAGAATAAAGTGCAGTAGTGAAAATTATTTGAATTTCTAATTCATCAGGTATAAAAAAAAAGTATTTACTAAAAAGGATTCTTTTTTAGATATAAAATTTGTCTTATGCCTCAGCTGATTTTTTTAGACTATGAAACTATTAAACATATAAATTACTTCAAGACAATGTTATGACATTCAGAGATCACAACTGCTTTTCCCAGAAACATTATAGTTGCTAGAAATCAGCAAAAAATTAGAGAAATTATAAATGTGTAATACTGTATCAGAGTCTCAAGGGAAGCCTGAGCTGCTCTCTCACACTAGCATTCTATAGTATGCACTGCTTAGCAGTGCACGCTGCAATTTGCCACCCTTTATAGGACTACCCACTTTATGTAAGTCTTGATCCAAGGCTGGTTGGTACAGGAGTTTCTTTCAAAAGCATTCTGACATCTCAGTTAAATCAGGCTGAAAGACTCCTGTGGCTGAGGTGCAGAATTATTGTTCATACCCTCTTCTCTTTATTTTAATGGGAAGGCATTTTTAAAACATGCTCTTAAAAAGTAACAAATTAATTTTGTCAGAGATTTCTAATGCTTCATGAAGATTTTTTAAATAATTCCATCAAAGAAATGAATTTAATTTTTATTTTCAACTGACTCCATCTCATAACACCAAATATCCTTTGATTAGTAAATTGGTAATGTTCTTAAGCAATTTCCAGTTAGTGTTCTGTCAGTCAGATCAAATGGCTTATTACAGTATGAGGTTGTGCAGGCAGAAATATTTTCTTTTAATTTTAGTTTGTATAATTCCTTATTTTGTGATAATGTGTGCTATTCAGTAATAGCATGCACTACATAATACACACTCAGAGGCATGTTTACTAAAGTATGGTAAGAATTTGCACTTACTACGGCCTAGATTCACTAAACTCACCTTTGTTGGGCGATCCGTAGGCGATCCGTGGCCGAGTCTTGCCGGACGACTGATTCACTACAAGTCCTCACGCAAATTAATGTGATCGGAGGCATGCCCCACAGCGACCCCACGGATCACTGCAGAGTGATCCAGACGCATGTGCAGACCGCAGAAGCGAGGTCAAAACATAAGGGGGGGGTGTGGCTACAGTTTTGAGTGGACATTAAAGGAACAGAACACGTTTTAGCCAGATATGGAACAGAACATGCTTTTAACCCGTGGGTTAAAACCACAGGCTCACATCGCAGGAACAGGGCAACAGAGAGCAAGAGAGTCGGCAGGGACAGGGCGGCAGAGAGCAGGAGAGTTGACAGGAACTGGCCCTCAGCAGTCACTTCTTTTTAGATCGGCCAGCCCAATCGGTGTTCTTCCTTCTTCTGTTTAGTGAATCGCTGCCTTCCTACGTTGCATGCCATTTCCCCTCATTTGCATGAGCGGATCGGATCAGGTGGGAGGTTGATCAGTCGGGAGGTTAGTGAATCAGGTTGGGGTACGCTCGCAAACTGGTCGGGACACAATCGGTGAGCTTAGTGAATCTAGCCCTTAATCTCTTAAGTGCAAAACCTAAGATGCAGTAGTAAGTACAAAGCCCACGCAATAATGCAGAGAGCATGCCCAGTATACTCTAAATTTAACATACACGGTTGACATTTATGGTGCAATTCCAAAAACCAGCTACTAACATCTACATGCATTTTACAAGTTTAGAACAGAGGTGCCCACACTTTTTTGGCTTGTGAGCTACTTTTAAAATGACCACGTCAAAATGATCTACCAACAATAAAATTTTAAAAATCACAAAGCACACTGTACGCAGAGAAAATGTTAATTATAATTTATATTCGGGGGTTTTTTCAAAGAGGTCAAGGCAGATGACTTTAAAATATGCAATGTCACCTCAGTAACAACTATACAAAAATAGACAAATATACCCCCTCTCTTTTACTAAACCACATTAGCGGTTTTTAGCGCAGGAAACTGCACTAAGGGCTCCTTTTACGAAGGCGCGTTAGGGCCTTAACGCGCGGAATAGCGCGGACTAGCCGCTACCACCTCCTTTGAGCAGGTGGTAGATTTTCGGCTAGTGCACGCTATAGCACGTGCTAATCCAGTGCGTGCGCTAAAACGCTTAGCACAGCTTCATAAAAGGAGCCCTAAATGTCCTGTGCTGTTCCCGATGCTCATAGGCTCCCTGTGCTAAAAACCGCTATTGCAGTTTAATAAAAAAGGGCAATAGTGAAAAATATAGTCAGCAGATATAAATTCTCAAAACGGACACATTTTGATCACTAAAATAAAAATAAAATCATTTTTCCTACCTTTTTGTCTGGTGATTTCATGAGTCTCTGGTTGCACTTCCTTCTGACCGTGCATCCAATATTTTCTTTCTTCCTCCTGCATGCTTCCTATCCTCCAGACCTCATTCCATTCACCAACCAACATCTCTCTGTCCCTCCATGAGTCCAACTTTTTCTTCCTCTCTCCCTGCCCCCTCCCCTTTTTCTTTCTCTCTCTCCATGCCTTCTTTCTTTCTTCCTGTTCCCTTTTCTTTCTCTCTCCCTGCCCCCCTTTCTTTCTCTCTCCTGCCGCCTATTTCTCCCTACTTCCCCGCTGCCGCAAAATCCAGGCCTGCACTGGACCCACAAGCCTCCCCCGCCTTCCCCACCGTCAATTTTGATATCAGAGATGAAGTTCCGGGCCAGCAATTCAGAGCTGTTACTGCTGTGGCCAGCGCTAAAAAATGCGCTATGGTTTTGTAAAAGGGGGGGAGGGGGTAGTTAGTTAGTGTGTGTGGCAATCTAGTCCTGGTGCAGAATGAGTGTATATTAAGCATTTAACTCTACTCTGTTTTCTCTCTTTCAACCTGTTCTTAATCTATATAATAGGACATTACCTCCTATTCCATGTTAATATTACTCTACATTTAGACAGTGTGAAGGTCCACTAATTCTGATCAATAGCTTCCATATCAAATTACTCCTAATATAGATGGTTTTGCTTATTGAATCATGCTTATGATCATCTTAAGTATAATATAAAAATATCAACCTGCACCCTATCTCTGGCTCATTCTCTTATTTTCCCTTAGTCTAAATTCAACTTATGAGTTCTATCTGACCTTCTCTTAATTATAATTTCAAACTTTAGGTTATTCATAAGACACTCTGCTAAGGAAAAAATATCAAAATAATGAAGGACCTATGTTATTTTTGTAAGAAATAGAAACTATTTAGAAATATTAAAAACAATTAAAGTGGAAAAACAATTATATAAGTAGATGTTTCAGTTTAAAAAATCATTCATGTGTGGCATCAACAGTGATTTTTTATTTTATATTTAGATTAATAAAAGGGCTTAAAACTTACTACTAATCATTTCTATAGCCCTACTACACATGGGCAATGCTGTATACATTATAGGCCATTTTTACAAAGCTGAGGTAATGATTCCCAGCATGGCAAATATGACAAAACCCAAAAGAACTGAATGGACTACATCACATTTGCCGCATGGAACTTGCTACCATGGCTTTGTAAAAGGGGCCCTATATGCATGTACTTTCTCTGTCCCTAGTGGGCTCACAATCTACTGTAAGTACATATTTTTGTACCTGGGGTAATGGATGGTTACATGACTTGCCCAGTTTACAAGGAGTTGCAGTGCGATCTAAAACTAGTTCCTTAGGCTCTCAATCCACTGCACTATTAGGCTACTCCTCACACTTGATATAGTTTAAATTCACAATGACTAACAAGATTTCTGATATAAAGAAAAGAAAAGGTTGTGCTTAGGCCTATTTTCACTATGTAACAGCAGGACAAAAAATAAGAGTCAACCCTTTTTTGACCCGTTTTCCAAATGATTAACCTTTCATGAACTAATTGTTTACATTAGCATAAACTTCCTATGAGTCACAGCTAGCCTATCCAGTCAGAGAACAGTTAGTTTGTTCTAACAAGTCATACCTTTTTACAATATTGCTTAACCATTTTTATTTAGGTTTTCCTGTTGAGCAGGTTCTGTAATACGTGCTGGAGCTGTAAAACACAGCATGATAGGAATTTATCAGTCAGTGACCACAGCAGAGATACAGTTTGTGCAGGTAACACTGCCAAGATCACATTTTGGCAGACATGTCCACTCTACTGTATTTTATTATTAATTTATAGCATCCTCTGTATTCATAAGTGCATCTTTGGAATAGACTAGATCAGAATAATTTATTTTTGACTTTTTTCATTTTAAACTGCCCTCTGAAGAGGGCACATTCTAGCATTAGCTGGAGTGAGGACATTAAGTGAAGCCATCTTATCATACACATAAGAAGGTAATAACTGTGTAATAAAAGTAATTACACTTGGTCTATGTAGTCTAATTGTGAGTTTTAAATTCCATTTTGCCAAATGTCTAAAAAGTGCTTGAATTCAGGACATGAGCAGATAAACAGTATCATTATTTACATAGGGGACCTTTTACCGCCTAGAATTCTTTTGATTGAGGTGGTATAGAAAAATAAAGTTATGTTGTTATGTAACATGGTTCACAGTACTGCGTTCCACATTAGGCCCTCTTTTATGAAGCTCAGCTAGCCAGTGCTGCACAGCAAATGTGCCAAAGTCCTTTAAATTCATACGGGTTTTGGATGTTCCTTCACTAACCAGTTAGCGCATCTACATTACTGTGTTCTAACTGGTTCCCATACAGATAATACATGAGTCCTTACTGCCTACAAAACAGATGGTGGTAAGTGCTCCAGCAGTAATTTTTCAAAAATGGCTGCATGCTGATGACAATATTAGCTGTTATCATGAACGTGTGTAATTCTCAACACCTTCAATAACCCCTCACTTCAAAGGATGTACATATTTAGACCCTCAGAAGTACCACCTAATACTCAAAAAGTTTCATTGTATTAGTTTCATTGTACTACTTCCTCACCGGATCTTCCAACTTCTAACAATTTTAGTGCATTTATTTAACCACTTTAAGTGTATATAGATGTTTAGGATACTTAGCTTATATTCGTGGTCCTATTTTCAGGGATTATACCACCAACATGTTTCACCCAAAGGGGTTTTCTCAAGGCTCATATCCCTGGTAATATGAACAAAATCACATTTGCCATCACTAAAGTGTTCTTCAAACAATAAAAACACATCTTATTAAAAGGTGACTATAGTATATAAATAGTATCATTACTCAGTCTTATCCACATACCTTTTTTAAGATTAACGCCTCTACAACCGACCACTGAAATTTATTTCAAAATGGCCACGGCGTCTTACTGCTAGCTTAAAATAGCCCTCCCAGAACAGCTGACAGTGACGACATCAAGACGGCACTATTGCCGAAAAAGGGTTTAAAAAAATTTTATGATTTAACGGATATAGTATCCACATGTTCATACTCCATAATTTTACTACCCCGACTTTTTGAGTATTAGGTGGTACTTCTGAGGTCTGCATATGTACATCCTTTGAAGTGAGGAGATTCAAGACAAGGTTGACAAGTTTCTGCTGAACCGGAATGTACGCAGGCGAGGCTGGTCTCATTTAGGGCACTGGTCTTTGACCTGGGGGCCGCTGCGTGAGCGGACTATTGGGCGCGATGGACCACTGGTCTGACCCAGCAGCGGCAATTCTTATGTTGAGAATTATACATGTTTATGATAACAGTTGAATGAATCATATTCTCTCATGAAAATTTCTTTAGCAAACATAGTGCTGTTTTGAAAGATGACAATATTAGCACACAACCATTAATGAAATTTAAAAAAATTGGGGTTTTTATGGCCTTGGTAAAAATGGCCTTTACTGGTGAAATGTGCGCTAAGGGCATTTGATAACACAGGTTAGTAAAAGGACCTCCTAGTGATTTATTAGCAGGATACATGTCACAATTAGACAGTTCAGTTCTATATAGTTAATACACTTCTCCCTCCATATTTGTGATGGTTAGGGGCGGAACAGACCCACGAATATGGAAAAACCGCAAATAACTTTTATATGTTTTTCGCATTTTTTATTTTTTTTTTTGTAACAGCCACTGTTAATAGTACTGAAATCGCAAATAACAAAAATACAGCTTCTTTCTTCCTGAAGACCCGAAGGCAGGGGGGAGGCAATGGAGAAATCATTGTCTTCTTGCTAGTAAAGCACAAAGAAAAGTCCGCTCAGAAGAGAAGCAGGGGGAAGCCCAGCGAAGGAAATTCCTGGGGCGGATACTGTGCGCGTGCGCTCTTTCGCAATTCTAGGCAGCAGCAGCCTTCCTTCTTCAAAATTGGCATTATTACTATTACTGCATTATATTTTCCTCCTGCTTTATAAGTGCGCCACTAGCTGCAGTGCTGCTTCTGTCTGCACACTTTATTTTCATTGAAAAGGGCCCGAGGCGGAAGAGCTCACAAGAGCTTGCCAAGCTTTTTATTTATTTAGGGCTCCTTTTACAAAGGTGCGCTAGCATTTTTAGCACATGCACCAGATTAGCGCGCACTAGCCGAAAAACTACCGCCTGCTCAAGAGGAGGCGGTAGCGGCTAGCGCAGGCGGCATTTTAGCGCGTGCTATTCTGCGCGTTAAGGCCCTAACGTGCCTTCGTAAAAGGAGCCCAAGTGTTTGGGGTTTTTTTTTTAATTTGCAGTTTGGCGAAATCACCGCGTACTTTTGTTTAATCGTATCTGAAGCTAGGAAGCAGCGTTTTTCTGTGTGAACGCTGGGAAGCGGCAAAATTTTTATCGGTACTGTACTTTACTAATGGATGATGTAATTTGGGAGGGGGAGGAGCCAGCATGCCAAAAATAGCGAATAAGTGAAACCGCGAGTTCTTAAACCAGAGGGAGAAGTGTATTTCAAACATAAAATTTCAAACATAAAACTGTGGCTTAACTACTGGTTCCGCCACAAATAAGTATCCATGCATTTAGTGGACATAAAGATTAGGGAAACGTGCCTTGAGACACAGGAAGAAGGAAACTGCAGGCAGCAAAAACAGATATGGCAATCTCTACCTGGAGAAATCCCAAATGTCTTAATTCACCTCTAGTGCTTCCTTGTATTGTAATGTTTATCTTAGGTAGTCCACAATGTACTAAACTGGTCTCCTTTGCTTACTGTACCTTTGTAGGCATATAGTGCGATGCACATATACCAGATTAGATTAAAAGACCATAAACCCGCAATTCCCCAAAGCAGTGACAGGACAGTGAAGTTGGGGGCGTTTCACGCCTCTCTCTTAAGGCAATGTGAAAGTGAATGTGGCACTAGTCCACTTCTTTCTATTTACAACTGCTAGTGAAAGCGACTTGCAGGGGGGCCCCGGGGGGGGGGGGCTCGTCATTGGCTCTCACTGCACTAATTTTGTGTGCATGTGTGCGCTTTCTTTTCTCCTTGAAACAATGAAAGTGTTACACAGACACACACACACTGCCCCTCCCCACCCCCACCCCGCGCCACCTTTCCCGCGAGGGCTATCCAGCAGCCGGGCTGAGGCGCGGGCCCAGCGGCGGGATGACAGGGAACGAGCCGGGCGGGCTTCACTCCGTCAGACCTCTGGCATTTGCCAAGCACTTCGCCGCACGGTGCAGCCGCGCCGAGGGCCCGGCGCCGAGGGAGAAGGCATCGCCGCCGAGCGCCCCTGAGGGGCAGAGGCAGCCCGCGCGCACGGCGGACGGAGCGCGAGGACGGCCGCCCGCCCAACTGCAAACTGACAATTCCAACGGCTCCTGCCACGGCCCCGCCGCGCGCGCTCGGCCCCCGAGGCGCAGCAGCCCTTCATTGACTGGCGGCGACCTGGGAAGGGGTGGGGGAGGAGGAGGAGGTGGGAGCTCGCGTGCAACGGTGTCCCCCCCACCCCTGGATTCAGTTTCGTTTCTCCTAGCGGCTCGCCGGCGTGCGGACCTCGGTTTCCCCGTCCCCCCCTCCCCCCCCCTCCGGAGGGACCCGACAGACTGAGGGAGAAGGAGACGGAGTGAAGCGGCGGCAGCGGTCGCGGGAGCTGCGAAAACTTTCTTAAAGGGACAGTAGCGCCGGCTGTTCGCCCGCTCTGCACGTTCCTCTCACTGCTTAGCATCACGAGGGGGTTTCGCTACTAGAGGGACGGTCTCCCCTCCCCCAAAAAATAAAACACCACCTTCTGTTTAAAAAAAAAGGTGACTCGAGAAACTGAACGTCTGCCGGCGAACTCTGCTGCCTTTTTTTTTTTTCTCTCTCTCTCTCGACGATTTACGTTTAAGGGGGATTTTGGACCTTGGTGTGGATGGAGAATTTTGTGACTGTAAAATAATTTGGAAAAGGGCCTTCTTTTCTCCATCAGCGAAAGTGGGGGAAGGGTCTCAGGTGTAAAGTAAAGCCCATTCCCCCCCCACCACCACACACACACCCCACTACTTTCCTCATCTCCATGAGCGTTAGGAGTGACAGGAAAAGCATACAGATTAGTTCCCCCAGCCTGTGACGAAGCATCGGGGCTTGTGGGACACGTTTTGATCAGAGCAAGAACAATCCCGGGGGAATATAAACTCACTCGGTTGGGAAATTCTCCAAATCCCCCAGTGACCCTGTCCTATAATTGACCCTGCCGGAGCCCTCGCTTGCACTGCGCATGCTCCAGGCTGGACAGCTCCTGAGAGGGAAATTTAAAAACGGTTTGGAGACAGAATTACAAAGAGGGATCCCCATAGTAGAAGCGAACAGCACATCTACTCCAGGTACTTTAGGATTTTTATTTCTGCTGTTATTACTGTATTTCCTTCTTATGTATTTCAAAAATCATACGAACGAAACCCCCACGTTTTCCCCAGTTTTGACCATTTAGCCAGTGGTTTGTAGAGCCCTGTCTGGGTTTTTACAGTTAACAGTGTTGAATGAAGTGTTGCTTTTTTTTTTTTTTTTTTTAGTGCAAGTCTTAACTTATTACATTTGCAAGAATGTTCATCTCTTTCAAAGGTTAATGTCGTTATGTTTTTTAATACATTGAAAAACCCCAGTAAAAAGTTTAGCTGCATTTTAAACTTTTTAAATCTAGATAGAAAATTGCATATTTTCATCAGAATTCTGCCATACATTTTTTGAATAAATATGCAAATTTTCAAATAATAATGCATTGTTTGTGGCTGCCCCTTGATAGTGAATACAACATCATATTAGCTTATGGTGCAATGTAACATTTAATAATGCACTATATCAGTCCTATTTTTTTACTTCATGCATGATTTTTCTTTGTTTCATTTCTTAGTAGTGCTGAAATGCTGGATAGCAGTTTCAAACAAAAATGTTTTCTCTTCTTCCCAGGACATGATAGAGAGTGATATATCAGCCATAATGTCAGGAATAATTCGAAATTCAGGCCAAACTCATCACTCCTCAGGTCAAGAGTATAGGTGAGCAATTTTATTTAAGCACATTAATCACTATGATATTTACAGTGCATTTATGTAATTATATGAATATAAATAAGCACATTCTTCATTATAGTTATAAAGAAGCAATGTTTTAAATCCAAGTTTGTTTTATGGTGGCTAATGATCTTAATGCCATTTCATGGCTCTTAAATCTGCTGCAGGCAGCGTTTCTGACAATGTGTTTCAAATCTTCCAGATGTTCCCAAACAAGATAGATTTCAATTTTCAACCAGTTTTTAGAAGGCACTTCTGAAATGTCTATTAGCAACACAGAGTATTATCTAGGACCAGGTCATAGTATTGTGACAAATTACTACATTTAAAACATATTTCTTCAGTTTAATTTCAATTTGTATACATTTGTGTGAAGGAATAACAATTAGAAACGTTCTTCTAATAGAAAATTGCTTAGTTCTTAAAGAGGTCCTTTTACTAAACTGTAACAAAAAGTGTGGATCTTTCCCCCAAGCTAAGGCCTATTTTTCCATTTTCCAAATTAATGGCCAGATGTTAATTTTGCCATTAGTATATAGCTGTTGAAAAAAATTAGCAAGTGAGCCCCTATCGCCTTCTATTTTGTAGGCAATAAGGGCTCCTGTGTTAATTCTGCCCTCAGACACACCCCCTTTTACAAAAAAATAAATTTTTGTGTGAACAAACTGGGGAATTCTATAAACGTGCATACACTAGGCACCCTAATTGCAGCCGCCTAGTGACGCCTTGCGGGATTGACGCCTATCTTTTATTTTTTAATTGGCGTGCTAATTGACCATGCCAGTGTTCAGTCAATCAAAAAAAAATTAATTGAGCAATTTAAGAGTTTGGCGCCAAACTCTTAGGACGTCTAGTGACACCTAAGTGAAGGCGCCCTTCCATTCCTAATGACGCCTATGTTAAAAAGTAGGTGTGGTTATGGTCAGAGAATAGGTGTGGCTGAGTTAGGCGTCGTTAGGTGTCAAACATAGGCACCACCAAATTAGGTGAGTGAAAAGCTGGCTTAATGAAGCGGCACCTATGACTAGGATGCCTAGTGACACCTAAGTCCACTTAGACGCTGCTAGGCGTGATTCTATAAACAACAGCTTTTTTTTTTTTTTAAATAATTTTATTATTTTAATAAAATACAATAGTGTAATACATTAGAATAATAACATGAACTATGACAAAGAAAACACTATCACAAGCAGAAAATATAGAACCATAACTATAACCCCTCCCATCCATCAATTATTAACACCATTTTTTTGATTGCGAACCGCACCAAGCAGAATGTAGGCACTGCTCGGCACCATTTATAGAATCTGGCCCAAAGAGCACATTTTACCACAGGATGCCTTTTTAACTTTTGATAAACACACACTAGTGCTTACCACAGCTTAGTTAAAGGGCTTCAAAGTATCTTATAAAACAACTTGTTTGACTGGCTACTTTCCTTTACATTAATCAGTAGTGGGCATAGAATTTTTGCAAGCCTTGGTAATATATATTATGAAACAAAACTATTAAAATGATGTAGCCATTAGTTGCATGTGTATGGTGCACGTGTCAGAATGTATTGCCGGTCTTTATTTAAATAAGGGTCTGATCACCCAGAAATAGTAGCTGTTTTAGCATGATTAGTTAGTGGCTTAGATAGAAGCAGAGGTGTCCGGTATTCTAAGGAAGGCAAACAATTACTGAAACTGTTAACTTCTCGTTATATCCCCTCAGTTCCTAAACAAACAAGGTACACTGTGTAGAAACTATTATGGCAAGAAAGTTTGTGAATGATTCCCCCCCCTAAAGTATTTTCCATGTTAGCAGTTTTTTGAGCTTTATTCATAAAGAAAGGATTCAGTTGTTAATAAAGGCTGTGTGTCTTTAGTGGCAATTCTGCGTTTGAGCTCTGTGAAATATAGCATTCTAACAAAGATGGTTTTGAGTAGAAAAGATATCTTCTTTTTTTATTCAAAGCAATTGACACATTTATTATTCCGTTTTATTATTATTAGATGCTTTTCACACTACTTTATTTGTTAATGAGGTCCAACAGTTTTTTTTTATCATGCACTAATTTAATTATTTGATTCATCAATGCTTTTAAAGTGCCAGAGTTTCTTGAATTGTTTATCAATATTCTAAGATAATTTACTTGTAATCTGATACAAACTGGCACCCAGAGCTGAAACACCATCACTGGCATCCATATTAGTTCATGAGAAAACACTTTGGATTATGTTAAAAAATCTTTTAGGTTGAATGATTTAAGAAAAGAATAGGCCTGTCAAATTCTATCAGCTCTATTTACTCTCCTGCTGTCATTATAGCCATGGACTGGAACCCACAGTCCTGAGTTCTCCATGGGGGAGCATCAAGGCTCCTTATAACGGGAAATAACCCTCCAATTAGCAAGAGAGAGGCTGCTGCTGACCATTTCTGCCTGTATTAAAATTTTTCCATTCTACATTTTTATTTTGTTGAGTGGGAACTTGGCCTCCTAGTAAGGATTAAAAGGAAATATTTCAAAGGGGTTTTATTATTAAATGAATAGATTTAAATCAGTGGTCTAAAACTCAAACCCTTTGCAGGGCCACATTTAGGATTTGTAGGTACTTGGAAGGCCTAAGAAAAAATAGTTAATGTCTTATTAAAGAAATGACAATTTTGCATGAGGTAAACTCTTTATAGTTTATAAATCTTTCCTTTTGGCTAAATCTTAATAATAATATTGTCATTTATAGCTAAAGAGACATATGATCAAGAAACTGTTTTATTTTACTTTTGTGATGATGATAAACATACCTGGCGGGCCGCATGTGGCCCCCGGACCGCGAGTTTGAGACCACTGATTTAAATGAAGCCATCTAGCCTTAGCAATCAATGCACATTATGAATTTTAAGATACTATTACCTATTTTAAAAATCATTTGATTCATTTAAGGGCTTTCTAATTAAACTTAAGATCTTAGGACCTGAGCTGTGAGGAAGTGATATGTTTTATAACACACTTATGTATTTATTAGCTCTTACCATTTCTAGTATGTGTAAATATATTATTTTTTGATGCAATATATTTGACATTGATATTTTACATATTTGATACCTGAG
This sequence comes from Geotrypetes seraphini, assembly GCF_902459505.1. Classification (NCBI taxonomy): domain Eukaryota; kingdom Metazoa; phylum Chordata; class Amphibia; order Gymnophiona; family Dermophiidae; genus Geotrypetes; species Geotrypetes seraphini. The sequence goes on along the minus strand of NC_047091.1, from coordinate 165,617,578 downwards.
TACTCCATTTATTAAGGGGATAATTTTATAATATTATTATTATTATTATTATTATTATTATTATTATTTTTACACATCTAACCTAAACTAGTCTCATAAATAAATTATACACATAGATTAACTTTGCAAATTATCTTGAAAAACTACCTGTACAAAGTTGTGTGTGTTGGGGGAGGGGAGTAGGAGATGTACATATATTTTTTTCTTTGCTAATTTTATGTGTATGCTTTCAAATAGATTGTGCATAAATTCTAATCTCAACCAGATTCTACCCCCTCCTCCAAGGACAGCTTTCAGCCATGTGCATAAAACTGTGCACATAACAGGACCCGATTCTAAAATGGCACTCTTAAGTTAGGCAGTGGTAGGCGCTTTACTGCTGCCTAACTTAATTGTGTTTAATTAGTTGTGCTGATTTAAAACTAATTAAAACACTATAAAAAATTGAGGCACCTAAGGGCGCCTCCAAAAAGGCCACTTTTATCCAATCTACAGAGGCGCCGCGCCATATTATGCCTAATGCAGAGGTCTCAAAGTCCCTCCTTGAGAGCCGCAATCCAGTCGGGTTTTCAGGATTTCCCCAATGAATATGCATGAGATATATGTGCATGCACTGCTTTCAAATGCATATTCATTGGGGAAATCCTGAAAACCCGACTGGGTTGCGGCCCTCAAGGAGGGACTTTGAGATCCCTGGCCTAATGCAACTGTAGGCATTGTTAATGGTGGAGGTAGTGCTAGGTGTCATAAGGCACTTCCGTAGACGCGATTCTCATGAAAGGTAGGCACTGGAAATGTAGGCCTTTAAAACCCTGGCCTACATTTCTGGGGCTTACCTGTCACATAGCCGTGATACTGTAAACAGCACCGTTGCATGATTTACACATGATCAGCGGCTGTCTTTAAGTCAGTGGTCGATAACAGTGCCATTTACAGAATCTGGGCCACAAAGTATATAGACTGTATAAGCACAATATTATAAGAGCATATGTATATAATTTTATGTTTTATAATGGTTAGTCAGATTTCAAAGGGCAATTATGAGGGTAAAGCACAATTTTTTCCTGCCGAAGTCCTTTTGAAATAACTTTTTGAAAAGATTGAATTTGTTAATCCAAGAGATTATGGACTTTCCTCAGGTTCCACACAGTTTGATATAATAATGATTTTACTGATTTAGCTCTTTAGAATGACACTAATAATAACTTTTATTTGTATACCGCAATACCACAAGCAGTTCAGAGCGGTTTACAGAGGAAGAGACTGTACATATAAAGTGATGTTACCGAGAATATCGTCAAATACATTGGTAATTAATTTCAGTTACATTAGTGAGGCGAAGGCGATTGGGTATAACCAGAAATATGTCGGAGATATAGCAGGTAATGCAAAGATATAGCAGGGGAGGAAGGAGTCAGAGAAATTTATCAAGGAGATAGGTTTTGACTGATTTCCTGAAGGATTGGTAGGAGGGGGCACATGAAATGAGGGTAGCTAGACAATTATTCCATTTGCCAGCTTGGAATGACAGTGTTCTATCAAGAAATCTCTTGTATACACAACCCTTCAAGGAGGGGAAGGCACAACCCTTCAAGGAGGGGAAGGCAAATAGATGGGCATTATGTGTGCGAGTGGTGCCAGGAAACACAAAGTGGTGCGATAGTAAATTGGGGATGAACCAGTTATGGTTTTGAAGCAGAGGCAGGCGAACTTGAAGATGACCCTTGCCTCCATTGGCAACCAGTGAAGTTTTCTGTAGAACGGGCTAACATGGTCTGACTTTTTGAGACCATAAATGAGACGGGCGGCGGTATTTTGGATGATTCTCAGACGTTTGATGGTTTTCTTGAAGAATCCCAAATATATGATATTGCAGTAATCCAAGGTGCTCAAGATTAGGGACTGAACTAATAATTAAAGCACTCCTAATAAGAGAGAAGATACAGACTCTTTAGGTAACATTTATTTATTTAATTTGTTTTCTATCCTGTTTCCCCAAAGAGCTCAGACCGGGTTACAGGTTAAACATACATAAAATACAATTAACAGGTTACAAAATGACATAATTACAGTACAAGTTTATTACAGCGCTTACAATGTAAATACACATTTATAACATTTTTCAGTGTTTTAATGGATGCAATAGAAATGTTACTTAGATATGCTCCTGACCTTGATCTACTTTTCTGGAACACAATTTCTTTCCATTCTACATGTCAGAAGATTTTCATGTAATTTTACAATGTTTAATTCATTTCTGCTAAACTGTTGTATATGGAAGATAACTATAGCATTAATATTAGCATGAGATGTGATATCTATTCAGTTGAAGTAACTAGCATTTTATTATATAGTTTGCTAGAAAAGGCTAATGGTCCTATAATGTTCTAGGATTTTAAAAAAACCAAACAGCTAACAACTAACTGATAAAATATGTAACTACTGTAGATAATACAAATAGATGCTAAATTATGATGGATTATATTATTTCCTGGCTGAATATCGTCAACCTATCGCATTCCACTGCGACTGTTCCTGACGCCATCAAACATGCTGTAGTTATGCCGCTCCTGAAAAAGCCATCGTTGGACCCTACCTGCCCTTTCAATTATCGTCCTATCTACCTTCTCTCCTTCTTATCCAAATTACTAGAATGAGCTGTCCACTGCCGTTGTCTTGACTTTCTTTTGACACGAGCTGTCCTCAACCCCCTTCAATCGGGTTTCAACCTCCTTCACTGCATGAAAACGCCTTTGCTAAAGTCTCCAATGACCTTGCTCCTAGCCAAGTCCAAAGGACTCTACTCTATCCTTATCCTCATTGATTTTTCTGCGGCATTTGACATCGTAGATCACTGCCTACTCATTGAAATGCTGTCCTCGCTTCGGTTTCAGGACTCTGTATCTTTCCCGCAGCACCTTTAGCTTAAACTCTGGAGGATCCTCCTCCACTGCCTTTCCGCTATTGGTTGGCGTACCTCGGGGATCTGTCATGGGACCTCTTCTTTTCTCCATCTACACTTCTTCTCTCAGGGCTCTAATTTCATCCCATGGGTTCCAGTACTACCTTTATGCTGATGACTCACAAATCTACCTCTCCTTCCCTGAAATTTCTATAGGAATCCAGGCCTGAGTCTCGGCCTGCCTTTCTGACGTTGTTACCTGGATGTCTCACCACCATCTAAAATTAGGCATGGCCAAGGCTGAACTTCTTATCCTTCCTCTTAAACCCACTTTTTCCCTTCCCCTGTAGCAGTGGAAAATATCCTCATCCTCCCTGTCTCGTTGGCTTGCAACCTTAGAGTCATCTTTGACTTGTCACTCTCCTCCTCTCACAACCAACAGAGTGCCAAAACTTGTTGTTTCTTTCTCTATAATATTGCTAAAAGCCATCCTTTCCTTTCTGAACACGCTGCCAAAACCCTGATTCACGCACGCCCTCATCACCTCTTGTCTGGATTACTGCAATGTGCTTCTCACTAGCCTACCACTATGCCATATCTCTCCACTTCAGTCTGTTCAAAATGTTGCTGTATATCTCATATTTCACCAGGGTCATTTTATCCATATTATTCCTCTCCTCAGACCACTTCACTGTCTCCCAGTCCATCTCTGCATACAGTTCAACTCCTCTTACAGATGTTCAAGTTACTTGCTCTGCAGCTTCTCAGTATCTCTCCTCTCTTGTTACTCCCTACACTCCCCAATGGGAACTCCGCTCATCAGACAAGTCTCTCCTCTCTGTACCCTTCTCCTCTACCGCCAACTCCCATCTCTGTCCCTTCTACCTTGCTGTGCTGCATGCTTGGAACAACCTGCATGGCTCGCTATGTCAAGCTCCATCTCTGGTAATATTCAAAGCCAGACTAAAACCTCACTTATTTGAAGCTGCATTTAAACACTTACCCAACCATCATATCTGTCTGTCATTCCCTTAATGGTCCACTACCACCTTTAGCCCCCTCTGTGTGTTTGTCATAATTAGATTGTAAGCTCTGAACAGGGACCATCTCGTCCATGTACAATGAACAGTGCTGCGTGCGCCTGGTAGCACTATGGAAATAATAAATTGTTGTTATTGTTGAATTTCAGTAAAATCCAACAAACAAAAGAAAGCAAATGGGGAGTGGGATAAAACAAGTTAACCTTCAGATGGCCTATTACACTATAAGGACATTACATATATTTGTAAAATAGGATTTTTTCATTCATGTATTTTATATGTATTTTATTTTGAGTTTATATAAATAAATATTGGTTATCTTAAGGTTGATGTGTTCATTCCCACTCCCTACTTGCTTTCTTTTGCATATAAGTGTCAAAGCAATTTTAAAAAAGAGGGCTGTTTACACATGGTGATGCTCAATGTTTATTTACATTGCCAGGAGATAGGAAGGGAAAGAGAGGGCATGGTTGAGCTGGGCCTAACATATCAACATGGATTCCCCATCTTATGAGGGGAATCCAATAGTTTAAAAAAATGTAAATGACAGAATTTACATCTGACACCAGGCACACCTGCTGTAAGGAGCAAGTGCCAATGCAAAGGTCTGGTCCCCCCACCCTAGGAAATTATAGACCAATAAACCTGACTTCAGTGCTGGGAAAAATAGTGGACTCTATTATAAAGAAAAAAATACAAAATACATAGAAAAACCTTGTTTAATGGGACTGAGTCAGCATGGTTTCAGCCAAGGGAAGTCTTGCCTCACCAATTTGCTCCATTTTTTTTGAAGGCGTGAGTAAACATGTGGATAAAGGTGAGCCAGTTGATGCAGTGTATTTAGATTTTCAGAAAGCTTTTTATAAAGTTCATCATGAGAGACTCCTGAGAAAATAAAAAAAAAGTCATGGGATAGGAGGCAATGTTCTTTTGTGGATTAGGAATAGGTTATTGGACAGAAAAGAGAGGGTAGGGTTAAATGATGAAGGGTGAATAGTAAAATACTACAGGGGTCTGTACTGGGACCGGTGCTACTTATAAAAGATCTTGAGATCTGAATGACAAGCAAGGTGATTACATTTACAGAAGACACAAAACAATTCAAAGTTGTTAAAATACATACAGACTGTGAAAAGTTGCAGGAAGACCTTAGGAAATTGGAAGACTGGACATCCTAATGAGAGATGAAATTTAATGTGGAAAAATGCAAAATGATACACATTGGAAAGATTAATCAAGATCATAGTTATCCCAGGATAAGCAGGCAGCATATTCTCAACATGTGGGTGACGTCATCCATGGAGCCCCATAGCAGACAGCCTCGTAAGCAGACTTTCTCGTAGAACTTTCAAAGAGTTCATAAGTGCTGCACCACCAAACGTAGGTCATGCGTCTCCTGTGAGGTACCTCAGTTCTCAGTTTTCCATGGAGCCAGAAGCACTTGTTTCTCAGCTCTGCTGATTTTTGAGTTGCCTTCTTGCACCGCAGCTTTCTCTTTTTATTTATTTTTGACAATCTAAATCTTAGCATAATATACACCAGGGATCTCAAAGTCCCTCCTTGAGGGCCGCAATCCATTCGGGTTTTCAGGATTTCCCCAGTGAATATGCATTGAAAGCAGTGCATGCACATAGATCTCATGCATATTCATTGGGGAAATCCTGAAAACCTGACTGGATTGCGGCCCTCAAGGAGGGACTTTGAGACCCCTGATATACACCTTCATCCATCAGACTTCTTTCCTCCCTATAGGAGGGCGGCTCCATCACTTTTACCAACAGTGGGAGTGGATTACTTCAGACCTCTGGGTTCTCACCATCATTCGAGAGGGCTACTCGCGTCAATTTCTTCAAATTCCACTAGATCTCCCTCCAAGAGAGTTTCCTTCCAGCATGTTGCAACTTCCCCTTCTTCTATAGGAGGCTCAGGCTCTTCTTCGCCTCCGAGCAGTCGAGGAGGTTCCCTTGACCCAACGGGACACGGGCTTTTATTCCCGTTACTTTCTAGTCCCAAAGAAGACAGGAGATTTGCAACCTATCTTGGACATCAGAGCTCTCAACAAATTTCTTGTCAAAGAAAAGTTTCGAATGCTCTCTCTTCCTACCCTCTATCCCCTGATGGATCAAGGAGATTGGTTATGCTCTCTGGATTTCAAAGAGGCTTACACTCATATTCCAATTCATCTAGCCTCTCACAGATTCCTAAGGTTTTGGGTGGGGAACCTTCATCTTCAATACCGAGTCCTCCCTTTCGGCCTCACATCATTCCCCAGAGTCTTCACCAAATGCCTGGTGGTGGTGGCTGCAGCCCTGCGGACGCAGGGTCTTCATGTTTTTCCACATCTGGATGACTGGCTCATCAAAGCATCTTCTCAACAGGAGGTTATTTTAGCGACCCAACGGACTATAGCGTTTCTCCAAAATCTTGGGTTCAAAATCAATTTTCCAAAGTCCCAATTATGTCCCTCCCAAAATCTACATTTTATTGGAGCCATCCTGGACACTCTTCAGCTCAGAGCATTCCTGCCTCAACCATGTCAATATGCTCTCATTCACCTTTGTCAACAAGTTTCTTCCCTCGAGTCACTCTTGGCAAGGCACATGATGCTTCTTCTCAGACACATGGCCTCTACAGTTCATGTGACTCCTTTTGCCAGACTTCACCTCAGAATTCCTCAGTGGACCCTGGCATCTCAATGGCAGCAAGCTTCTGACCCACTCTCTCAACACATTACGGTGACTCCTTCGTTGAGGCAGTCTCTCCACTGGTGATGCTCTCTTCCAATCTTTCCAGAGGTTTCTTATTTCATACACTTCCCCATCAGAAGGTTCTGATGACAGATTCCTCAACCTACGCTTGGGGGGCTCATCTCAAAGGTCTCCATACTCAAGGTCATTGGTCCAACACGGATCATCAATATCACATCAATCTGTTGGAACTCAGAGAGATCTTCAATACTCTCAAAGCTTTTCAGCATCTGTTTTATGACCAGGTGGTCCTCATTCGCACAGACAACCAAGTCGCCGTGTATTATGTCAACAAGCAGGGAGGAACGGGATCTCTCCCTCTTTGTCAAGAAGCTCTGAAGTTCTGGAATTGGGCAATCCTTCACAACATCTTCCTGAGAACTGTCTACATTCAGGGGCAGCAAAACTGTCTGGCAGACAAATTGAGTCATCTTCTACAACCTCATGAATGGACACTCAATTCCTCGCCTCTACATCACATTTTTGCTCAATGGGAAACTCCTCAGATATACCTCTTTGCGTCTCCCCACAACAACAAGCTGCCTCAGTTCTGCTCCAGGATATACTCTCCTCATCGCCTCGAGGCAGATGCTTTCCTTGTGGATTGGACGAATCAGTTTCTCTATGTATTCCCTCCATTCCCTCTGATTCTCAAGACTTGTCAAACTCAAGAGGGAACACGCCACTATGATTCTGATAGCTCCTCTGTGGCCCAGACAACCATGGTACTCTCTTCTACTTCAACTCAGCACCAGGGAGCCTCTACTTCTACCAGTATTTCCCTCTCTGCTTACACAGAGTCATGGGTCTCTCTCCATCCCAACCTGCAGTCTCTACACTTAACAGCGTGGTACCTCTCAACCTAACTGCCACTCTACAGTTCTCTTAATCTGTACAGGACATTCTAGAGGCTTCCAGGAAGCCGTCCACTAGGCAGTGTTACACCCAGAATGGACTAGATTTTCTACTTGGTGTACTACTCATCACAAGGAGCTGCAGTCTACCTCCTTGTCTTCAGTTTTAGATTACCTGCTACACTTATCTCACTCTGGCCTCAAATCCACATCTATTAGAGTCCATCTGAGTGCAATTGCTGCTTTTCATCAGCCTATCGAAGGGAAACCCCTTTCTGTTCATCCTGTGGTTTCCAGGTTTATGAAAGGACTTTTCAATGTCAAACCACCTCTTAAGCCGCCTCCAGTGGTTTGGGATCTCAATCTTGTTTTTACTCACTTGATAAAGCTTCCATTCAAACCAAAAGATTCAACTCATCTCAAATATCTCATTTGGAAAGTGGTGTTTCTCATTGCACTCACCTCTGCTAGACGAGTCAGTGAACTCTAAGCTCTAGTGGCAGATCCACCTTTCAGTTTTCCATCATGACAAGGTGGTCCTTTGTACTCATCCAAAATTCTTACCTAAAGTGGTTTCAGAATTTCACCTCAATCAATCCATTGTTCTTCCAGTATTTTTTCCAAAGCCTCATTCTCATCCTGGAGAACTAGCGACTCTAACCTCACCAATCTCTCTGAGAACATCTCTTCATGTATATCGAACCTCCAATCCTGGGCCCTCACCGTACAAATGAAATTAAACGAGACCAAAACAAACCTCCTTTGCTCGGCCCAAAATTAGATCAGCTACCCACCCTCATCTCACTGTCCTCTGGCACCACATTGCAGCTTGAACACTCATGCAAAGTTCTGGGCATCATCATTGATTCCACACTGTCCTTCAATGACCATCTTAATTCCTTAGTTAAAAAAATGCTTTTTCAATCTTCACATGTTAAGGAAAGTGAGATCCTGCTTCCATCATCATCACTTTGTTGTCCTTGTACAATCCATCATTCTTTCCAGACTGGATTACTGTAACTCCATCTACATAAGCCTGACAAAGAAAAGTCTTCATAGACTCCAGCGGATCCAGAACACTGCGGCTAAACTAATCTTCGCAAAAAGCAAATTTGACCACGTCTCCCCGTTTCTGTCTAAACTTCACTGGCTCCCAGTAATCCTTAGGGTTCACTACAAATGCACCTGCCTAACCTTTGAAGTTTAGGTAGAGACAATGCATAAGTACAAATATGAACCCCAGAAGCACACTTTGAGCCAAAAGTAATGGAGAGGTAATCTGACAAGCAGATTTTAGGCCTGCAAGCCAGTGAGGTCGCATAAGGCGCTTGTCTTCCCCTCTACACAGTCGGGGGTCACCACTGAAGTAGGCCGCTGTCTAGGCCTACCTCGAAATGGAGACCTCACACACTATACACTGATTTCAATAAAAGTATATTTATTAGCAAATCAGTAACAGCTTACAAGAATAAATCATTCAGTATATAGAGTAACAGAATGTGATCTTCAGGCCTGAGGATCCTCTGATGTCTGTTCTGCTTACTTCCGCTTACAGGCCTGTTTTTATACATTTCTTGGTGGTCAACAACCCGTTGGCCTAAATCACATGATATATCTTTATTGGTTATTTTCTTATACATCATTAATAATAATAATAATAATAATATTTTATTTTGTATACCGCCATACCCAGGGAGTTCAAGGCGGTTCACAACAGGTAGATGAATTACATACAGTGCGATTCGAAAAAAGAAGAACATAACAAGGCAATCGTGGGGACGAACTCGTTTACATAAACGATTTAGGAGGGGGAAGGGCTAAATACGGGATACATACAGTGTGCTGCAGTAGGATACAATACGGGATACATACAGAGTGCTGCAGTAGGATACAATAGAGTTTAAGAGAGGAAATTAGATAAGAGCATATTAGATGGAAACAGGGGGGGGGGCAACCAACTTGGAGGGGGGGGGTGGGAAAGTAAGGGGGGGAGAGGGGAGAGGAGGGTTTAGATGGGGGAAGGGGGGGCTAAGGGATAGGTCTGTTGCAAAGGAGGGGTTTCATCAGTTTTCTAAGGAGGAGAGGGGGTAGCGTTACGGCGGAAGAGGGGAGCGTTAGGGATTTGGTCCGTTAAAAAGTAGAGTTTTGAGCTTTTTTCTGAAGGGGAGGTATGAATAGCTGTCAAGTATGATTTGGGCGAGCCATGAGTTTAGTTTGGCCGCTTGGAAATAGAAGGTTCGTTCGAGGAATCTTTTAAGGTGACACGATTTCAGTGAGGGAAAAGCGAATAGAGTTGTTCTGCGGGGGCTCTTCTTATTATAGTTCAGGTTGAAGTGGGGGTAAAGATAGGCTGGTGACATACCAGAAACGGTTTTGTAGCAGATGCAAGAGAACTTAAATAGGACTCTGGATTCGAATGGCAGCCAGTGCAGCTTGTGGTAGAAAGGGGATATGTGATCCCATTTCTTCAGGCCAAAGATAAGGCGGATGGCGGTATTTTGGACCAGTCTCAGCTTTCTGGTGATTTTCTTGAAGGCGCCTAGATAAATGATGTTACAGTAGTCCAGGACACTAAGAATGGAAGATTGGACCAGCAGACGAAAGGAGGCGTCATCAAAGTATTTTTTAATGGTGCGGAGTTTCCAGAGCACCGAGATGCTTTTCTTAAATACTAGGTCGGTGTGTTTCTCCAGTGTGAGATGCTTGTCTAAAGTGACACCTAGTATTTTTAGTGATTGCTCAATAGAATAGTCAAGACCATTGATGTGTATCGTGGTTTCCTTAATTTTGTCATTTGGGGATGCTAAGAAGAGTTTGGTTTTTTCTGGGTTTAGCTTTAGTCTAAACGCTGACATCCAAAGTTCGATCTGATTTAGGGTGAAAGATAGCGAATTTAGAAACTCTGAGGTAAAGTAAGAGAGCGGAATGATTATTGTGATGTCGTCTGCGTAGATGAAAAATTTGAGCTTTAAGCTTTGTAGGAGATTTCCTAGGGAGACAAGGTAGATGTTAAATAGGGTGGGGGATAGGGGGGAGCCTTGTGGGACTCCACAGGGGTTGTCCCAGCTGTAGGAGGTAGTATCGTCTTTGAACACCTTGTAGGTTCTTGTTGAAAGAAATCCATGGAACCAATTGAGAACGTGACCTGAGATTCCAATAGAAGTCAGACAGTCTAGTAGAGTGGCGTGGTCAACCAAGTCAAATGCGCTACTTAGATCGAGTTGCAGTATTAGAGCACAAGAGCCTTGGCTGAATAGTTGATGAAGGTAATCGAGCAGGGAAGCTAAAATTGTTTCAGTACTGTGGCCTGACCGAAAGCCGGATTGGTTGTCGTGCAAGATGTTGTGTTTTTCTAAGTATGTGGTGAGTTCGGTGTTTACTATCCCTTCTGCTATTTTGGTAACCAGGGGGATGTTGGCGATAGGTCTAAAGTTGGAGGCCGTGTTGGAAGGCTCTTTAGTATTTTTCTTAATTGGTGTAATCAAAATGTGCCCTTGTTCTACTGGGAACTTCCCCGAGGATAGTAGGGAGTTGATCCAAGTCAGCATTTTGGCCTTAAAATTGACTGGGGCCGATTTCATGATATTAGGGGGGCAGGTGTCCAGTCTACAGTAGGAGTTGGCATACTTATTGTAGTGTTTACTAAAAGTTTGCCAGTCTATGGGTAAGAATGTGTTCCAGAACAGGTCGGCTCTGGATTCGCCTGAGTCTGGTAGAATGGGGTAACACCAGTGGGGCTTGGTTGGGTTGGTAAGAGAGGATCTTAGTTGTAGTATTTTGGAGTTGAAGAAATCCGCCAGGCTGTTTGCTGTTAGAGTGGTCTCTTCGGGTGAGTTGATAAAAGTTTCTATATTGTATAGATCATTTACCAGCTTAAATAGGTTGCTGCTGTTAGTTGAGATGTCGCCGATTTTGAGGGCGTAGAAGTTTTTGCGTTTTTCTTTGGTTCGATTTTTGTAGGTTTTTACTTTTAATCTCCAGGCGGTTCTGTGCTCTTGCATTCCTGATTTTAGCCAGAGTCTTTCCGATTTTCTTAGGTCTCTCTTTAGCGTTAGCAGTTCTGTGTCGAACCAGCCCTCTAGGTTTTTAAGTCTTTTTCTGCGGGTTTTGATGGGGGCCATTTTATTTAGGATATTGGTGCTATCAGTAATCCAGGAGTTCATGAATTGGTCGGTTTGTTTGTTTTGTTCTGATATGATCTCATAGTGAGACCATAATTCTACGGGATTTATGCTACCTCTGCTGGTATGGAATTTTTTATTTCTTGTTTTTGGGAAGTTATTTGTTGGGCTCGTAGTTTTTAGTTGGCAGTCAAGTTCAAAATCGCAGAGACTGTGATCCGACCATAGTGAGTCGGTCCAGTGTTCTTGTTTCCAGATAATTTTGGGGTAGGATAGCTCTCGAGAGGAGAAAGAAACAAAATCTAATTGATGGCCTTTTTGATGGGTTTTAACTGGGAGGGGTTTGAGGTGCCCTAATGAGGAGATGAGTGACCAGAGTTCTGTGGTTTCAGGTAGGTCTGTTTTTTCAAGGTGGATATTAATATCTCCACATAGTAGGTTGTAAGGGCTAGATAGAGAGTTAGTTAGTAAGAATTCGAAGAAGTCGTCCTTGGCAAGGTTTCATTTTTTTGGTGGAACATAAAACAGAGTTGTTGTTAACGTAGCCGTTAGGGATTTGGATGATAGTGAGACTGAAAGAATTTCGAGGTTGGGAGTGGATTTTGAGTTTAGAGTAGAGCAGTGTAGGTTGTCTTTAAAAATTATGGCTAGGCCTCCCCCTCTACCCCAGGTCCTAGCTAGCGATAAAATTTTGAAGCCTGGGGGAAGGCAGTCTTGGATAATAATATCGTTGTCGGATAATAGCCATGTTTCTGTAAATAGGACGAAGTCAGGGTTGGATTACATAAGTAGATTCATTTATTGGCTTATACATTTGTGTCATGCTATACGTCTGTTCAGTTTACCGTAAGGCCTAACCTTTTCCTGCTAATGCCCCTTTCCCTTACCATATAAGCAATTCCGAGTCTCAAACCCCCTCCCTGCTGTGGTATCATAAGACACATCTTGCTAAATGATATTCTGGAGAATTCTATTTTCTGACCATGAACTGTGTTCATCTTTGCATAATATCCGGCCAGGTGCAAGCCCTGGTGCCAAGCATCAGAATTAAGTCTTGTTTCTTACAAGTTTCGCTTACTGTAGTCTAGCTCGGAAGCAGGGTATTTCCCAATCAGTATATGCCAGCTGGCAAGTGGGTTATGAAATGTCTTTTACAGTTAATATACTGATTTATTAGAGCAAGAGGGAGAAAGGCAGGGGGGTTTTCTGTGAGGTCTGGTTTCTTCACCTTTAATGTTATCCAAAGGACTTATCCTGCTTCACCTGTATCATACAAGGACTTACAAGGATTGTATACCAGAACTTTCCATGATTTTCTTCTTCTTTCCATCTTCCTTTTCCTCTCACCTTCAAGTCTCTACATGGTATCCTGCCTCCCCTTTTTCCATTATCCTGGAACTCCTATAATCCCAACACCACCAGATCCACTCAAAAATTCAAACCATCCTTCCCCTCTTTAAAAGGCATATCCCATGCAGGAAAATTAAGGACTTCCCTCTTCTTCAGGATCACCGAACTCTGGAACAGCTTTACTACCCCGCTTCGGAGCCTGACCTCCCTCCAACTCTTCCGAAAACATTTGAAAACTTGGCTTTTCTCTAAAATGCAATGACCCCTCCCTCATTGATATACAAAGTCCCTCTAAACTTCTCTCTCTAAGTCCTTCTACTTTTCATTGTAGTTCCTTTCTATACCAACTCCTGTAAACTGTGCCGAGCTGTACTTCTGTGGAGATGATGCGGTATACAAACTTAAGGTTTAGTTTAGTTTAGTTCATACTCTGGACTGTAAACGTGCTTTAGCTTTCTACTTGCAACACACTCAACCTCACAGAATTGTTCCTCAACTTTTCATCTGCTTCGATCCAAACAAGTTGGGGCATCCTGTTTCCAAGCGAACCATCTCCAACTGGATGGCTACTTGCATCTCTTTCTGCTATGCTCAGGCTGGTCTCCCTCTGCAGGGTCGAATCACGGGCCATAAAGTTAGAACTATGGTGGCATCTGTAGCTTTCCTCAGATCAACTCCTATTGAGGAAATCTGCAAGGCTGCCACTTGGTCCTCGGTTCGTATATTCACCTCTCATTGTCTGGATTCTTTCTTCAGACGGGACGGACATTTTGGCCAGTCAGTTTTACAACATTTATTCTCCTAAATTGCCAACTCTCCCACCATCCCATTCTGGTTAGCTTGGAGGTCACCCACATGTTGAGAATATGCTGCCTGTTTGTCCTGGGATAAAGCACAGTTACTTACCATAACAGTTGTTATCCAGGGACAGCTGGCAGATATTTTCACAACCCACCCACCTCCTTTGGTTGGCTTCTTAGCTAGCTATGAGAACTGAGGTACCTCACAGGAGACGCACGACCTACGTTGGGCGGGAAGGCACTCGCAAACTCTTTGAAAGTTCTACAAGCAAGTCTGCTAGCGAGGCTGTCCGCTAAGGGGCTCTGTGGATGACGTCACCCACATGTTTAGAATATCTGCCTGCTGTCCCTGGATAACAACTGTTATGGTAAGTAACTGTGCTTTACTTGAGACTAGTATCTACCTTAGAAATCAGCACCCAAGAAAAGGATCTAGATGTCATCATAGAGAGTACACTGAAATCTTTTGTCCAATATGCGATGGTGGCCAAAATAGCAAGAAGAATGCTAAGAATTATTAGGAAAGGGAAATTTACCTTTATTTGGCAGCCTGATCCCTGGTGATAATAGAAACATAGAAATAGACGGCAGATAAGGGCCCACGGCCCATCTAGTCTGCCCACCCTAATGTCCCTCCCCTACCTTTGCCCTGTGAATAGATTCCATGTGCCGATCCCATTTGGCCTTAAAATCAGGCACGCTGCTGGCCTCAATCACCTGTAGTGGAAGACTATTCCAGCGATCAACCACTCTTTCAGTGAAAAAGAATTTCCTGGTGTCACCTCGTAGTTTCCCGCCCCTGATTTTCGACGGATACCCTCTTGTTGTCTTGGGACCCTTGAAAAATATTGTGTGCCACTAACACTAGGGGGTTGCAGTGGTCATTTTGGAAACTTGAGACTGTAAGAGCAGAGCATCATCCCTGCTCTCACTAAACATCAGGGGCAGCAATAAAGCAAGGGATGTTGATCGGGCAGGTAAAGAGCCTTGAAGAGGGGACCTTGGGGGTGGGTGGGATTTAATCCTGCTGAAGGAGGTAGGTAGAGGGTTTTCATGCTAGAGGGGTTATGGGTGGAGTAGGTGATTTGATCTCATGAGAAATTAGGAAGGGGATCAGATGTATATTTTGGGTAAGGGGAAAGATGTGTAGAAAGTAAGGGGGATCAAAGGCTGGTAGTTGTGATTGGAGGAGGAGCGGTTCTGAATGCAAGGACTATGTGGGAGAAGCAATTCTGAAAATCCGCTCCTATGCATATGTGGAGGAGGGTATTCACATATTCTCCCCCAATTCCACACACACACATGATGCTTTTCAAAATTGCGTTTTTTGCTGCACATGGAGTGACACATGTAATCCTGCGCCTATTTTATAAGAAGCTCTATTTCTGGCAGAGCCTTTTGTAAAATACTGTGGGAATTCTCCATGTCCTAACTGAGATGTGGAAATTTTACTTTCCATTAACTATCTAAAATCTGCCTCCATGCCACTTATGGTGCAATATCTGCTTTTTATTATTAGAACAGTTATTTCATTATTAATTTAAACTTGATATTCTTCTGTATCTATACAGTCCCGAAACAAAACTATAAAAACTAATACAAACTACAGATTACAAAAGGCAGTAAAATAAGTCTAAGAACATCATTGTAATCTTCAAGCTCAAATCTAAGATATTCCATACCATTATAAGCCATTTTTAAGATGGATGTGGGAAACTCCACTGTTTATTTCTAGGATAGGTAGCATAAAATCTATTTTACTTTTTTGAGATCTTGCCAGGTACTTGTGACCTGTATAGGCTACTGTTAGAAACAAGATACTGAGCTTGATGGACCTTTGGTCTTTCCCAGTATGGCAAAGCCAGCGAGACCACCAGTAAACCTCATGAGATTACTCAATAAGTTCTTATTCAAAAAACTGAACCTTAATAATTGTTTATACTGTACTAAAATCCAAAGAAAAAAAGTTGCCTTATTATACATAACAATTTAGGGGGTCTTTTACTAAAGGTCAGTATGTTATCTGCCTCAGGAACTATTTTATTTTTGTGAACCCTGCTGCAGATACACTAGTAAAAGACACTCTTTGTTAGAGATGAAACACAGATGGAGGCATTTCTAGAGATTTGATCAGGACCATCCTTTAACATACATAGTAACATAGTGAATGACAGCAGACAAGAACTGAATGTTCCATCCAGTCTGCCCATTCATTACACACATAAATTCATGATTAAATTAAATTTGTCTTTTTTCTTTGATATTTCTGGGTCATAGACCATAAAGTCCACTCGGTAACGTCCTTAGGTTCCAAGTACTGGAGTTACCGTTGAAGCTCACTCCAACCTATCCAACCATCTCATCATTTGCGGGATATATACCATAAAGTGTGCCCAACAATGTCCTTATGTTTCAGATTTAGACTAGAGTTCCTATTGATGTTTTCCCCAGCCCATCCTACACTGAATCACCATATACAGAACAGAGACCATTCAAGCCTGTCCAATACCAGCCTTACTTCTTCAATTTATACCTTCATTTTCTAATTAGAGATCCTCTGTGTTTATCCCACGTTTTTTTGAATTCTGTCACCATTTTCCTCTCCACCACCTTCCTTTGGAGGATATTCCAAGCATCAATCACTCTTTCCATGAAAAAGAATTTCCTTACATTACTCCTAGGTCTACCACCCTACAACTTCAATTTATGCCTCCTAGTTTTACCATTTTCCCTCTTCTGGAAAAGATTTGGTTCTATATTAGTACGTTTCAAGTATTTAAACATCTGTATCATATCTCCCCTGTCCCTTTTCTCCTCCAGAGTATACATATTCAGGTCTTTCTGTCTTTTCTCTTACATCTTTTGGCACAGACCCCTTATGATTTTTGTTGCCTTCATCTGGACCACTTCAAGTCTTCTTATATCCTTCGTAGATACAGCCTCCAAAACCACTTTGGGTCCTGACTTCAGCCCTTCAAGTTTGTTCAACAGCCGTTATGAGGAACAGTATCAAAGGCTTTGCTGAAATCCAAGTAAATTACATCTAGCATATGTCCTCGATTCAGTTCTCTGGTCACCCAATCAAAAAATTCAAACAGGTTCATTTGGCATGATTTACCTTCTGTAAAGCCATGTTGCCTTGAATCCTGTAACTCATTTGATTCTAAGAAGTTCACTATCCTTTCTTTTAGCAACACTTCCATTATTTTTCCAACAACCGAAGTGAAGCTTACCGGCCTGTAGTTTCCCCGCTTCATTTCTGTGACCACTTTTGTGAATAGGGACCATATCTGCTCTCCTCCAATCCCTAGGAACCACTCCCATCTCCAGAGATTTTTTGAACAAGTCTTTAATAGGACCCGCCAGAACCCAGCCCCATCACTTTGTCCACCTTCAGTTTTTCAAGTTGTTCATAAACACTTTCTTCCGTGAACAGCATAGAATCTACTCCTTTTTCTTGTGTTACTTTGCCAGACAATCTTAGTCCTCCAGGATTTTCTTCCCTGAATACAGAACAGAAGTATTTGTTTAGCACATTTGCTTTTTCCTCATCACTCTCCACATATCGGTTCCCAGCATTTTTTAGTTTAGCAATTCCATTTTTCATCTTCTTCCTTTCACTAATATATCTGAAAAAAATTTTGTCTCCCTTTTTTACATTTTTAGCCATTTGCTCTTCTGCCTGCGCTTTCGCCAGACATATTTCTCTCTTGGCTTCTTTCAGTTTCACCCTGTAGTCCTTTCTGTACTCCTCTTCTTGGGTTTTTTTTATATTTCAGGAATGCCAACTCTTTTGCCTTTATTTTTTCACCACTAGTTTGGAGAACCATATCGGTTTCCTTTTTCTCTTATTTGTCCGTAGCCATTTTTATTGCTCCTTTCAACTTAGACCACTGTTTTTTCACTTCTAACAGCTCTTTATTCAGGTACTCTCCCATTTTATTAAATTCTGTACATTTGAAATGTAGGACTTTGAATATTTTGTGACTGCTCTCCACTTTAGCTGTTATATCAAACCAAACCTTTTGATGATTGCTGGGGGTGGCCTCTATAATTGTCCTTCATACATACACCACCCCCACCTTCAAGTTTAAATGCCTAGAAACATATTGTTTAAATTTCTCTGCAAGGATTCTTTTTCCTGCTGTAATAATATGCAGCCCATCAGTACAATATAGCTTCTTGTCCTTCTATGTATTACCCCATCCTCCTATGTACCTAAAGCCTTCTTGATGACACCAGGCTTTCAGCCATCTATTAAAGTCCTCTGTTTTTTACTCTTTGCTCTCCTTTTCCATATGCAGGCAGTACTTCTGAAAAACCTACCATCTGTACAAAAGGTTTCAAGCCCTCCCCAAGCTCCTGAAAAGCTTTCTGCGCTGCAAGTGTGGAGTTGTTGGCCAGGTCATTTGTTCCCAGATGGATAACAACATTGGTGTTAAAATCCTTAGTTTCTTCCTTAATTATAGTCAGTATTTGCCTGGAACTCCTCGTAGCTGAGGATCCTGGAAGACATTTCACAGAACAGAAGTCTATTTGTTTAGCATATTTGCTTTTTTCTCAACAATCTCTCCATAGCAGTTCATAGCTTCTTTCAGTTTCACAATTGCATTTTTGTCTTCCTCCTTTCACTAATACCTGTATACCTGTCTCCCTTTTTTACATTCGTAGTCATTTTTTCTTCTGCTTGTGCTTGCGCTTTCACCAGACGTATTTCTCGGCTTTTCAGTTTTATCTGATATTCTTTACTGTACTTCTTCAGGTTTTTAAAAATATTTCACAAACACCAACTCTTTTGCCTTTATTTTCTTCACCACTAGTTTGGAGAACCTTATTGGTTTCCTTTTTCTCTTGTCATATTTATTTTCCTCACATAAATGTCAGTAGCTATTTTTATTGCTCCTTTTAGCTTGGGCGATTGTTTTTCCACTTCTCATATGTCCTCCCATCCTAACAGCTCTCTCTTCAGGTACTCCCCCATGCTACTAAAGTTGGAATGTCTGAAATCCAGAACTTGGAGTTTTGTATGGCCACCCTCCACTTTAGCTGTTATATCAAAACAAACCGATTGACGATCTCTACTTCCCAGATGGGCACTCACTCGGACATTAGAGACACTTTCCCCATTTGTGAGTACCAGATCTAGAACCTCGTGGGTTCTGTCACCATTCATCTGAGCATAACTCCTTGAAAGGCATCTACAATCTCTCTACTTCTTTCTGATTCCACAGTTGGAACTTTCCAGTCCACTTGCAGCAGATTGAAATCACCCAGCAACAGCAACTCCTCTTTCTTTTCCAACTTTTGGATATCTGCAACCAAATCTTTATCGATTTGCTGCATATTGAGTTGGAGGTTTGTAGACAACACCCACATAGATAGAAGTTCCATATTCTTTATTCAAAGTGATCCATATTGTTTCTTCCTTTCTCCAGGGCCCCTGCATTTCAGTCACTTGGATATTACATAGAGAGCTACTCCTCCTTCTTTTCGACAATCTCTGTACTTCCTAAAAAGACTATAGCCCAGTATGTTTGTGTCCCATCCATGGTCAACACTGAACCATGTCTCTGCGATACCAAGTCTGCCTCTAACATCAGGGCTTGCAAATCCTGATTTTGTTGCTTAGACTAGGAGTGTTTGTGGTCATTGCTTTCCAGGTAACATTCTGTGGCAATCTCATTTTTTTCTGCATAGATTTTAGTTTTGTCTCATTTCCTGTTGCATTGCTATGAAGTGAATTGCTAAAACTGTTGTTTTCATTGCTATCTTTACTACCATCATATCTTATCTTTTGCTAGGAGTGGCCATTAGTAGTGACCTGCATACATATGCCACCCCCTCCTTCTAGTTTAAATGCCTAGAACAGGAGTGTCCACACTTTTTTGGCTTGCGAGCTACTTTTAAAATGACCAAGTCAAAATGATCTACCAACAATGAAATTTAAAAAAACACAAAGAATACTGTATGCAGAGAAAATGTTAATTATCATTTATATTCAAGGTTTTTTCAAAGAGGTCAAGGCAGATGGCTTTAAATATGCTATGTCACCTCAGTAACAACTATACAAAAATAGACAAATATAACCCCCATTTTACTACACCGCAATAGCGTTTTTTAGCACAGGGAGCTGCACTGAATGCCCTGCGCTGCTCTCAACGCTCATATGCTCCCTGCGCTAAAATCCGCTACTGCAGTTTAGTAAAAGGGGGCCATAGTGCAAAATATAGACAGAAGATATAAATTCTCAAAACGGATACATTTTGATCACTAAATTGAAAATAAAATCATTTTTCCTACCTTTGTTGTCTGGTGATTTCATGAGTCTCTGGTTGCACTTTCTTCTTCTGACTGTGCATCCAATATTTCTTCCCGCCTCCTGCATGCTTCCTCTCCTCCAGTCCTCATTCCATTCCCCAACCAACATCTATATCCTTCCATGAGTCCAACTTTTTCTTCCTCTCTCCCTGCCTGACCCCTGCCACCTGACACACTCCATTCCCTCCCCCAACTTTTTCTTCCTCTCTCCCTGCCCCCTCCCCTTTCTTTTTTCTTTCAGTCTCCCTGCCCCCTTTCTTTCTTTCTCTCTCTCTTTCTGTCTCCCTGCCCCCTTTCTTTCTCTCTTTCTTTCTGTCTCCCTGCCCCCCTTTCTTTCTTTCTCTCTGTCTGTCTTTCTTTCTCTTTCCCTGTCTGTCTTTCTGTGTCCCTGTTCTGCCTCCCTGTCTTTCTGTCTCCCCTTTCTTTATCTCTGTCTGGCCTTTCTTTCTCCCCAAGCCACCACCGGGGCTGTCGTTTGGGAACAGGCCCCAAAGCTGCCGCTGTGAACAGGCCCCCAAGCCGCCATTGCTGCTGAGTTCTCCCTGTTCCCCGACGCCGCAACAGGCCAGCAGCGACTGCAGAAGAGCCTGGCCCATCAACCTCCTCCCCCTCCCCCCCCCCCCGATATTAATTCTGACGGCGGAGAGGAAGTTCTGGACCCTTCCTCTCCAATGTCAGAAATGATGGGGGGGAGGAGAAGGCTGATGTTACTGGCGCTTCTGCAGTCACAGCTGGCCTGTTACGGCATCGGGGAAGCAGGGAGAACGCAAAGGCAATGTAAGTCTATTGCGGAGCCTGGGATGGGCTCCGTAATCAGCTCGCATTGCCTTTGTGATCTAATGGTTGATCACGATCGACCTTTTGTGTACCCCTGGCCTACAAGCATATTGCCTGAATTTCTCAGCTAAGACTGTCTTTCCTGCCATAGTAAAGTGCAGCCCATCATCACAATATAGGCTCATGTTTTTCCATGTATTACTGCATTCTCCTATGTACCGAAAGCCTTCTTGATGATACCAAAATGTTCTGGAGCAGTCATGGGCAAACTACGGCTTGCGGGCAATATCCGGCCTGTTTAGTTTTTTAATCCAGCCCGACGACCATCCAAACCCCGCCAACCACAAGCCCTACTTACCTCCCTCCAGAGCAGCGTTGGGCCAGCAGCACTCTAAACAGGCTGCTACGCAGCCTTCTCTCGTTGGGGAATTCCTTCTGCCGCATCACTGATGATGTTATCAGTAACGTGGCACATGAAAGTCCCTGACGAGAGAAGGCTGTGAAGCAGCCTGTTTAGAGTGCTGCCGGCCAGACGCTATTCTGGAGGGAGGTATGTAGGGCTCACAGTCGGTGAGGTTTGGATGGGAGGGAAGGATGGAGGGTCAGTGGGGGTTCAGCCACCTGGCGGGGGCGGATGCTCAAGGGTTCTGCTGCACAAGGGATGGGAGGGAGAGATGGAGGGAAGAATAGAAGCTGGGCAAGAGTTCTGCTGCACGGAGGGATGGAGGGATAGAAATATGCTCTTGGTCTGGCCCCTCTGTCAAATTTAAGAACCCATTGTGGCCTACGAGTCAAAAAGTTTGCCCACCCCTGCTCTGGAAGGTACTATACTATCTCATGTCAGCAATCAGTATGCCACCTGCCCAGCAACATCCTTATAGTATTGTTGGTAATCTCTTCTAGCTCCTCCTTTCTGGGTACTGTCTTCATCTCAACTTCTGCCCTGGGTGTAATCTTCTCCCTTGGACAGGAAAAGTTGGAGTTCAGCACTTCTTTCTTCAGATTTCATCTGAAATCAAATCTGTCAGAGCTCTGTAATCTGGTGCACATTTCAAACCTCACTGCAAGCCAGCAAAGGTGGAGACAACCACAGATAGGAAATTCTATTCACCTGCAGATGGGAGAAGATTGGGGGGGGGGGTAGGGAGACAGAAGACACTATAACTGTATAGAGATGTGGAGAGTAGTGCTGCCTGATTCAGGGAAAAATTTTCAATTCGAATCAGCCTATTGAATCAATTTTTCGATTCGATTCAATTTGCTTTTCCTGCCCAATTCGGTATTTTTTTTCAAACGTCCTGGTGGATTTATTTTGTAGCTGTTCATATATGCACAGATGTCCTCCAGCCTCCTATTACTGCTGGTTGGGGGGAGAGGGGATGCTGCAGAAGGAAAGGTGAGGAAAAGGAGCAGAGGTGCTGGCGAGGAGAAGAGGCACAGGCTGAGTGACTACAGGATGTGCTGCGAGAGGCCTCATCCTGTAAACAGTCAGCCGGTGCTGGCACCTCTCCTCCTTGTAGGCATCTCGCGGCACACCTGGAATCTGCTGTGGCACACAGCTTGCGATACAGTACACTAACACATGCTTACCACACCGTACAATGGCCTACCACGGGGCACACTCAAGTATCCCGCAGTAGGTTTTGCATGTGCATGCACAACCTACGTTCTAAAAAACAAAATGTATTTATTAATGCTACGGGGCAAGCTTGGAGGCAGAGAGTAGATATGACTATGCTAATCGGTGCAGGATTAATGCATGAGCCTTTACTGCCTAAAAAAATAGGCATCAGTAAGTGCTCATGTGTTAATGGCCATGTGCTAATGGGAAAATTAGCACATGGCCATTATTGCAGACATGTCAAAATCAGCCATATAGTGGCAGTGCTAAGAGTGACCTTAGCACACAGGAAAAACACATGTTGAGGCTAGTGCAGGCCACCTTTTAGTACTACTTAGTAAAAGGTCCTATTAGTCTTTACATTTGAATTATGCACATTATAAGTCCGTACAGTTTTGTGTCCTCAGTGGGGTTTCAAACACCTTGCATGTTATACAAGTTCTTCGTAAAGATCTGTCGTCAACTAATAGCTCAGACCTCACATTTGATCTTAGAAAAAAGAAGCTGAGAGCATCAGTATCATACATAACTGGTGATATGACCATATCTGTGGGCCCCATGTGATTTGTGGTGGTAGGGAGTAAAATGAATGAATTAATACACCATGTTGTTATGTGCTTATAATCTAACATAAGAACTAAAACTGAGTATTAAGCCCAAACTATCCTGAATCATGTTTAAAGCACACTTTCACTGCTGCAATGCAAACTGTTTGCAAACATTATCTTCTTTGTAGGAGAAATGCTTTGATCAGGGCTGCAGATGGACGGTTGACTATGGATTCTTTGTTTAGTTTTTCAGTTTACGGCACAGCTTTTGTCAAGAAAATCTGACTTAGCACGTGTTGCACAACAAAACTTAATATATCAACAAATCATTAAGGAGCCTTTTTAGTAAAGCTTAGTGTGTGCCAAGGGGAGAATTCATCAATATGTGCAACTGTTAAGACAGAGTATTTTACCACAAGTTGTGCTGTTTTAGCATAAGATTTCTTTGGATAAAATGGGCACTGTGCTACAATAGCACGACTTGTAGTAAAATAACCCATCTTAATCCGCCCTCCCCCCCTTAATGCTATGAAGCCTATAGGTATAAAAAAGGCATATTTTTGCATTTAGCACATGCTAATTCCATTAGTGTATATACCAAAAAAAAAGTAAATTACATCAATATAAAAAATAACCCAACTCAAATTACGGTAAATATATCAAGAGACATAGAAAAATATATCAGTAAACACTGTTCTTTCCAAACCCATAATAATCTACTTTCTCTCAAATCCTTTATCTCACTCTTTATCTCAGCCTGTTGAGCTATATACTCCCTACTAGTGCTGCCCGATTCATGATTTGAATCGGTTCACTGATTCACTTCGGGTGAATTGATTCGAATCGATTTAAAATAAAAAAGAATCAGCTTCCCGATTCGGCTGACCCTAAAGCAGGAGCGGCAGCGCTGCTCTGGTTGGCCAGCCGCTGCCGCACCTGCATTAGAGGACAAGGGGGGAGGGTCAGTCGCAAAGTGTTGCCGTTCGGTTCCCCCCCCCTGGCGTCCGCTTCCCCCTCCTTTGGCATCTGGCTTTCCCTCACCATTTACCTTTGAAGAGCAGCCTGCACAGAAGATCGCGGTGTTAGCGATGTTTGCAAACAGCTTTGGAGCTGTTTCCTCCGCCGCGATCCTGCCTCTGATGTCAGAGGAGGGGCGGGACCGCGGCAGAGGAAACAGCTCTGAAGCTGTTTGCAAACATCGTTAACACCGCAATGTTCTGTGCAGGCTGCTCTTCAAAGGTAAACGGTGCGGGTAGGCCAGGGGGGGAAGCCGGACACCAGTGGGAGACCAGGGGGAACTCACAGGCCTTCCAGGGTGGGGGGGGGTGTGAGCAGTCATTCGGTGTGGGGGGTGGGACAGGCCTTCAAGGGGGGGGACAGGCCTTTAGGGGAAAACAGGCAGGCAGGCCTTCAAGGGGGGAGACAGGCAGGCCTTCAGGGGTGGGATGCAGGCCTTTAAGGGGGGGGGACAAGCCTTCAAGGGGGAGACAGGCCTTCAAGGGGGGGGACAGGCCTTCAAGGGGGGGACAAGCCTTCAAGGGGGAGAGACAGGCCTTCAAGGGGGGGAGACAGGCCTTCAAGGGGGGGACAAGCCTTCAAGGGGGAGAGACAGGCCTTCAAGGGGGGGACAGGCCTTCGGGGGGGGGACAGGCCTTTAAGGGGGAACAGGCAGGCCTTCAGGGGGGGATGCAGGTCTTTAAGGGGGGGGGACAAGCCTTCAAGGGGGGGGAGACAGGCCTTCAAGGGGGGGGACAAGCCTTCAAGTAGGGGAGACAGGCCTTCAAGGGGAAGACAGGCCTTCAAGGGGGGGGGACAGGCCTTCAAGGGGGGAGACAGGCCTTCAGGGGGGACAGGCAGGCCTTCAGGGGTAGGTGCAGGCCTTCAGGGGGAGACAGACCTTCAAGGGAGAGGGCCCTGGTGTAGAAGTATACGGAGGGAGGGAGGGAAGGGGGTTCAAAGAGACATGCATATGCTGGGTTTTGGGGGGGAAGAAATAATGGGTCTAAAAATAGAGGAGAAGAAGAGAGATGATGGACAATCGGATTTAGGGAGGGAAGGAACAGAAAGGGAGAAAAGTTGGACACAAGGGATGGTGTGGAGGGGGGATAGAGATACTGGATAGGAGGGTAGTTGAGAAAAGAAAGGGAGAGATGGTGGACCCTGGGGTGGTGGGGAAGGAGGGAGAGATGCTGGATGAAAAGGTAGTTAAGAAAAGGTGGATCTATGGAGGGAGACGAAAAAAAGGAAAGATGCCAGAGGACAGAGATGGCAGGTGGATGGTTAGCACAGAGAAAGAAGAAAGAAGGAGACCCTGGCAAGCAAGTTATCAGAAGACAACCAGAGCCTGGGACCAACAAGATTTGAATAATGACCAGACAACAAAAGGTAGGAAAAATAATTTTATTTTCTGTTTTGTGATTACAATTTGTCAGATTTGAAATGGGTATCCTGCCAGAGCTGGTGTTAGACCGCAAATGTGAGCTAGGATTTAACAGAGAGAGGAAAAGTCTTTTTTGTTTGTTGATTTTGTTTACACCACAGCGCCAGTGTGGTTAGGAGAAGGCAAAGGGGGTGAAGAGGCTATAAAATAAACCCACCAGGATGTTTGAAAAAACAAAACAAAACACCCAATTGGGAAGGAAAATCGAATCGAATAACCAATTCAATAGGCTGAATCGAATCAAATCAATTTTTTTTTCCTGAATTGGGCAGCACTACTCCCTACAATTCATAAAACACAAAATTTTTCCCAGCATCTAAAAATCATCATCATGAAAGCCTCCAATCCCCATATAAATCTTTTCCAAACTAATAATTTTTAATGAATTCCCTAAGGAAACAAGCTGTTTGCTGAAAGAGGAAAAGCAAAATATAGTGCAAAAGGAGTGGTGAGGATGAATTTTATTCCTCATGCCACCCAGAATGTGAAGCTTGAAGTGGCTGTTTGTTACTGTGTAGAAGAAAAAAGTTCCAGGACAAAGTGCCTGTTGAGACACTGCACACTGCACTTTGCTGTCTTTGTTTTAAGAAAAGTGTCAGGCTGAGACTGGCAAGGAGCATATAAAATAAACATACAGCTCACACTGATGCTACATTACTAAACTATAGTGGCATGCCATTAAGCATGGAATACTATATCCAGCGAAATTTACCAGGAGCTGCCTTTTACTTTTTAATTTTTCTAAAACCAAGGAATGTGTTTAATCAAAGTCGAAAACAGAGACTCGATTTTAAATACAGTTAATGGAATGGCAGTTGTACATATTCCTGATAAAAAAGTGGGTTGGTAAAGTCTGTTTTATGCAATTTTACCCCTGTGTAAACACATGGAGGGGCATAATTTTAAAAAAAAAGAACGTCTAAGTCCCCTTTTGGCCTAAGGCCCTAAACGCTGAAAGTAGCAGCAGGGAAAATGTCCATTCTCAAAAAAAACGTCCAAAATGAGTTTTTTTTTTTTTTTAGAATGGCCTACCTCTACGTTCAAACCAAACAAATCAGTGAAAAAACTAATAAGTGATGATAATAATAAATCACATTTTCACAGTGCTAAAGTAAAGACAGAGTAAGATACTCTGAAAGTCCCCCAGCCGACTCCCAGGAAAAAATAATTGCAGTCTTAGCTTGCAGACATAGTCCGAAGATGAAAACGATGGCGGGGCACAAGAACCCACTGCTAAAGTCAGGTTTTACCAGCCTGGTTTCGGAGACTCTGGGTCCCTTCCTTAGGAACCTGTAGCATTGAGCGGACAGCAGTTATTCGGCC
The DNA here is from genome assembly GCF_902459505.1 of Geotrypetes seraphini. Lineage (NCBI taxonomy): Eukaryota > Metazoa > Chordata > Amphibia > Gymnophiona > Dermophiidae > Geotrypetes > Geotrypetes seraphini. Next base: position 165,590,737 of record NC_047091.1, on the reverse strand, counting down.
ATGAGTGGCAACAGAAGCAAATAAGCTGGAGATTTTTCTCATTTCGCTGAACCTTCACACTGAGGACCCCCCCTTCACAGGTTATATGTTATCATTGTAAGTTCAGTGCGCTAGACAGAGTGAGCTACTTTGAAAGTCTATTAGACTTTTTTGTTGCTGTTTGTGGTTTCTATTTAGTATCTTGTGCAGTATTTTCTTGGAGGTTTTTTGGCTACCTCTACGTTCAGCAGTTTAATCGCCCAGATCACCACTATGTCTAAACTTAGAACACATTATCAACCAAAAAATTGCCCAAGTCCCAAATGGCCAAAACAAGACCTTTTAGGCAAAGGAGGGGCCAGTCCTTTGCCTAAAGGCTGGATTCTGTAACAGGTGCCTGTCAAAAACAACACCGGTTACAGAATTCCCCCTACCCCCCACAACGATCACAACAGGAGACATGCCTCATCTCCCCTGCTGCGATCGCAATCTCAACCCCGAACTGCAGCGGGAGAGATTGGGCATCTCTCCTTCCGTGATCGTTGTGGTGGGGGAGGGGCAGGTTGCCGGGGATGCTGAGCTGATCGTGGCATCCGCGATCAGCTCAGCGGCCCCTATTCGGAACTTATACCTGTTTTGACTTGGTCTAAGTCAAAACATATAAGTTCCGACTGGGCAAACTGCTCAAGTGTTTGGTTATACTTGCTGTACGACTAAGTCTAGATCGGCCCACCTCCCGCCCTTTCCCCTCTTCCTTCTAAAAACACCTCTTTTTACTCTAGATGTTTAGAGGAGGGGAAAGGCCTAAGATGGTTTTAGATACGTCTAAAACCAGCTTTGATTATCGGTACTTGGACGATCTGGCTTTTTGATTGTCCAAGTACCGATTTAGGCTTCTTTTTGGATGGTTTTTTTTGTTTTATTATGAGCCCCATAGGATTTATTAGATCACAGTTTGTCAGCACCTGAATCAGGTCACTGTACCTCAATCAAATGTTAAACAGAGTAAGCAGTAATGTATCTAGTGGAATTCAGAGAAAGCAATGAACTCTGTCCATATCATAAAAATTGTGTGAACATTGTTTATCAGTATTGGATTCAGGGGCATAGACACTGTTGGACCTTGGTAGGCATGAACCTGTCTACTTGCTGCTCAGGCTCACCCAGCGATAGTGCACATCAGTAGTACAGCTGGCAGGAATCCCTAAACCCTGCCAGTTGAACACATCATCAGACTGAACACCTGGGCAGTCAGTAGCCTTGCTCCCAGCTACCAACACAAGGTGCTGTTAGAAACATAGAAACATGAAGGCAGATAAAGGCCAAATGGCCCATCCAGTCTGCCATCAGCAGCATCCACTATCTCCTCTGCTCCCTAAGAGATCCTACATGCCTGTCCCACACTTTCTTAAATTCAGACACACTCTGTCTCCACCAGGAGACTATTCCTCACATTTACCACTCTTTCTGAAAAAAAAAAAAAAATTCATTAAATTACAGTACTCCTGAGCCTATCACCTCTTAACTTCATCCTATGCCTTCTCATTCTGGAGCTTTCTTTCAAATAAAAGAGACTTGCCTCTTGCTCATTTTTTCCATGTAAGAACATAAACATAAGAACATAAGAAGTGCCATCTCCAGATCAGACCTTCGGTCCATCAAGTCCGGTGATCCGCACACGCGGAGGCCCTGCCAGGTGTACGCCTGGTGTAATTTAGTCACCCATATCTCTCTATGCCTCTCGTAAAGAGATGTACATCTAGTTTGCTTTTGAATCCTAGGACGGTCGATTCCGCAATAACCTCCTCTGGGAGAGCATTCCAGGTGTCAACCACTCTGCGTGAAGCAGAATTTCCTGATATTTGTCCTGAACTTGTCGCCCCTTAGCTTCATTCCGTGTCCTCTTGTTTGTGTCAGATTGGACAATGTAAATAATTTTTTCTGCTCTATTTTGTCGATTCCTTTCAGTATTTTGAAGGTCTCGATCATATCCCTCTCCTTTTCTCAAGGGAGAACAATCCCAGCCTCTTGAGTCGATCCTCATATTCCAGTTTCTCCATACCCCTTACTAGCTTCGTTGCTTGTCTCTGCACCCTCTCCAGCAGTTTTATATCCTTCTTTAGGTTGGGAGACCAATGTTGGATGCAGTATTCCAAGTGGGGTCTGACCATTGCTCTATAAAGTGGCATTATGACCCTCTCCGATCTACTCGTGATTCCCTTCTTTATCATGCCCAATATTCTATTTGCTTTCTTTGCCGCAGCTGCACATTGTGCTGACGGTTTCAGGGTCCTATCTATCAGTACACTCAGGTCCTTTTCTTGTTTGCTCTTACCCAGAGTTGCACCTGACATTCTATACTCGTGTTCCTTATTCTTACTGCCTAAATGCATTACTTTGAATTTCTCCATAGTGAACTTCATCTGCCATTTCTCCGCCCATTTCTCTGACACAAGTCGCTCTGGAGTTCCTCGCTATCCTCCTGCGATCTGATTGCCCGGCATAGCTTTGTGTCATCTGCAAACTTGATGATCTCACTGGATGTTCCTTCTTCCAGGTCATTGATATAAATATTAAATAGGATCAGCCCAAGTAACGAGCCCTGGGGTACACCACTAGTCACTTTCTCCCAGTCGGAGAACTTCCCATTTATGCCCACTCTCTACTTTCTGTTCTCCAGCCATTTGCCTATCCATCTTAGTATATCTCCCTTTATTCCATGGCTTTGTAGTTTCCTGAGAAGTCTTTTGTGTGGAACTTTGTCGAACGTTTTCTGGAAGTCTAAGTATATTATGTCCACCGGTTCTCCACTATCAATTTGTTTGTTCACGGTCTTGAAAAATTGAAGTAAATTCATTAAACATGATTTCCCTTTCCTGAAGCCATGTTGACTGGCTTTCATCAGGTCATGTGCATCCAAGTGCTGGACTATGCTATCCTTGATCAGTGCTTCAACCATCTTTCCAGGGACAGACGTAAGGCTCACAGGTCTGTAGTTGCCCGGTTCTTATCTCGATCCTTTTTTGAAAATTGGCGTGACGTTCACTATCTTCCAGTCGTCCGGTATCTGTCCAGTTCTAATTGACAGGTTGGCAAGTTTTTGCAATAACTCTCCGATTTCAATCTTCAATTCTTTTAAGATTCTCGGGTGAATTCCATCCGGTACAGGGGATTTATCACTTTTAAGTTTAACGATCTGGTAGTATATCTGGTCCAAATCCACTTCTACTGTGATGAGGCTGTCTTCTATTGCTCCTTTAAACACTTTCACTGCTTCTGGTATTGTTGCGGTGTCCTCCTTTGTAAAGACGGACGCAAAGAAGGAATTTAGTCTATCTGCAATTTGTTTGTCTTCCTTGATGTACCCTTTTCTTCCCTGGTTGTCCAGGGATCCTACCGCCTCTTTTGCGGGGGTTTTCCCTGTTACATATCTAAAGAAGGGCTTGAAGTTTTTGGCCTCTTGCGCTATTTTCTCCTCATAGTCCTTTTTAGCATCCCTTACCGCCTTGTGACATTTCTTCTGGTCATCTTTATGTTTGTTCCAAGGTTTGGTTTCCATTTTTTGAAAGTCCTTCTTTTCTTTTATGGCTTCCTTCACCTGTCTGGTAAGCCATGCCGGTTCTTCTTTGCCTTTAGTTCTCCTTTCTTTGGAAATCCGTGGAATGTAGAGATTATGTGCTTCCGTGATAGTATTTTTCAGTAGGGACCAAGCCTGATATACTGTTTTAAGTTTGTCCACCTTTTTCCTGAGCCGTTGTTCTACCATGGCTCTCATGCATTCGTATTTACCCTTTTTAAAGTTTAAGGTCGTGGTTAAGGTTTTGGTACGTTTCCCTTTCCTGATGTCAAGTTTAAAGTTGATCATGATGTGATCACTCGTCCCCAGTGGGACCGTGACTTCTACTTCTTTTGTCGATCCCGTGAGGCCATTTAGGACCAAGTCCAAGGTGCCGTTGCCTCTTTTCGGCTCTTTTACCATTTGTTCCAGGAAGCAATCCCCTAGCGCCTCCAGGAACTTGGCCTCCTTGCTGCAGTTGGAGGTTCCCAGGTTCCAATTTATCCCCGGGAAATTGAAGTCTCCCAAGATTATTACATTGCCTGCCTGCATTATTGTTTGATTTCCTCTATCATTTCCGAGTCAGTTTCCTTCGTCTGTCCTGGGGGTCGATGGTAAAGGCCAATTTTTGTGTCTGCGCCATTATGACAAGGAATCTTGATCCAGAGGAACTCCAGCTTCTCTTTCCTTTCCGTCGTAGCCACTCCAACAGATTCTACTCCTTCCTGAACATATAGGGCAATACCTCCGCCTTTCTGCCCCCAAAAAGTGGCCTACTCGATCTCTTCTGTATAGTTTGTATCCCTGTAGTACTGTGTCCCATTTATTTTCTTCATTCCACCATGTTTCTGTTATGCCAATGATTTCCAATTTATCGTGTCTTGCTATTGTCTCTAGTTCCCCCATTTTGTTTCCCAGATTTCTAGCATTCGTAAACATACATTTGAGTTTTCTTTGTGTTACCTTTTTGGACTTTCTACGCTTGGCTGTCTCTACTGTTTCTTTCACGGTATCCTTTTCTGCTCCTGCATTGTTTCCCTTGATTGCTGTGCGGTCGTCCCCTTCTGTGTCTGTGTTGTCCCTTCCTGCCTTGTCTCCCTTATTTGCTGTGAGGTCATCCCCTCCTGTGTATGAGTAGTAGCCCGTGGTTCCTTTGTCGGGGCATCCTGTCGCCCGGGCCATCGACAGGTGGTCGACTGTCGGCTTTTCCCTGTCTTCTAGTTTAAAGCCTTCTCGATGGCCTTCTTCATGTTGCCTGCCAATACTCTTGCTCCTTCCTTGTTGAAGTGTAGTCCATCCTTTCTGTAGTACTTCTTCTTCCCCAGAACGCCGTCCAGTTGCGCACGAAGTCAAAGCCTTCCTCTTCCCACCATCGTCTCATCCAGGCATTGATTGCTTGCAATTCCCCTTGTCTCTTTCCATCCGCTCTTGGTACCGGGAGGATCTCGAAGAAAGCCACCTTCATCTCCCTGATCTTCAGTTTTCTTCCAAGTGAGCGGAGCTGGCCCTTTATCCAAGTGAGTGGAGCTGGCTCCTTTTACTAAGCTGTGGTAGTGTTTATAGCGCGTGCTGCAGATTAGCGCACACTAACCCCCACGCTACATGGAGAAACTAACGCCAGCTCAATGGAGGTGTTAGCATAAAACTGCTAGTGCAGCTTAGTAAAAGGAGCCCTAAATGTCTCTATCATATCTCCCTTCTCCCACTTTTCCTCCAAAGTATACATATTAAGATTTTTAAGTCAGTCCCCATACTTCTTATGATGAAGACCTACAAGATTACTATAGGCACCTGTCTTTGCTTAGTACGACTAAGATCTTGTTTTGCTAATACGATTAGGCTCTTCTCCTTGCCCCCCCCAGGCCTTTCTCCCCTCCCCTCCCCTTTATATCCCAGATATCCTTGTCATTCTTCAAGTCGCTTAGATCCTGTTTAGGTTTGTGCGACACACAAATATTAGATTAGATAATTTTAGTAGCCTTCCTCTGGACTGACTCCATCCTGTTTAAATCTTTTTGAAAGTGTGGTCTCCAGAATTGTGCATTATATTCTAAATGAGATCTCACAAATCTTATACAAGGTCATCAATATCTCTTTTTTCCTTCTGGCCATACCTCTCCCTAAGCACCCTAGCATTTTTCTAGCTTTCACTGTCACCTTTTCAACCTGTTTAGCCACCTTTTGATCATCACATACTATCACTCCCAAGTCCTGCTCCTCTTTTGTGCACAAAAGTTCTTCACCCCCTAAACCAGTGAATCGCAAACTATGTGCTGTGGCGAGTTTTGAAGTGTGCCATGAGAGGACGGGGAGGAGGAGAGTCGCTGACGCAAGCTAACTGCCTACAGGATGTGCCTCTGGTAGCACCGGCACCTTTCCTCCTCCCCAGCACCTCTACTCCTCTCCGCACCTCTCCTCAAGGCTCAAGGCCCCATTTGCAGGGCCTTCGCGCATGCGTAGACATCGACATGATGATGTCACACGTGTGCATGACATCATCACGTCAACATCCAGCACTTCCAGGTGCCTTTGAGCTGCAGCCACCTGTTTAGTGTGCCGTGGAAATAATTTGCAAGACACTGTCCTAAACTTTACCGTTCCATCAGGTTTTTGCAGCCCGAATGTATGACCTTGCATTTCTTAGCATTAAATCTTAGCTGCCAAATTTCAGACGATTCTTCAAGCTTCGCTAGGTCCTTCTTCATGTTATTCACACCATCAGGGTTGTCTGTTGTATTGCAGATTTTGGTATCATCCACAAAAAGGCAAATCTTACCTGACAGACCTTAAGCAATATTACTTACAAAAACGTTAAAAAGAACAGGCTCAAGAACTGAATCTTGAGGCACACCACTGTCAACATTCCTCTTTTCAGAGCAATTTCCATTGATCATTTACTCTCTTCCACTCAACCAGTTCCTGACAGTCCATCACTTTGAGGCCCATCCCAAGGGCACTCAGTTTATTTATTAGATGCTTGTGTGGAACATTATCAAAGGCATTGCTAAAATCTAAATGCACCACATCTAGTGCACTCCTTTTATACAATTCTCTGATCACGCAGTCAAAGAAATTGATCAGATTTATCTGACAAGAGCTGCCTCCTAGTGTATCCATATTACCTCAGGTCCTGTAATCCATAGGATTCCAGAAACATCACTATTCTCTATTTTAAAAGCATTTCCTGGATTCTCTAAATGGCGCCGTTGTCGGTGGCCACCCTAAAAGCGGCTGCCAATCACATGTTAATCATGTGACAGCACCGTTTAGAGAATTGCGCCTTTGGAAAGGTAGGCGCTGGAAATATAGGCCAGGGTTTTCAAGGCCTATGCTTCTGGTGCCTACCTTTGATGTGAAGCAATACCTACCGAGGCACCTAACGCCAGTTCCGGCACTGTTTTTTAGGCTCCTTGAAAATTCTTTTAAACAGTCTTTTAAATCGCATTTTGAACTTATATTAGGTGCTGGTAGGGCACTATTTAGAGTATGAGCCATCTTTGCTAAGAAGTGGTGCTGCCTTAGAGATTTTGGGATTGGAATTATTTGTACTCCATATACCTTTTTTTCTTATCTAGTGATGACTTGGTTTAGATTATAACCAGAAAAATCATATTGCCCATCAGCCACATTTTATTAAGAATTGCCATACTGGGATAGACAAAGGTCCATCAAGTCCAGTATCCTGCTTCCAACAGTGGCCAACCCAGGTCCCAAGTACTTAGCTAGATCCCGAGTAGTAAAACAGATTTTATGCTGCTTATCCTGGGAATAAGCAGTAGATCTCCCCAAGCCATCTCAATAATGGCTTATGGACTTTTAGGAAATTATCCAAACCTTTTTTAAACCCCGCTTAGTTAACTGATTTCACCACATTCTCCAGCAGAATTCCAGAGTTTAATTACATGAAATATTTTCTCCAGTTTATTTTAAATCTACTACTTAGTAGCTTCATCGTTTGCCCCCTGGTCCTAGTATTTTTGGAAAGAGTGAACAAGTGATTCACATCTACTCTTTCCACTCCACTCAGTATTTTATAGACCTCTATCATTATTGGAGTTTTCCAGTTATAACCAAAAATCAGATGTCGTAAATACTTCTAGTGCTGCCACACCTTGAATACTGTGTAGATCAGCTCTTTTATGAAGAAAGACTAACAGGAGCAATTCAACTTGAGAAAAGCTAATTTAGAAAAAAATATAATATACATTATCTACTCGTGTATAAACATGTATAAGCTAAGGGCAGTTTTGGAACTAAAAATGGCCAAAACCTCTGTGACCCATGTGCAAGTAAAGGCTTCCCTCCAGCCCTCATTCTCTCCTGGTTTAGCATTCCTCTCTCCATTCGTCCTCTGAATTTGGTATATCCCCCTTCTCTCAACACTGTCTCCCCAGTCTTCCTCAAAAAGTCTTTTAATGTCTCTGAGAGGTTGCCGACAGCAACAGCAGCACCAATAAATATATGCAGCCTGTGGCTTGACCTGTAGCCTTTCCTCTGATATGTTCTGCTTTCTCTGATGCAACTTCTTGTTTCTGCACAGGCAGGACACGTCAGAGGATAGGCTCTGGGTCAGGCCCCAGGCAGCGAATATGAATCAGCACTGCTGCTAGCAACCTCTAAAGACAGATAAAGACATTTTAAGATTGGGGGGGGCAGACTACAGTAAGAAAAGGTTAATAGAGGGGGAGATTCTGGACTACAGGTAGGGAGAATGGTTGAGAGAGAGAGATGCCAGGCATTGGAGGAGAGGGGAAGCGTAAAGTAAAAGAAGAGATGTCTGCTCGTTAAAAATGACCCATGGATAAGATGATCTTGTTTTAATGAAACCCAAATGAAAAAACCCTCACTATATGAATTGGGAAGTGATCAACCGCTTATAACACCGCAGGAGTGAATTTCATCCCAATTGGTCGGAGCCCTAATACTGAGTTCACTCTTTCACATATACTGTATATATGATTTTTTTATTTTATAACATGATGCCATTTCCTGAGTCATATGGTGAGGATTTTTTCATTTGGATTTTTAAAATCTCTTCCCTCAAATATAGTGTAAAGGGTTTGTAGTGTGATCAGTTAGTGGAGAACAGTTATTTCTCCTTTTAGATAGTTTCATGACATATCTCCTAGTCCTAGCACTAACTAGTAACAGATTTAGACAGGAAGGGAGTGGTGAAGGAGGAGAAAGAAGTGGCAGAAAGACTTAACATGTTCTTTTCGTCTGTATTTACAAACGAAGACACATCCAACATACCAGAACCTGAGCAATTCTTCAATGGAAATCAAGCAGAAAAATTAACATCTATGGAAGTGAGCCTTGAAGATGTACGCAGGCAGATAGAAAAACTAAAAACTGACAAATCCCTGGGTCCGGATGGAATCCATCCAAGGGTTCTGAAGGAATTAAAGGAGGAGATAGCGGAACTACTGCAGCAAATTTGCAATCTATCCCTGAAAACAGCATGATCCTGGAGGACTGGAAGATAGCCATCTTTAAAAAGGGATCAAGAGGTGACCCGAGAAACTACAGACCAGTGAGTCTGACCTCGGTTCCGGGGAAAATGGCGGAAGAACTGATAAAAGAAAACATCGATGAACATTTTGAAAGAAACGAACTTCTGATAACCAGCCAACATGGTTTCTGCAAGGGGAGATTATTGCACTTCTTCGAAGGAATTAACAAATGGATGGACAAAGGAGATCCCATAGACATCATATATCTAGATTTCAAAAAAGCCTTTGACAAGGTGCCCCATGAATGCCTACTCCGGACACTGAAGAACCATGGGGTGGAAGGAGACGTACATAGATGGATCAGAAATTGGTTGGCGGGTAGGAAACAGAGGATAGGAGTGAAGGGCCACTACTCGGACTGAAGGAGGGTCACGAGTGGGGTCCCGCAGGGCTCGGTGCTCGGGCCGCTGCTATTTAATATATTCATAAATGATCTAGAAACAGGGACGAAGTGTGACATAATAAAATTTGTGGACAACACCAAACTATTTAGTGGAGCTCGGACTAAAGAGGACTGCGAAGAATTGCAAAGGGACTTGAACAAACTAGGGGAATGGGTGACGAGATGGCAGATGAAGTTCAACGTTGAGAAATGTAAAGTATTACATGTGGGAAACAGAAACCCGAGGTACAACTATACGATGGGAGGGATGCTATTAAATGAGAGTACCCAAGAAAGGGACTTGGGGGTAATGGTGGACATGACAATGAAGCCGACGGCACAGTGCATAGCGGCCGCTAAGAAGGCAAACAGAATGCAAGGCATAATCAAGAAGGGTATTACAACCAGAACGAAAGAAGTTATCCTGCCATTGTATCGGGCAATGGTGCGTCCGCATCTGGGGTACTGCGTCCAATATTGGTCACCGTACCTTAAGAAGGACATGCCGTTACTCGAGAGGGTTCAGAAGAGAGTGACGCATCTGATAAAGGGGATGGAAAACCTTTCATATGCTGAGAGATTGGAAAAACTGGGTCTCTTTTCCCTGGAGAAGAGGAGACTTAGAGGGGATATGATAGAGACTTACAAGATCATGAAGGGAATAGAGAGAGTAGAGAGGGACAGATTCTTCACACTTTCAAATAATAAAAGAACAAGAGGGCATTTGGAAAAGTTGAAAGGGGACAGATTCAAAACGAATGCTAGGAAGTTCTTCTGTACCCAACGTGTGGTGGACACCTGGAATGCGCTTCCAGAGGACGTAATAGGGCAGAGTACGGTACTAGGGTTTAAGAAAGGATTGGACAATTTCCTGCTGGAAAAGGGAATAGAGGGGTATAGATAGAGGATTACTGCACAGGTCCTGGACCTGTTGGGCCGCCGCGTGAGCGGACTGCTGGGCACGATGGACCTCAGGTCTGACCCAGCAGAGGCATTGCTTATGTTTTTATGTTCTTAATAAAAGTATTTTTCAGTCTGGAAGCAATTAAGCTGTGAAATTAGTTGCCAGAAATGTGGTTAAGACTAGTACAATTTAGATGTGTTTCTAGAGGACAGATCCATAAATAATAATTAACCAGTTAGGTTTGGGTGTCTCTATCTCTTATTTAAGAACATAAGGGTCAGATTCTACAACAGCTGCCGAAAGCTGCCTAACTTAATTGGTTTAATTTCATTTAATCAACATGATAATTGATTGCGTCATTTAAAAGTAATTAAAATGTCATTTTAAAAAATGGCGCCTTCAGAAACGGCAGCAGAACCACAACTAATAAGGTGCCTACCGGCACCTAAGGGTAAAATAGATTAATACCTGATGCATCCTTAGGCATTGGTAGGCACCTCTATAATCGCAATTCTCATCACAAATAGGGCTAGAAATGTAGACCTTGAAAACCCTGGCCTACATTTCCAGCACCTATTTGTAATGTGACCATGACTCTATAAACAGTGCCATTGCATGACTGACATACAATCTGCACTGCTGTTGTGGGCAGCTGCTAATCACGGCGCCGCTTATAGAATTCGGGCCAAAGTACATAAGAGATGCCATACTAGGAGAGACCAGAGGTCCATCAAGCCCAGTATCCTGTTTCCAACAGTGGTCAACTCAAGTCCCAAGTTCCTGGCAGAAACCCAAAGAGTAGCAACATTCCAGAGCTGACATTGTGATGTCATAATGCCTCATTCCACCAATGCCTAAGAGCCGACCTCATCAGTGATGTCACAATGACTTGACTGTCCTATATTTGACTCACATAAGAACATAAGAATGAGGTTCATCAAGCCCAGTATCCTGTTTCCAACAGTGTCCAACCCAGGTCACAAGCTATGTTCCCACCAAGCAGAGCACATGAGCAATTGCTCATACCTTTTACATGGTTGGATTGTTACATGGTCGCTTACTAAAAATACTCCTCCTGACTTTCAAACAAAATTAAACTATAAAAAAAATAATTAAACTAAACTAAATCAATTACTATATATGTGTGATGGCTTTTGTACTATATACAAAAAATATATTGCTAATATTACCCCCCTTTTACTAACCATGATAACAGTTATTAGTGCAGAGAGCCATGCTGAATGTTCCACGCTGTTCCCGACGCTCATAGGAACTCTATGAGTGTTGGGAGCAGCGTGGAGCATTCAGCATAGCTCTTTGTGCTAAAAACCACTATTGTGGCTTATTAAAAGGGGGAGATTGTGATCAAAAATTGTTTGTTTATAGAACTTGCGCTCACATAAAAAAAATAAAATTGCACGCACACAGGCACTCAGAGGGAGCATTGGTCAAAAGTACCTGGCAAGATCCCAAAAAATTAAAACTGATTTTATGCTGCTTATCCTAGGAATAAGCAGTGGATTTCCCCAAGTCCATCTTAATAATGGCTTATGGACTTTTCTTTTAAGAAATTATCGAAACCTCTTTTAAACCTTGTTAAGCTAACTGCTTTCACCACATTCTCTGGCAATGAATTCCAGAGTTTGGAGTAAGTTTGGTGATTCCAGATGGAAGTAGCTTGAGACTGGGCATGGCCACTGAGGTAAGTAGTGCGATAATGCCTTTGACTCGAGACTTGTGACTTCCTAAGACTATTGTGGCTTCAGCTGCTACACAGCAAAACTATTTTTCTTTATTAACTTTTGAAAAACCTTCAGTAACAATGTCAGAATCTTTATGGCTGGTTATAAATAATTTAGGCAAAGTTTTTACAGATGTTTGGTGCCATGAGTTCAAGAACAGCTACATTAGAAAGGAACTTGGTAGAATATGATATAGGTTTTTAAAAAAAGATTATAGCAAGAAATTGCCAAGTTTGGATTTTAGAATTTCTAAGACTGAGTTGAATTCTGCTATAACTAAAAATTATAACATAATAGACGAGAAATTAGAGGTACTTTGAGAACATTTTGAGGAGTAAGAACATGAGATTTTTTTTAATTTCCCTAAAAGAAAGGATAAAAATCTACCAGTTGAGATTTTGAAAAGTATCTTACTAAGGGCTCCTTTTACTAAGGTGCGTTAGCATTTTTAGCGCATGCACAAGATTAGCACTAGCTGAAAAATTACTGTCTGCTTAAAAGGAGATGGTAGTGGCTAGTGTGCGTGGCATTTTTGCGCATGCTAAGTGTGCGCTAAAACCTCTAGCACACCTTTGTAAAAGGAGTCTTAAGATTTGGGGAATTAATCAAGAGGTTATCTGCACTTTTTTAAGGTTTGATGTTTTAATCATGCTGTCAAATGTTATTATGTATGTACTGCTGTAAACAGCCAAACTAAGTAGATAAGTGAGATATAGGAAAATTTTAAATAAATAAAAATACATTTAACAGAGCATTCTTTTTACCACTTTTTCCAACTGCTTCAGATGTTAATTGTACACAAGATTCTTCAGTATCTTTGGAAAACTTGGATATCCCATGTACTGTATTTCTGAAAGAAGGAGCCCGAGAGCTTGTCTCGACGGGCGTATGGTAACACGGGGCTGGGAGGCCTCGTGTTGCCCGCAAGGCAAGTTGGGGGGGGGGGGGAAAGGACCGTTAGTTAAGGAAACTTATCAGAAGGAATAGGGGAGGGGTTACCGCCTAAAGACAGGGCTAGGATAGGGTGAAGTCGAGGTAGAGGGGCGGGCGGAGGGAATGAATAAATCGGGACCCTGGAGGACTCAGTTGTTTCAGGTCCTCCAGGGCGGTTTTTCTCCCTCCCACCCTCCCTCGGTGGCGGCCTTGGTAGCTCAGGGAGGCGGGTCTCCCGAGCTACTGGGTGCTGGGGCTCATCCGGCGTGCCTTGGGGAGCCGTGCCTTGGGGGTCAGGTGACCCGTGTTAAAGGGGCATGAGGTCATGCCACCCCTCAGACGCTTGCTGTTAGTGGCGGGGTCGGGGGCAAAGGTTAATGGTTACATAGGGTAGCTCAGGAGGAGCTTGCTGATGTTGTTTGTCAATAGAGGGTCAATATGTTATGAGGTTAAGTTATTCATGTTAAGTTATTGTTATGGTGGATTTAATAAAGAGCTGCGGCTATATACCATAATAAAGTGTGTTGGGTTTTTATTTAGGGGTGGGTTATGGGAAAAAGGGGTGGTGATGGGTAGCAACAGAGACTATCCAGAACCCGCTGTTACATCTGTAACAACTTGGAGTATGGCTACATTGGTTGCCATTTTTGCTTCAGTTTAGACTGAAGTATCAGCATAACACTTTTTTATGGAGTTATATATACTTTAGCTCTTTCAGATGTCTTGAGGGCAGATCAAAAGAAGAGGAAACGGTTCTGTTGTTAAGGCCTCAGTCATTCCGTGTTACTTTTATTGTGGTATGATAGTGTCTTAAACCCGCTCCCTTTTACAAAGCCACATTAAGTTTTTTAAAAAAATCACTGGCCAGGTATAAGTGTTTGGGTCCAGAGCATCGGGCTGACACCTGCACCCGCTGTGCCACTCTTAAGAAACGCACATTAAAAAATCGGCAGATCCAGCAGAACATCCTTTTCGGTACCGGATCTGCTATGGAACCTGCTGCGACGTCGACGGTACCGCAAAAGGCGGCACCGACTACTTCGACGACGCCCGATCCTTCCTCAGAGTCGATGGCACCAGGTAAGCCGGCTAAGAAGCCTTCCACCTCCCTTGAGCGTCCACCGGCCACAGTGGCGACGCCGGTCCTCCCAACCTCACGCCGACCCCGCAAAAGCTCCGCCCCGATCTCGGTGAGTGCCTCGTCATCGGCCTCCTCATCGCCGGGGCGTGGAGCAGCACCTATGGAACCGAAAAAGAAAAAAGCGGTACCGGTGCCACCCCTGGATGACCGCATCGCGGCCATACTCCAAGACAAATTACAGGAGCAGCTGCAGCACCAACTCCAGCACCTGTTACCGACCCTCTTGGCACCACTTCTTTCGGTACCGGACCGGCCCGAGCCTCGCACCATCCCACCGGTGTCCACCCCCTCGGTGCCGCTCAACACTTCTATGCCAATCCTCTCGGCTGAACCACTCCGTTCTCATCCTGTGGTACCAACCCGATCTGAGGCCGATCCTCCTCGGGACCAGGAAGGGCACCGCTCTCCCCGGGACCGAGAACGGCACCGCTCTTCCCGGGACCGGGATCAGCACCGGTCTTCCTCTCCCGGTACCGCCTCAATGCGCTCTGGCAAGTCTCTTTCTAAGACCCGCCACACTGAACCTCCCACCCAGACATCTCGGCGTGCGCACACTGATATCAGGGACCCAGACTTATGGGAAGAATCCCCACCCGGTATCGATGATGAGGCTTCATCAACGGACGAGGAACCCTCGATGGTCGATACCAGTTCCAAACCTGAACAGTCCTCATTCACAAAATTTCTAAGAGAAATGTCGGCGGCTCTGTCTATCCCTTTGGAGTCCGACTCTAAGAAGTCCCAGGCTTTCCTTGACGCCCTGGACTTCGAACAACCCCCCAAAGAATTTCTAAAGTTACCCGTCCACGACATCTTACGGGAAACCTTTTACAAAAATTGGGAAAACCCTCTCACGTTACCGGGTGCCCCTCGAAAACTGGATAGTTTATACAGGGTCATTTCTATCCCGGGGTTCGACAAATCTCAACTACCCCATGAATCCCTTCTAGTGGAGTCCACCTTAAAGAAATCCCAGGGCTCCAGTGTTTATGCCTCCACCCCTCCTGGCAGAGAGGGCAGAACGATGGATAAATTTGGCAAGCGCCTTTATCAAAATTCCATGCTTGCCAACAGGGCTAATAATTACACCTTCCACTTCTCCTTCTATATGAAGCATTTGGTGCAACAACTCTCCTCCTTACAGAAGTACATCCCTGAGCATAAGGTCCCGGTTTTTCAACAACAAATTTCCAGTTTGCTCCAACTCCGGAAATTTATGGTGCGATCCATTTATGACTCTTTTGAGCTGACCTCTCGAGCATCTGCCATGGCTGTTGCCATGAGGCGCTTGGCCTGGCTGAGAGTTTCTGACCTCGATATTAATCACCAAGACCGCCTGGCTAACGCACCTTGTCTTGGTGATGAACTCTTTGGGGAGTCCCTGGACTCAACAACCCAGAAACTCTCGGCACACGAGACCAGGTGGGATACCCTGATCAAACCTAAAAAGAAGACTCCACCTGCTCGTCCCTACAAACAGCAGTCTTCCTACCAACGCAGGTTCTCGGCCAGACCTCTCAACCCGCCTCAACAACAACAACCTCGCCGGCCTCGTCAGCAGCACCACACTCAGGCACGTTCACAGTCTCACCAACCTGCCAAGCCTCTCCCGCAGTCAAAACCGTCTCAGCCCTTTTGACTCTTTTCTCCAGGGCATAGCCAGTCTCCCACCATCCTTGCCTCTGCCTCAGCCGATAGGAGGACGTCTTCAACTCTTCCTCAACCGTTGGGAGGTCATCACATCAGACCTGTGGGTCCTCAACATCATTCGCCACGGCTACTCTCTCAACTTCCAGACTCTTCCACCAGACAATCCTCCCATAGAGTCTGTTTCTTACTCCTCTCAATCCCCCCTCCTCCTGAGGGAGGTCCAATCCCTCCTTCTTCTCAATGCCATCGAAGAGGTGCCCCCAGACCAAAGGGGTCAGGGATTCTACTCCCGCTACTTCCTGGTTCCCAAGAAGACAGGAGACCTCCGTCCCATCCTCGATCTCCGGAACCTCAACAAGTGTCTGGTCAAGGAAAAGTTCAGGATGCTCTCCCTTGCCACGCTTTACCCTCTTCTCTCTCATCACGACTGGCTATGTTCCCTAGACCTCAAAGAGGCCTACACTCACATTCCAATCCATCTGACTTCACATCGCTACCTCCGATTTCAGGTACAGCACCGCCACTATCAGTACAAAGTGCTACCCTTTGGCCTCGCATCATCGCCCAGGGTGTTCACCAAGTGTCTTATTGTGGTGGCGGCCTCCCTCAGGTCTCACAACCTCCAGGTGTTCCCATACTTGGACGATTGGTTGGTGAAAGCTCCTACGCCTCCGCTTGTGCTACAAGCCACTCAACACACCATCTTTCCTCCATCTCCTGGGGTTCGAGATCAACTACCCCAAGTCGCATCTGCTTCCCACACAGCGACTTCAGTTCATTGGAGCCGTCCTCAACACCACTCTGATGAGGGCGTTTCTCCCCTCAGACCGCCAACGGACCCTGCTCCATCTCTGCCATCAGGTGCTCCTTTGTCGCTCTATTCCGGCTCGGCAAATGATGGTCCTCCTGGGCCACATGGCCTCGACGGTCCATGTGCTTCCTCTGGCACGCCTCCACCTCAGGACACCTCAATGGACTCTGGCCAACCAATGGTCACAGACCACGGATCCTCTTTCTCATCCCATCTCTGTGACATCATCTCTTCAGCAATCTCTTCAATGGTGGTTGAACTCCTCCAATCTTTCCAGGGGTCTACTCTTTCATCTACCCCCTCACTCCATGATCATCACCACGGATGCCTCCCCCTATGCGTGGGGAGCTCACCTGGGAGATCTTCGCACCCAGGGTCTCTGGACCCCTCAGGAGCGTCTACATCACATCAATTTCCTGGAACTCAGAGCCATGTTCTATGCTCTCAAGGCCTTCCAGCATCTTCTCTACCCTCAGGTTCTTCTCCTGTGCACAGACAACCAAGTCGCCATGTACTATATAAACAAACAAGGCGGCACCGGATCTCCCCTCCTCTGTCAGGAGGCCATCCGCATCTGGACCTGGGCCATGGCCCGCAGTCTCTTCCTCAAGGCCGTCTATATCCAGGGCGAACAGAATTCCCTGGCCGACAATCTCAGCCGCATCCTTCAACCTCACAAGTGGACCTTGGATCCTCCCACATTCCACTCCATCTTTACTCTCTGGGGCACTCCTCAGGTGGACCTCTTTGCAGCTCCTCACAACCATCAGCTGCCCCAGTTCTGCTCCAGACTCTACTCTCCTCATCGTCTGACCCCGGATGCATTCCTGCTCGACTGGTCGGATCGGTTCCTCTATGCCTTTCCTTCACTGCCTCTGATGTTGTGGACGCTATTCAAACTCCGCAGGGACAGAGCCACCATGATTCTCATCGCCCCTCGGTGGCCTCGCCAACACTGGTTCTCCCTCCTGCTCCAGCTCAGCTCCAGGTAGCCCATTCCTCTTCCTGTGTTTCCTACTCTACTTACGCAGTAGCATCAGTCTCTACTACATCCCAATCTGTCCTCGCTCCACCTGACAGCTTGGTTTCTCTCGGGCTGACCTCTCCAGGGAATCTGTCTCAGCCTGTCCGTCGCATTTTGGATGCCTCCAGGAAACCGGCAACCCTCCAATGTTACCATCAGAAGTGGACCAGGTTCTCCTCTTGGTGTCTCCTACATCACCACGATCCCACCTCGTTGGCGGTGGAAACTGTACTGGACTATTTGCTCTCTCTTTCCGACGCTGGCCTTAAGTCTACCTCAATCAGAGTCCACCTCAGTGCCATCACTGCGTTTCATGAGCCTATCCTCGGAAAACCTCTCACGGCTCATCCATTGGTTTCCCGGTTCATGAGAGGCCTCTTCAATGTCAAACCACCTCTGAAGCCTCTTCCAGTCGTCTGGGACCTGAATGTGGTTTTATCTGCCCTCATGAAACCTCCTTTTGAGCCTCTTGCCACTACTTCACTCAAATTTCTGACGTGGAAGGTGCTTTTCCTCATAGCCATCACCTCTGCCAGGAGGGTTAGTGAGCTGCATGCACTGGTTGCCGACCCACCTTTCACTGTTTTTCACCATGACAAGGTGGTTCTGCGTACCCATCCTAAATTCCTTCCCAAGGTGGTCTCGGATTTTCATCTTAACCAGTCCATTGTGTTGCCTGTCTTTTTCCCTAAACCCCATTCTCATCCTGGGGAACAGGCATTGCACACGCTGGACTGTAAGCGTGCCCTTTCTTACTACCTTGCTTACTACTGTACCAGGGCTCACCGCTCGTCTCCTCAGCTCTTTTTGTCTTTCGACCCTAACCGTCTAGGTCGCCCTGTCTCCAAACGGACGCTTTCCAACTGGCTTGCTGCCTGCATTGCGTTCTGTTATGCTCGGGCCGGTCTCTCACTGGAAAGTGCTGTCACGGCCCACAGGGTCAGAGCTATGGCTGCTTCTGTGGCTTTCCTCCGTTCCACGCCCATCGAGGAAATCTGCAAGGCTGCCACTTGGTCCTCAGTTCACACATTCACTACTCACTACTGTCTGGACACCTTCTCCAGACGGGATGGGCACTTCGGCCAATCTGTGTTACACAATTTATTTTCCTAATGGCCAACCATCCCTCCTCCCTCTCTGTTAGCTTGGAGGTCACCCATATGTTAAGAATATGCTGCCTGCTTGTCCTGGGATAAAGCACAGTTACTTACCGTAACAGGTGTTATCCAGGGACAGCAGGCAGATATTCTTACGTCCCACCCACCTCCCCGGGTTGGCTTCTTCGCTGGCTTATCTTAACTGGGGACCACGCACTCCTCCGTCGGGCGGGAAGGCACTCGCGCATGCGCGGTGCGGCCAACTAGAACTTTCTAGTAAAAAGTGTCCGTACCGGGGCTCCGTCGGTGACGTCACCCATACGTTAAGAATATCTGCCTGCTGTCCCTGGATAACACCTGTTACGGTAAGTAACTGTGCTATACCATAGTCCAGACTGTTAGAAAAAAGTCAGAACTTGAAAGCAGACAGCACAGAGGCCCAGTTACAGTTCACACAGCGTAATGTTGTTGCCTTATATCGTACTTGGGGGATTATTTTTTCATCTTTCACTTGCTGATAGAACATTAAAGTGTGTTTATAGTACAATTACATGTGTGGATTTGTGTAAAAAAACTGCTTTTGTGTTACTATGGGATTTGGGGATGGTGAAGATAGAATATTAATGTGAATGGATATCCATCTTTAGCACAAGCTATGGAGTAGAAGCAGCGCATGTGAAAGATTCATTTCCTGACAGGAGGCGTGTGCAGTCAGTTCTGACCTTACCGCCCATATGACCCCATTAGTTGTTGAAGGGGCTGACTTGTCTGGAAGGACTGGCAGGCACCAGGGTGCCAGATGGCATCTTTTCATGGGCTGTGTGGCCTGCTGTCATTCAGGCAGATTAATGTGAAGTTTGTAAAGGAAGAAGAAAAAAACCAATTAAGCAGGCAACCAAAAACAATGGGGCCACGTGCCACTGGGCAACAGTCGTTTGAAACTCAATGGGCTTATCTGCTTTCCAATATGGGCCAACTGTTGCAAACAACTTGGACCTGCCCAGATTTCAAATTATTTCATGCTGTTTACTTCCAAGTCAACCAATAGCAGGACCAGGAAGGCAGTCACCTGATGTCTTTTCTTGTCTTTAAGTCCCCAGCACAACAAAATAGCTGAACAGTGCTCGTGACCATGGCAACTCGAATTATTGCTCTGTAACTCCTATAGAGGAAAAGGGAGCATGCTAGTTTCAGTATTGTTCAAGAGTCCTGCTCGAAAGAATCCTGAAATAGTAGTTTGTCAAGTTTGAGACATACCGTACTTCGGAAAATCTTGAAACAAAAGGTACTGGCAGCCGAATTTGCCTGGACTCCTTCACACTCCGATTATGGCTGGCAGTTAGCTATTCAAGAGATTTCAGCAAAGATCAGATACAGTTGACCTACTTCAAATCTTATTATATGATATGGATTGTTCAGGAACACTATTATCTAGCTTAATTTTTTTCGAGAGGTATTTTGATTAACTTATGTTTTTAAAGTGCAGCTTGAAGGTAGCAAATTAAGGGGGCAAAACAAATGTAATCACTGTTAGCCTTTAACTCTGAAACACATATACATGTGTGCATAGATGTTAGCTATTTTTCTTAATTATGCAGTATATATTTTTTTTCAAAACTGCAGTTTCCTAGTGAACTGTAAATACACCATAAGTTTCTCACTTAAACTCTGATATTCTGTAGTCTGTTCCTTAATAAAAATGTACTGCTTTGTCTGCTGTCTTAATAAGTGAAAGCTTAAAGATCAGGTCTGTAATTTGGACATTTTGCTGGATTCAGCTATTTCCATAGGGGTTCATGTTGGTAAGATTGCTGAGGCAACCTGTTATTACAAAGACTTTGCTGTTATTTGATGCGTAAAGACCTTCATAAAGTGATTCTGTCCCTGGAGCTCTCAGGACTTAATTACGAGGATTGCCGTTGCAATTGTGTCAACATTTGTTTACTGGCTGCCATTACTATGAGCATATAGCTCCACCTCTTCAAGCTTTATATTGGCTTCCTATAGCAAGTCAGATACATTTTAAAGTGCTAATATTGTTATTTTGTATGTTGAAATTCTTTGTTTAGTAAATCAAGAACACTGTTGAAACTCCTTCATGCAGTTTATAGAATGCTATTTGCGTGCCTAACTGAATTGTTAAATTAGATGCCAGTTGGCATTAATTTGTAGTTACACATACAACACAACTGCACTTAGGCACTCTTTTATAAACATAGGGGCTGATATTCAAAGCCATTAAATTGCTTGGTTTATGTTTATTAGTTTCTTGAGATCCTGCCCTTGCTGAGCACAGGTTTGGGCTAGCTAGTAATTTTCAGTGATAGTTAACCCGGCTAAGTGCCTCAGAAACTCACATTTAACATCTTATTCAAAGCTCGCTATGTTGGGAATGTTGCAGAGGTGGAGACAGCACGTGGCTGCATAAGGGCTGCTATGTAGCTCTTAAGTTGCCAGGTTTAGGGCATAAATGGGATTGCATAAAAGTTTGTCCTATTTTTATGCACTAGCCCAGGGGTAGGCAATTCCGGTCCTCGAGAGCCAGAGCCAGGACAGGTTTTCAGGATCTCCACCATGAATATGTATGAGATGGATTTGCATGCACTGCCTCTTTGAGATGCAAATCTATCTCATGCATATTTATGCATGAAAACCTGACCTGGCTCCGGCTCTCGAGAACCGGAATTTCCTACCCCTGCACTAGCCCATGGCCTCATAAGTGCTGAATATTACTTTAAGTGGCTGTGTGTTGGCAAAATGCTTACCTCTGCCAACTGAAAATCAGACTCACAGTGCCTAAATGCTATAGCATGCAACTACAAAGGCGGTGTGCCAGGGGCATGACTTGCAGTTCCACATGTATGTTAACAGCATACTATCACACACAACTATCAGCTTTAGGCGCTAGCATTTACACTGACCTTTGACATGGCGTGAGTTCTCATGCCTAAAGTTAGGTGCACACATGCCAACTTATGCCCTATTCTGTAGTGGCAGTTTCACACACAATTGCCGTTACAGAATTGGCACAAAGGGCCAGATTCTATAAGCGGCGCCTAACTCGGTAGGCATCTAGGAAAACAGCACCTACCACATGATAAAAGATAGGCGTCATTTGTAACTCAACTTAGGCACCAGTAGGTGTGAACACCTTAGGGTTTTCTTGGCCCAATCCACGCTCAAGCACTGCCCCAAATCCGCTGTTAATTACACCTACTTGTCAATACGCACCTCAATATGAAGTCTACATCGAAGTTGTAGGAGTCCTACAGTTAGGCGCGTACCAGCTAATTAATTTTAAATCATTTTTTAATTGGTTTTTAATGATGCTTGCAATTATCAGCACCAATTAAGCGGATTAAAAAATTAAGCTAGGCTCCTAGATGTAGGTGTCTTTTTTAGGCACCCTGTGTAGAATCTACCCCTTAGTGCAATTGTATAGTCCTAGGCAGTCACTGCAGTCACTGTATTCTGAAGAAAAATACAGTATGTACTACTCATTTCTTTCTTTACTGAAGTTAAATTAGTAACTTCTTGGGCCAGAGCCTTTTTAGAAGCAGGCCTAGTGTGGTACAATGGCTTGCTTTAGATCAGGGGTGTCCAACCTACGGCCCTGTGAAGTATTTTGTGCGGCCCCGGTCGAGGGTGATGCAGTGTTTTCCTCTGCTACCCCCGGGTATTTACTGTCTTGCCGGCTCCCTCCTCTGTCTTGCTGCAGCGTTTGCGCGGCCCCAGAAAATTTTTTTTGGGGCCAATATGGCCCAGGAAAGCCGAAAGGTTGAACACCCCTGCCTTAGATCTAAGAGAAGGGAGAAATGATTTTACCTTCTATTTAAAAAAAAACAATTAAAAAGGTTAAGGAAGACTCTGTTCTTTACTTTGGCATATGGGTATGATGAAGCATAGTAAACATAATAAATGACGGCAGATAAAGACCCGAGTGGTCCATCCAGTCTTCCCAACCATATATGCTCTATAAATTAATTTAGTTTAAATGGTCCTTTTTTTTTTTAAGACATTTCTGGGCCAGAAATTCAGAGCCCTGCCCAGTAGTGTTCTTAGGTTCAATTTACTGGAGTCTCCATCAAAGCTCACTCCAGCCCATCTTAACCATCCCAGCCATCGAAACCCTCCCCAGCCCATCCTCAACTGAATAATCCATATACGGGACACAGGCCATGCAAGCCTGCCCAGTACTGAGCTTAGTTCCTTCAATGTATACCCATTATTTTCTGATTAGAGATCTTCTGTGTTCATCCCATGCTAGTTTGATTAGAGATCCTCTGTGTTCATCCCAAGCATGTACTTTTTGGGAGTGGATGGGATGGATTATTATTGGGAATGGTTCCTCATGAGAGACTCCTAAGGAAAAAAGTCATGGGATAGGAAACAATATTCTATTGTAGATTAGGAACTGGTTATTGTACAGAAAACAGAGCGTAGGATTAAGTGGCCATTTTTATCAATAGAGGAGGGTAAATAGTGGAGTGCCACAGGGATCTACTGGGACCAGTGCTATTTAACATATTTATAAATGATCTGGAAATTGGAATGACAGATAATTAAATTTGCAGATGACACCAAACTATTCAAAGTTGTTAAAACGTGGACTGTAAAAAATTTCAGGAAGACTTTAAGAAATTGAAAGACTAGGTATCCAGATGGCAGATGAAATTTAATATGGACAAATGCAAAGTGATGCTCATTGAGAAGAATAATCCAAATCATAGTTACCAGATGCTAAGGTTCACACCTTAGGAGTCAGTACCCAAGAAAAAGATTTAGGTGTCCTTATAGACAATAAGCTGAAACATTTTGCCCAATGTGCAGAGGCAGCCAAGAAAACAAACAGAATGCTAGGGATTATCAGGAAAGGGATGCTAAATAAGAAAATTATAATGCCTCTGTATCGCTCCATGGTGTGAACTTATTTTGAGTATTGCATTCAGTTGTGGTCACTGTATCTCAAAAAAGTATAGCAAAATTAGAAAAGGTTTTAAGAAGAGTGACCAAAATGATAAAGAGATGGAACTCCACTAAAATGAGGAAAGGCTAAAATCATTTCTAGTTCAATGCATCTAGTGATCCTGAACACTAGGGCTTTGCATCTGAACCCTCAAGTTGCTTGCAGAATGCTGTCAATCATTTTTTGAACTCCGCCTCCTTCCCAGGGAGCTGCTTCTGCCCTCCCTGTTTTTTTCTGCAAGCAAGTTGCTCAAAAGTATTTCTGCTCTGCTGTTTTATTATTTTCAGGTATTTTTTCTAAGTGTTTGGTCGGAGGCTCAGTGCCCAAAGGTTCAAACCATTCTTTCGATATATTAAGGGGAAACGACCCACGAAGGAAGCGGTGGGACCATTGGATGACCATGGAATAAAGGGAGTGCTAAAGGAGGACAAAGCCATCGCAGACAAACTGAATACATTTTTTGCGTCTGTATTTACCGAAGAGGATATACACAACATAAAGAAGACTGATAGGCTATATGCAGGAAATGAGGATGGGAAACTGACAGGGTTGACGGTCAGTCAAGAAGAGGTATGCAGGCAGATTGATAGGCTTAAAAATGATAAATCCCCGGGACCAGATGGCATCCATCCGAGAGTAATCAAGGAACTGAAAGGAGCTATAGCTGAACTGCTTCAACTAATAGCCAATCTGTCGATGAAATCGGGAAGGATTCCGGAAGACTGGAAAGTGACGAATGTCACGCTGATCTTCAAGAAAGATTTGAGGGGGAGATCCGGGAAACTACAGACCGGTGAGTCTGACCTCGGTACCGGGAAAGATGGTAGAGGCGCTGATAAAGGACCGCATCATTGATCACCTTGATGGACACGATCTAATGAGGACCAGCCAGCACGGCTTTAGCAAGGGAAGATCTTGCTTTACGAACTTGCTGCACTTTTTCGAAGGAGTAAACAGGCAGATAGACAAGGGCAAGCCAGTCGACATTGTATATCTGGATTTTCAGAAGGCATTCAATAAGGTCCCACATGAACGACTGCTTCGAAAAATTGCAAGCCATGGAATCAAGGGTGAAATACTCATGTGGATTAAAAACTGGTTGGCAGATAGAAAATAGAGAGTGGGAGTAAATGGACAATACTCGAACTGGAAAAGCATCACAAGTGGAGTTCCGAAGGGTTCGGTGCTTGGACCCGTGCTCCATATTTATAAACGACCTGGAAATTGGTACGACGAGTGAAATGATTGAATTTGCGGATGATACAAAGTTTTTCAGAGTAGTGAAGACGCAGAAGGATTGCGAAGACCTGCAAAGTGACATAAACATGCTCGAGAAATGGGCCGCGACATGGCAAATGAAGTTTAACATGGATAAGTGTAAGGTGATGCATGTTGGTAACAAAAATCTTATACACGAATACAGGATGCGGTACTCGAAGAGACCCCCCCAGGAAAGAGACTTGGGAGTACTGGTCGACAAGCCAACGAAGCCATCCATGCAATGCACAGTGGCTGCGAAAAGGGTGAACAGAATGCTAGGAATGATTAAGAAGGGGTCCATGAGCAGATCGGGGAAGGTTATCATGCCGCTGTACCGGGCCATGGTATGCCCCCACCTGGAATACTGTGTCCAGCACTGGTCGCCGTACATGAAGAAGGACATGGTACTGTTCAAAAGGGTTCAGAGAAGAGCGACTAATATAGAAACATAGAAACATAGAAGATGACGGCAGAAAAAGGGCTATAGCCCATCAAGTCTGCCCACCGTACTGTCCCTTCCTCTTAAGTCTATACCTAGTGACTATTTATTCAGATTGACTCTCTTAGGGATCCCCTCTTTCCTCCTCTGACCCTCGTAGGGATCCCACATATGTATCCCATTTATTCTTGAAGTCCAGCACGCTGTTGGCCTCGATCACCTGCGCTGGAAGCTCATTCCAACGGTCAACCACTCTTTCTGTGAAGAAGTACTTCCTTATGTCGCCACGAAATTTCCTGCCCCTGAGTTTGAGCGGATGTCCTCTGGTGGCAGAGGGTCCCCTGAGAAAGAAGATATCATCTTCCACCTCGATACGTCCTGTGATGTATTTAAATGTCTCAATCATGTCTCCCCTCTCCCTACGCTCTTCTAGAGTATAGAGCTGTAGTTTGTTTAGTCTCTCCTCGTATGAGAGTCCTTTGAGACCCAAGATCCTCCTGGTGGCCATCCGTTGAACCAACTCGATTCTGAGCACATCTTTACGGTAATGAGGTCTCCAAAATTGTACACAGTATTCCAGATGAGGTCTCACCATGGTTCTGTACAATGGCATTATGACTTCAGGCTTTTTGCTGACAAAGCTTCTACTGATACATCCCATCATTTGCCTTGCTTTAGATGAAGCCTTCTCCACTTGATTGGCAGTTTTCATGTCTGCACTGATGATTACTCCTAGGTCTCGTTCCGCCGAAGTACTAGTTAAAGTTTCCCCATTCAAGGTGTAATTTCTGCATGGATTACCGTTACCGAGGTGCATAACCTTACATTTCCCAGCGTTGAAGCCCAGTTGCCAGGTCGAGGACCATCTTTCCAATGTAAGCAGGTCCTGTGTCATACTATCCTGTAAATTACATTCACTTACTGTATTGCATAGTTTAGCATCGTCGGCGAATAATGTTATTTTACCCTGAAGCCCCTGAGTCAGATCCCCTATGAATATGTTGAAAAGGAGTGGGCCCAGGACTGAACCCTGCGGTACTCCGCTGGTCACCTCTGATGTTTTAGAGAGGATACCGTTAACCATTACCCTTTGAAGTCTTCCGCTTAGCCAATCCTTGACCCAAGTAGTAAGTGTTTCTCCTAACCCCATCGATTTCATTTTGCTCAACAGCCTGCGGTGTGGGACGCTATCAAATGCTTTACTGAAATCCAGGTACACGATGTCCATAGACTCTCCCAAGTCTAGCTTCCTTGTCACCCAGTCAAAGAAGCTGATGAGATTGGATTGGCAGGACCTACCCTTGGTGAATCCATGTTGATTGGGATCCTGTAGATTTCCCTCATACAGGATCGTGTCTAATTTGCGTTTAATTAAAGTTTCCATGAGTTTACACACTATTGATGTGAGACTCACCGGTCTGTAATTCGCAGCCTCTGCCCTGCAACCCTTTTTGTGCAGAGGAATGACGTTGGCTGTTTTCCAGTCCAAGGGTACTCTCCCCGTGTTTAGGGAGAGATTGAAGAGTGCGGCTAGTGGTATCGCCAGGACATCGCACAACTCTTTGAGCACTCTTGGGTGCAGATTGTCTGGTCCCATGGCTTTATTTACCTTTAGTCTTGCCAGTTCGCTGTAATCTTCACCAGGTGTGAACTCAAAATTCTGAAACGGGTCGTCCGCATTTGACTTAGCCTCTAACCGAGGACCATGTCCTGGTGCCTCGCAAGTGAAGACCGAGCAGAAGTATTCGTTCAGTAGTTCAGCTTTATCTGAATCTGCTTCCACGTAATTCCCATCCGGTTTGTTAAGGCGTACTATCCCGTCTGTGTTCTTTTTCCTATCACTAATATACCTGAAGAAGGATTTGTCCCCCTTCTTAATTTTCTTTGCTAGAGTTTCTTCCACACGAAGTTTGGCCTCCCTAATTGCTGTTTTGACCGCTGTAGATCTGGTCCTATATTCCATGATAGCTTCTCTTGTTTCCGTATGCTTGTAGGAAAGAAATGCTTTTTTCTTCTCCTTAACAAGGTGTGAGATCTCTGCGGTGAACCATTGGGGTTTATTGTTTCTTTGTCGTTTATTTACCGATTTTATGTAGCGGCTAGTTGCTTCATGTATGGTTGATTTCAGTGTTACCCACTTAGCTTCTACATTATCAGTCTCCACTTGGTCCTGCATCGTCCGATGGACGAAATCTCCCATGCGTGCGAAGTCTGTGCCGCGGAAATTGAGTACCTTTGTTTTCGTGTTTGATCTAGGGAAGCCTTTCCTAAGATTGAACCATACTATGTTGTGGTCACTGGAGGCTAACGTATCTCCTACTGAGACCTCTGAGACGCTTTCCCCATTGGTGAGTACCAGGTCAAGGATTGCCTGGGCCCTAGTGGGCTCCATCACCATTTGTTTGAGACGGGCTCCCTTTATGGAGTTTAATAGCCTCCTACTAGCGCTGGTTGTCGCTGAAAGTGTGCTCCAGTCTGCATCAGGCATATTGAAGTCCCCAAGTATTACAGTGTCTCCCCTTAGAGTGATATTCTCAATGTCTTCAATTAAGTCTGTGTCCATGTCATCCAGTTGTCTAGGGGGTCTGTACACCACACCAAGATACAGGCACTTCTCTCTGCCTCTTGCCAGGTTTACCCAGAGAGATTCCCCTGTGTATTTGACATCTGTAATCCTGGTGGTTTTGATGTCCTCTTTAATATATAATGCTACCCCACCACCTAACCTGCTCTCTCTGTCCCGACGAAGTAAGTTATAACCTGATATAACCATATCCCACCCATGAGAGTCTGTTAGCCAAGTTTCGGATATCGCCGCCACGTCTAGGTCTGCATTCCTTATTTCAGTCTCTAATTCTAGAATTTTATTACCTAAACTGTGTGCATTAACATACATAGCCCTCCACTCTTTATGTTTGCTAAATCCCTTTGAGATTTTTTCTACCTGAGTTGGTGTGACCCCTAGAGAACCGTTTGTAGTGTGGGTACTTACCTCGGTTAAGGGTTAATATGGTTAAGGGGCTGGAGGAATTGCCTTACAGTGAGAGATTAGAGAAACTGGGCCTCTTCTGCCTTGAAAAGAGGAGACTGAGAGGGGACATAATCGAAACATTCAAGTAGATAGAGACAGGTTGTTCACCCTCTCCAAGGTAGAGAACGAGAGGGCACTCTCTAAAGCTAAAAGGGGATAGATTCCGTACAAACATAAGGAAGTTCTTATGGTGGAAAACTGGAACGCTCTTCTGGAAGATGTTATAGGGGAAAACACATTACATTACTGATTTCTATTCCGCCTCAACCTTGCAGTTCTGGGCGGATTACAAAAGAGATATCTGGACATTTCCAGAATGATTACAAAGAGACTTCTGGACTTTTCCAGAAGAGTTACAAGAAGAAGAACATTTCCAGAGGAGTTACAAGAAGAATGGTGTAGTATAGTTTAGGGAATGGAATACGGCAAGGAGGATTGGGATATTCCAGTGGCTATACAATTCGGGATGTTGTACAGATAGGATATAGTGCAGTTTCAGTATATATGCAGTTAGGGAAGCAGTTGACAAGCTTGGGCTTTGAGGGGAAGGGTAACTGGTGAAGAAGGGAGGATGGGGGAGTCACACTGAGGGGAATCCAGGTTGGAGTTATGACATCTGTATAAATTTTTTGAATAGATGGGTTTTGATTTCTTTGTGAAAAGATTTGAAATTGCTTGTTGTCATCAGCAGGTTGGAGATGGCATGGTCCAATTTCGCTGCTTGCGTCGCTAGTAGACTGTCAAACATCTTCTTATGCTGGGTACCTTTGAGTAGGAGGGTAGGTAAATGGAGTCCCTCCAGGGATTCAAAATAAAGTTAGACAAGTTCCTGCTGAACCAGAACGTACGTTGGTAAGGCTAGTCTCAGTTAGGGCACTAGTCTTTGACCTAAGGGCCGCCGCGTGAGCGGACTGCTGGGCACAATGGACCACTGGTCTGACCCAGCAGCGGCAATTCTTATGTTCTTATGTTCTCACTTGTTTGTTACCTCTGCCTGGGAGAAGCACAGATTTGCGCTGTGAAAGTCTTCTGCTAGCAGGATCAGCCCTTGGGGACATCTAGCTAGCCAGCCTGCTTTTGTATTTTTTGAGCTCAGGGTCTCTGTCCTCTGCATAGCTGCTCGCATCTCTGATTTATCATGAGCTTGACCACAGGCTGTTTGACTTTTTCCCAACTTGGCCGAGATTAATAGTGGGCCAGCCGCATGGTCCTTGCCCCCTTTGTGGTGCAAGGTTTTCCAGGGATTGAAGCTCAGTCCAACCTTTCAGCAAACCTGTGAGGCAACTTTCAGCAAACCTGTGAGGCAGAGTTCTTCTCCATTTATCCCAGTTGCATTCCTAAGCTGAAGTAGGAAGGCATATGGTACAGTGAGTAAGGTTAATATAGCCTATGGGAAAAATTGGAGTCTCCAAAATTGAATTTTGAAGGTTCCTGCAGCCAGAACCAAGATCCCCACCTCTAAAACCCCTTTCCCTGCATTTTGTGTACTTCAGGGAAGTACCCTGGGCTGTTTTTGGTGCAATTTTACTTGTAGTGGCCATCTTGAATTTTAAACAGTCTTTTTTTCTAAAGCTTCCATCTGTCTCAGAACCCCTTGATTTTACTTAAAATTGACAGGGATAAGCCCATTAGGCCTTCTTACCACTATGTCATGTCAGGCATGCTCTGGCTGGCTGGCCGAGGAGCATCCATGTCCTGCATGCAATAAAGCATGCGGGAGAAGAGTGGGAGCCTTTGGCTCAGCCTCCTCCGAGTCTTCCAGGGCTGGGGATCCACAGGAGGTGTGTTCCCAAGGAAAGAGACCATTTCTAGATCCCTCCAAAGGTGCATTGGCCAAGCACGGATGTGCAGTGACTGCAGAGCCCAGGAGGACAGGTAGGGGGTCCCTACCAGGGTTATCGAGACCCCCAGTACAAGGCTTCACACCAGATTTTGTGAGCCTTATGTGTATGCTTATTTGAACTGCTATCCTCAGCATCTGTATTCAGTGCAACGAAGGCAGTGGTGAAGGGGATCTTCCCTCACCATGTGCCTTGACCAGACAAGGACACAAAGTTGGACCAGGAGGTTCAGTCCTACATAGACTGTGAGGATGGAAAGTCTGATTCCATGCCACTGTTGTCTCAGGATGCAATTTCTCTGGCAGCTGTAGCATTCTTTGTGTCACGTGCTTGTCACACCTGTCTGTCTCAAGACCCGGCCTCAGATGATGACAAAGATCCCCAAATGCTCCTATCTGGGGTAGATTATATAGCAGACGCTCTATATGATATCATCAGTTATGATCAAGTTATTAGTCTATGCTGACTCCTCCCGGTGGATGCTCTGGATCAGGCAGTGGATAGGATTCAACCTTTTAAGGGCAGAGGCTATTTGGCAAGGGTCTGGATGACCTAATAGTCAGTATTATGGACCATTGCCCTAAGGCCTTGCCAGACACAGACCTGGGAAGGAGGCGGAGTTCAAAAGATGATTGACAGCATTCTGCAAGCAATTTGCAGGTTCAGATGCAAAACCCTAGCATTCAGGACCACTAGACACATCCACAAGAAAGAAGATTTTTGAGGTTAGAACATAAAATTTCTTAAGGCTCTTCTGCTTGAAAAAGAGATGGCTAAGGGAAGATATGATTGAGGTCTACAAAATCTTGAGTCATGTAGTACAGGTAAAAGTGAATCGATTTATTACTCTTTCGATAATTATGAAGACTAGGAGACATTCAATTAAGTTACATGGAAATACCTTTAAAACAAATAGGAGGAAATATTTTTCACTCAAAGAATAGTTAGACTCTGGAACTTGTTGCCAGAAGATATGATAACAGCAGTTTAAAAAAGGTTTGGCATGCTCCTGGAGGAAAAGTTCATATTCTGCTATTGAGACAGTCATGGGGGAATCCACTCCTTACCCTGGGATTGGTAACATTTTTTGATGCTACTATTTGGGTTTCTGATCTGGATTGGCCTCTGAAGAAACAGAATACTGGGCTAAATAGACCATTAATCTGATCCAGTATGGCTATTCTTATGTTCTTGTTTGTAATCTAAGTAGTTTCATTGTTTAATTTTCTTGTAATTTTAAGTATTTATATTATGTTCTTGTTTGCTGGTATGTGGATTTTTGCCAGTATTCTTGATTTAAGTATTGCTTTGATGCAGTGTCACTTATTTTAAAAAGCCCTATTCATAAATGCAAAATGCCAGAATTTGCATATGTAAAATCACATATATTTGTAAATCCACTTTTAGAAAGCCTGTATTTGCATATGTATATTTCTTCTCTGTATAGATTGCAAAGGATCTGGTTTGGGCAGGACAAAATCTATATGTACATTCCCCAAGTCAGAAAGAGAATGCATGTATATGTCCCAATATATTGCTGGGATTTACAGGCCCTCCGTGACACATATAGATGTTTTAAAAATGCTTGTTTCAGTCAGCCCTTTACAGGAGGGATTAAGGGAAGTAGTCTGCTTAATCCCCTGTTGTTTATTCCCTCCAAACTGAAAATAAATAAAGATTGCAACCTCTGTAGGTTTCCAAACAGAAGACATAACACATGTAAGTTCTGAACTACCATGTTAGAGGTGTGTTGGCTGTGTAAATTGAGGAGTTTTCTGTGTTTACAAATTGTAAAATGGATGCTGCCATATACTGTACATATGTACTCCTTCATGCTTGTTAGAAAATGCACTATTCCCTGGATTTTATAAAGGTCGCTGTAGCATGCCAGATTTGGGGTACAATTTTGAGATGCATGCACAACAAAAACTTAACAAAGGCAATTAACACCAATTATTTGCGTTACTTGGCAATTATTTGAATTTATGCACACTATTCTATAAAGTTGCATGCTGAAATTGTCTTACATGCAATCCATGGCCATGGGAAGGGTATTGAAAAACCAATAATCACAGCTCTTCAATTCTTCTTAAATTACTATACCATCCTCAAATATAGATATTCACCACTTAAATTTTTTGTGAAATGCTCAGACCCTACACCCCGTGTTTAGTGATAACTCCAAACTGGGGTTCAAAAGGGGACCATCATGGCATTCACTGTCCCCATAACCCTACCATTCCAACCAAACTTTCTTCTGTGCTAATTACTTAACACTTTACAATACTATTAATGAAAATAAATTTTCAATGACTTATCTGGAATGTTGGTGTAAATGATTATTTTGAACCCCAGACCACTTTAAAAAGACTATTCCATTGAATGTCTTCTCCGTCTTTTTGTTGTTTTTTCTTTTCTTGTTTATTCATATAAACATGTGCTGATATCCTCGTCCCCCCGACTCAAGTTTCGCGTCTTCATCAGGGAAGGACACTGCCAAATAAAACAAAGTTACCTAAGATGTTATCCGTAACTTCTATTAAAACCAAATTAAAACCTGAAATTGTAGGTGAAAGGGTTCAATATTCCAATTTAAACTAAACCCGCGTGCCTACCTATAAACCCGGCCTATAAACGGCCGAACATAATATATTAAATTCTACTTAAATGTCAAATCTCAAACCTGAATTGGCTCTCCATGTATCGGAAGGTCATCAGAAGCAGAACTCACTGAAGAAGGGTATTTCCATAATTTAGTCGCAATGTTATAAAAATCTTGGGGTGTGTCCCTCCCCCACTCCTTTTGATGTAACACTTAACTTGCAAGCCAGGTTTTGGTATAAATCTGTGCTCCCAAAGTTGATCATGAGAATCAGCATTAAGTGCTATTTTATAAAGGGCATTTGACGTGGAGCACCTTTTATAGAATGCGATTTCAGTGTGGATCTTTCTGGCACCTAACTTTTCTTCTTTTAATTTTCTAACCTTGATACAGCATTTAATAAGTGTATGTGGGAATTTCAAATGTAACTCATGTTAAGAATTTCCAGAAAGTTGCCCATGCATATATTGAACAGATTTGCAACTGACACAAAACACGGTTGAATTAGTACAAGCTTGAAATTTGGGAACAGTAGCAGTACTCACTGAGGCTACGATTGAAGCCTTGATGATTGCTGCTTTCTTCGGCTAAATCGACCCCTTTTCATTTCTGTAAAATTTTTGTTTGGGTCTCCCCCAACCCCAACCAAAAAGGTTTTTCACTAATCCTGTCTCACATACTGCATGAACCAATGAGATCATGCTTCATGTGAGGTCATTTGTGACATTATTCCAAAGAGCGAGTCAGGGGCAACACAAGGAAACTTTTTAAATAGTTGAAAACATATACATAGCAATACGAAGGGGTACTGAAAATTTCTCAGCCCAGCCATGTGGAGCCATGAAACTTAGAAGTTATTCCCCTAAGATCAACACACTTAGCACACCATGTCTGAAGTTTCTGTATTCCTTCCAAAATACTCTGATATGTGGTTGCTGAAATACTGCTCCGCTGCTGCAATCACCTCTGAATCACTCGGAAATTGTTGCCCTTTCAAACTCTTTTTAAGGTTTGGAAACAGAAAATAGTCAGATGGAGCAAGGTCTGGTGAGTGAATGGGCTCTGCACCGTAACCCCAACTGCATCAAAACCTTCCATCATTTTGCCAGCCTTGTGAGCAGGTGCATTATTTTGCAAAAAAAGAACTCCTTTCCACAGCTTTCCTCTCCTTTTTTCTTTCAATGCCTCCTTTATTCAGCAGAGCAAGTTACAGTGGTATTCTGCATTAACTGTTTGGCCCCTTAGAAGACAGTCAGTCATTACAATACTTTCCTGATCCCAAAACACTGTGGCCATGACCTTTCCTGCTGACTTTTGGGTGTTGAATTTCCTTGATCTTGGAGAACATGCATGCTACCTTTGCATGGACTGTTTTGTCTCAGGATCATAGTGGTGTAACCATGCTTCATCAACAGTAACTAGTCATTCCAAAGAGTAGGCACCAGCTTGCTGAAAATACTTCAAAATCAGCTTGGAAATGTCCATTCAACATTGTTTCTCATCAGCATACAAACATTTGGACATCCGTTTGGCTGACAGCTTTTGCATACACAGCTGCTCATGGATTATACACCCAACACGTTCCCTGGTATATGTAGTGTCTTGGCAATTGTTTTAGCTGATATTCACCGATCTGCCAAAATCAAGGTCAACAATTTCGAGAACTGACACCATTTGAGGCTCCCATACCTTGTTGCATCCTCGGTCTCAAAATCTCCATGCTGTAAGTTTGCACACCACTTCTTCACTGTGGAGTATGATAGGCATTTGTCAGTCAATGTTTGCACCATACATTCATGGATTTCCTTTGGAGTTTTCTTCTGCAAGATTAGGAACTTCATGACGGCTTGGAGTTCCACACTTGAAAACTCCACACTTTTTGTTCACATAGTTCAATCATTGATCTGAAATAATGTGAAAACATAGCATTACGATTCTGCAAATTGGCACTTTGCAAAATAAAATAACACTCAGAATTTAGGAAGTTGGTTGGGCTGAAAACTTTTCAACACCCCCTTGTAGTTGCCCAGGCTTGTATTAATATTAATTTCTGTTTTATATTATTGCAGTAGATACTGCATATTTTTACTGGACAGGTTTTCTTATACTTCAGAATATTAACTTAGATTTCTAACTTATGTTTAGTAACTCAGAATTATTAAAATTCCTCTGCCTCCCTTCTCCCATCACATATATAATGGTTTTGTATGACAGCTTGTTTCATTTGAGTGTGTTTGTATAAAACAGATTATGACAATTGTTCAGAATACTGCTTTATAATGAGAACTAATGTAACCCAATATTGTACATGCCTCTTCATTTTTGTATTATACTAACAACCCAATGTGATCCCAAAGTCATTCAAACTTTTTACTAACTCATTTTGTCATAACCTATAGAATTCTGACTTCTGACCCCTCCCAATTAAATGAAGACGACCTTCCCAGTGATTTACAATCACTGTCATGGCTGACATCTGTTGATGTTCCTCGCTTACAACAGATGGCCAGTGGAAGAATGGACTTCAGCATCAACTCCCAGAATTCAATGCAGACAGGTAGGTCATTACTGCAGCAGATAAGTTTTCTCCGTGCTATGTATGGAAATGTTAACAGGAATAAACCTTAATAATGTTTATAGCAGTGCTTTCTCTCCCTCTTTCTTTTCTAGTATATCATATAAATTATGATCTCTAGCTCTTTATTTGGCAGGTTAATTATCTGCTACATTTTCCATTAGCACTCTGGAAATCTAAGCTCGTATCACGTTTAAGAAGAGTGATATTCATATTGATTTAGTTCTGCATATTCAGAGACCTCATAGTATTATTGCATGTCTGTAAGCAATGCAGATGCCCAAGCACAATCCCCCTCATTCTGTAGTCTTGTATGTACATTTTTGTATTTGGTGCACAAAATTGTGCATGCAGATTATAGAATAGTGCCAGTTACATGTATAAGTTAATTGGCAAAAGAGGCACTAATTGATCCTAATTTGCAGTTATGCGTATAAATAGACTTAGGGCCGGATTCTCTGATGTCGCCCGTAAAATCTGACAGGCTGTTGTCAGGGCCGTAAATGTAACGATTTCAAAAAGATGAGTCATTCTTGAAGAACCATGCATGCAAATGAGGTTCGCAGAGGGTCGCCAAATTGACATGAGATGAGTTGCTGGTGATAGCGATTGGCACATGAGCAGAATAGTCCAAGGAAAGAAGCGTAAATTATGTGCCAGTAAAAGCTACACTGTAGGCATGCATATCGTGGGCACGCCTTATTGGAGTGCAATATATGCACATGTCATAGGCATGCCAGTATGGAGGGGAAGGGAGGGGAGGTGTGTCAGCTTTCAACAAGCTCGCAGAAGAAACACCTTTAGTACACACGCATGAGACTTGTGCTTTTGAGATTTTTTTACCCGAAACTATTATACAATTATACTACTATAAGTTATGTGAATGCTTTAATTTTTTATTTTATTTTATCATGAGCCACAGCCAGACACACACGCCTGAGACACACTTTCACAATACCGGCACCTCCGGACCAGACAGTAATTTTTTGGGCATTAAAAGCTGGTGCCACACTTGGAGAATCGCCCAACGATGATGGAGAAACACCCGGAATGCTCATTTAAATATTAATGAGTCTATTTTACTACCATTTTAATATTTATGACCTCATTGTAATACATTTGCATGGCAGAGTCGAAGGTTGCTAGGAAGCTCGGAAAAGACCATGGTGAACTGTTCTGATAATCACGCAGTAAAATACTGCTATACTAAACTGGCTGGAGTCGGTTTAGCATCCATCGTTAACAGCACAGTAAGTTTTGAGAATCCGGCCCTTTGTCACTATTCTAGAAACTTAGCATGTAAAAGTAGGCAGGTACACATGAATTGCCTGTTTACTCTTTCCACAAATACAAGGACTAGGGGGCATGCAATGAAGTTACTAAGTAAATTTAAAACAAATCAGAGAAACTGAAATTCATTGCCAGAGAATATGGTAAAAGCAGTTAGCTTAGAAGAGTTTAAAAAAATGTTTGGATAATTTCCTAAAAGAAAAGTCCATAAGTCATTATTAAGATGGACTTGGGAAAAACCATTGCCTATTTCTAGAATAAGCAGCATAAAATCAGTTTTACTGTTTTGGGATCTTGCCAGGTTCTTGTAACCTGGATTGCCCACTTGGAAACAGGATATTGGGTTTGATGAACCTTCATTCTGCCCCAGTATGGCAATGTTTATGTTCTTATAGCTCATAACTGCAAAGGGACATGCATGAAAGAGGCACACAGGCAGATGAAAGAGGCACACAGGCAGATCAGAGCTTGCACAGTACTTATGTCCTAAGGTTCTAGAATAATGTAAATTACACGCACAACTGCAACATTTAGCCATAGTCTTGTACACCAACCACTACATGGCACAAGCAGCTGTGCTTAAAAATTAGTATGAAAATGCCCATATGTGAGTATTTTATAACATGAATTCTAGTGCAAAAGGCATGAGTCTTGAACTAGTGAGTTATTCACGTCTACTTGAAAGTTTGTGCAGAAGGCATCATCTACATTTTTAAACTCTGCCTCCTCTGACACCACTTTGTACCCCTCAGTTTTCTCCTTCTACACACAAGTTGAAGGTGTCTTTCTGATCTGCTCTGTGGAGCCACTTCAGGCCCTGCTTTCAGTGGTCCTGGCTTTTCTCCAGGATGAGCTAGTGAAAGGTTCCCTGAAGGTATAGGTAGCAGGCCTCTCATGCTTTAGGGCTCAAGTGGAGGAGGTCTCTCTGACTTCCAATCTTGATGTCAGATTTTTGAAGGGAGTGATGTGACTGCGTCCACAATGTGGCAGCCTTTGCAATCTTGGAATCTCAACATTGTCCTGCATTCTCTGAGTAAGGCTGCAATGCCTCTTGCAAAGGCTCATATGGCCTTTGCAAGAGGCATTGCAGATGGATCTTACTATCTAGACAGTATTTCTGCTGGCTAACGCCTTGGCAAGGAGAGTTATGAAGCTTCGGGTTTTGTCATGCAAAGAACCCTTCCTCAGGTTCATGGAAGAAGGAGTCTCCCTGTGAACAGTACTCTCTTTCCTGCCGAAAGTAGTCTCGGTTTTCCACATGAATCAGGAAGTTCAGCTTCAGCATTACATCCCATGGGGTCAAAGAAAAAGGACAATATCTTGGTGTTGCTGGATCTTCAAAGAGCTCTTCTCCATTACCTTGAAGTGATGAATAATTTTTGAATATTAAATCATCTCTGTGTTAATGAATGCTAACCATCTGGGGAAGCCTACCTCTAAAGCTTCCATTGCATGATGGATTCATAAGGCCATTTATTCAGTGTACATCAGCCACTGATTACATTGAGAGCACACTTTAGCATGGGTGTAACTTCTTCATGGGTGGAGTCCAAAGCAGTGCTGCCTGAGGAGATTTATAGGGTGTTCACTTGGTCCACCCTGCATACTTTCATGAAGTTATACAGGATGGACATGACAGCATATACAGAAACTGCCTTTAATTCCTCTTTGTTAGGAGCAGGCTCACCTGCCCCACCCTAGTCTAGAGGGACTGCTTTGGAACGTCCCACTGGTTCAAGACTCATATGCCTTTTGCACTAGAAGGGAAGATTAGGTTCTTATCTCGATAATATTTTTTCTAGTAGAAAAGCATATGTCTTGATGGCCTGCCCTGTTAGATGTTATTTTTTCCTGGTTACTGTCTCAGGCATGATTGTATTGTTTTCCTATGCTTGACCTTCTGTTGTCAAAAGGCCTGGAAGGTTTCTACAGCAGTGGTTCCCATCCCTGTCCTTGAGGACTACCAGGCCAGTTGGGTTTTCAGGATAGCCCTAATGAATATGCATGAGAGAGATCAGCATATAATGGAGGTGCCAGGCATGCAAATCTGCTCAATGCATATTCATTAGGGCTATCCTGAAAACCTGACTGGCCTGGTAGTCCTCAAGGACAGGGATGGGAACCACTGTTCTACAGTGTCCCAAGGATGGGCTTCCTCAAGCTGCCATGTGACTGACTTTCTTCTGATTTAAAAAAAAAAGTGTTAATACACTATAAGATATGGGAGTTACATCATTTGTCCCGGTTGCACTCAGGTAGGTGGTGTGTTGGGTTCTACCTTGGTTTTTTCAGTTCTTATTTGACAAGTTTGCTAATTGTTTAATTTGAAGGCAGAGCAGGCTAATGCTCTGCTGGGAGTTCAACATCCCTCTCCTTATTTTTCTCTTTGGAATGCTTCTCAGCTGCTTTGATACAAACTGAGGGGTATAGAGCAGTCTCAGAAGAGAACTGAAAAATGTAGATGATGCCTTCTACACAAACTAAAAAGTTGAGGTGAATAACCCACTGGTTCAAGACTCATATGATTTTCTATTAGAAAAATAATTGAGATAAGAACCTAATCTTCCGTTATATGCCTAATTGCTAATATACAATTCATGCTTAGTGTACAGTAGGGGTGCTCAATAGGTCGATCGCGATCGACCGGTAGCTTGCCAAGGCAAAGTGAGTCGATCATCCAGGACTCACTTTGCCTTGGCGATCTATCGGGCCGATCAATCTTCCTCTCCCCGACATCAATTCTGCCGTCGGAGAGGAAGTTCGGGCCAGCCAATCGCTGCCTGGCTGGGCAGAACTTCCTCTCCAACGGCAGAATTGACGTCGGGGAGAGGAAGATTGATCGGCCCGAAGCAGAGAGAGCATGGGGCGGCGGCGGCGGCGTTCTCCACTGGTGGCGTTTGGGTCCTGTTCCCCGATGGCAGTGGCAGTGGCTTGGGGAAGGGCAGGGAGAAAGAAAGAAAGGGGGCAGGCAGGGAAACAGAAGGAAAGAAGAGAAACAGAAAAAAAGAAAGGGGGCATGAAGAGAGAAAGAAAGAAAGGTCAGGGAGAGAGGAAGAAAAAGTTGGGGGAGGGAATGAGGTGTGGAGGAGAGGAAGCATACAGGCTGAAAGAAAGATTGGATGCACAGTCAGAAGAAGAAAGTGCAACCAGAGACTCATGAAATCACCAGACAAGGTAGGAAAAATGATTTTATTTTAAATTTAGTGATCAAAATGTGTCTAAATTTATATCTGCTGTCTATATTTCACAATATGGTCCCCTTTTACTAAACCACAATAGTGGTTTTAAGCGCAGGGAGCCTTTGAGCGTCGAGAGCAGCGCTGGGCATTCAGCGCAGCTCCATGCGCTAAAAACTGCTATTGTGGTTTAGTAAAAAGGGAGGGGGGTGGGTATTTGTCTATTTTTGTATGGTTGTTACTGAGGTGACAGTGCATAGAGTCATCTGCTTTGACCTCTTTGAAAAAACCCCGGAATAGGAATGATAAGTAACAATTCTATGCGTACAGTGTGCATTGTGTTTTTTTAAAATTTTATTGTTGGTAGATCATTTTGACTTGGTCATTTTAAAAGTAGCTCGCGAGTCAAAAAAGTGTGGGCACCCCTGGTGTGCAGCATCCTAGCATCAAAATTTCAGCAACCTTTTCAGAATTACCCCCAATTTTATTTACATTCTCTTTTTCTTAAAGTCACTGAAGGCTAAGGGCTTACAGCACAGTCATTTTAGTTTGACTTCCATGTATCTTTGTATCACATCAGTGATAGAATCTTGCAAGGGTGAAATGTGGATTCATTTACTAGGACATCTGGACCTAAACTAAGGTCCGTGACTTATTTCACAGAGGCCAACTAGTTCAAATGTAAAAATTGGAGCTGGATTTGAATCAGCAACCTCGAGGCAAAACCATCACTAATGCTATAATAATTCCTATAGGCAATAATTCCCACCTACATGACAAGGATTTTTACAGTCATATAAAAAATATCTGTTAAGGAGGCAGTGAAAATAATATCTTAAAAGAAGCACTACTTTTCTCCATATAGAAAGTGGAGCACATATATAAATACAAAATAGAGTGATGATGTTATAATGGCATTTTTTCAGTCTCTACTCATCGCAAAATCCATGGGCAAATCAATAAATCATAATATCAGTGAAATAGCATCAGAAGTGTGGATTCTTAATAGCTAAACATGAATAAGAAAAGCCTTCAATTTAGTCCCTTGTGAATACTCTTTAGCATCACAGAACCATGCTACTGTTTGACATTTAGTATTTTGATCAAAAGAGTCCACAAGGAATGGATTGCTAAAGTATATGTCTAAAAACATGCCTAGGTAGTCACATTTGTATTTTATTTATTGAAAAGTCTGTTTCA
Organism: Geotrypetes seraphini; assembly: GCF_902459505.1. NCBI lineage: Eukaryota > Metazoa > Chordata > Amphibia > Gymnophiona > Dermophiidae > Geotrypetes > Geotrypetes seraphini. Next base: position 165,549,625 of record NC_047091.1, on the reverse strand, counting down.
GAACAATTGTATTTCTTGCAGTTTTGGGAAAAAATAAAAACATCAGAAACCTTATTTTGAATTAACATAACAGGAGCATGTTCACTTATTGATTGCATGCCCAGAAAGGGTTCATGAGTGTCATGAACTGTACATTGCAATGCGTAATAACATATTCTGTCATTTCATTCCCAGGGCTGGTGCAAGTGTATTAGACAAACCTTCACCTTGTGTTCTCCTTTCCCAACTATCATGGTCACCCCAGCATCATGCTTCTCAGAATAATCTGGTTAAATGGACTATTTGAAAAATGCCCACCTTCCCGTGGTTGTCAAAACCTATTTGACTGAAGCTGCCATAGGCAACTGCCTAGACATGCCTGCTGGGCCAGACCTGTTCATAGTTTAAAACCCAAATATCAGAACCTAACAAGTTTTTTGCAACATACTGTATGTAAGGTCTATCTAAGGTTTTGGTTTATAAAAAAACTAAGTACAATTGTCTCTGTGCAAAACTTGATGAATATCTTTGATTTTACATTCTTCTAAGACACAGATCTGAATGCCTTTGAAAAGTCTATATTTTTGATGGTTGTTGATAAAACAGTATAACATGAAATATAGTTAAGATTTCAGGCATTAATGAAAAGGGAATATTTGCAGTAGTTTTATGATTAACCTGCAGGCAGGGATCCCTTTGTTTGCTGGCAGTAGAAGGCAGGGCAGGCATCAGCTTGGAACAGAAGAGCATACTGGTAGAACCTCTATCCCCCACCAGCAGAGAGCCTGAGGAAGGCTGCAGCCATGGGAAAGAATGATGGTGCTTGCCAACAGGGTCTCCTAAACTCTGCTAACAAAGGAAAGGAGAAAGGCCATGACTATGGTGAAGATTGGTGAAGCCTATTGGTGGATGATGCAAGACCTTAGCTAAGGTGAAAATTGGCAGAATATGCTGGCGAGGACCCCATCCCCTGCCAGCAGAGAAATGCAACAAGGCCTTGGCTGCCTTGAAGATCAGCAGAGCCTGCTGACAAGTTTCAAGTTTATTTAAATTTTATTATCCTGCCGTTTCAAAGCAGCTAACATTCATAAAACATTTGAGTGGAGTAAAGACAATTAAGACAGAATAATAAAAAGACATCAAATATTAAAATGACATCATTTTAAAAAAAACCAGAACAAAAGCAAAAACAGTAATGACAACAACAACTAAGCATTAAAACAAGACTGTACTGGCACAAAAAGGAGGGGGAAGAACTACAATATTTTTGAAAGGAAAGAACAAATAAGGATAAAACAAAAGGTAGGGTGGACATAGCAGATTTTCTGAGCAGAAAGGCTGGTCAGAAGAAAATTCTACTATTTGGTTAAAAGAGAACATCCTTAAAAGGATGGTTGCACTTCAACAGCATCTTCAAAGAGCATAGTTTTTAAGCCATTCCCTCCTCCCGTCAGCAAAGAAATTGAGCAAGGCTGTGGAGCCTAACTCCAGGGGATGGGGTTGCCATTGGCAGGCTCTACCAATTTTCACCATGGCCACAGCCTTGCTCAGTTCTTCTTCTGGCAGGGGTTCCATGCAGGAAGTCCAAATAAAGGGAGATGGAAGGGGTGAACATAGGAGGAGAGAATGACGTGACAAAGGAAGAATAAGAGGAGGAGGAGGACAGATAGATTGTGAGAGGGAAAGAAAAAGAGCGAGCACGAGGAGGGAGTGAAAGATGGGTAACGGATGGGAGTGAAAGGGTTAGGGTGTTGGGGAGGAGAGAAAAGGAGTATAGGGATTGAGGAGGAGGGGAAGGGAGAGTGCAAGAGGGTAGGATGTTGAGGATTTGAACATAGAACATAGAAACATGATGGCAGATAAAGGCCAAATGGCCCATCTGCAGCATCCACTATCTTCTTCTCTCCTTAAGAGATCCCACATAAGAACATAAGAATTGCCGCTGTTGGGTCAGACCAGTGGTCCATCTTGCCCAGCAGTCCGCTCACACAGTGGCCCTTAGGTCAAAGACCAGTGCCCTAACTGAAACTAGCCCTACCAGCGCACGTTCTTGTTCAACAGAAACTTGTCCAACTTTGTCTTGAATCCTTGGAGGGTGATTTCCCCTATAACAGTCTCTGGAAGGGCGTTCCAGTTTTCTACCACTCTCTGGGTGAAGAAGAACTTCCTTACGTTTGTACGGAATCTATCCCCTTTTAACTTTAGAGAGGGCCCTCTCGTTCTCTACCTTGGAGAGGGTGAACAACCTGTCCTGCTAAGTCTGTTCCCTTCATTATCTGAATGCTTCGATCATGTCCCCTCTCAGTCTCCTCTTTTCAAGGGAGAAGAGGCCCAGTTTCTCTAATCTCTCACGTGCCTGTCCCAGGCTGTCTTGAATTCAGACACTGTCTTTATCTCCACCACCTCTACTGGGAGACTGTTCCATGCATATACTATCAACTAACTAATTATACTTCCTGAAGAGACTTATGATTTGTTATGAGCAGTAATGTGAGAAATCAGCAGAAGGAACCTGGAGTCTAAAGGTCTTCATTTATCAGGCCAATATTCAGGAATGCTCACATTGTGGCCAGCAGCACCAACTACATAGATGTTTTTTTATGTTTTAATCCACCTCCCTTACAAAGATGTCTAGTTATTTATATCACTACATGGCCAAAATTTATCAATTTTTATAAAGGGGTATAGAGAGAGACATTTAAGGATTAGCCAAAACATGATTTAATTCTAATATTTCTATTAGTTATCTGTTTAAGAGGCGGTATTCAGTGGACTGATAACTTACATTTAAGTGGTGCCACACTTATCCATAAAAATTTAGCTGTTGGTTTCCCATGTAAATAAAAATCCACAGAATAATTAACTTTCGGGTTCATTAACAAAGCTGCGCTGCTGTCGTTCTATTCCTATGGGTAGCTCGTCATTTAGCGCGTGCTGCTTAGCAGGGCAGCTTTGTAAGAGCCCATATTTATTTGGTGGCTACCATTCTGAAAACTTACTTCTGGAGGCTGGATGTCCCATGTTCCTATCCACCAAGTTACTTTTACTGGTCATTGGGGTCCAGCTTTTCATTTTATATTTAAAGAAATCATTTTTTAACATTATTTTAATTGAGTTTTCTTTTTTGTATAAAATGATTCCTATCTATCAATAAGGAAAAAAAAATGAAAAGTCAATGCATTTCTGAAATAATTTGCAGCTTAATCCAGCACTGTGTTATGAAATGCAAAACGGTCTTAATTTTCAGTACATTCAGAATAGGAATTTAATCACCCCTGAGGGCCAAAATGATGCTCTACTGATCCCAATAAAGATTCCAGTATGTTCCTGTCAGCTGATCAACCAAAGGGAGGGAAGGGGAACAGAATGCCTGAATGTCAAGAGGCACATGTGCTACCTTATATCCATTTATACCTAGCCCCATCACCACACCCAACCTCCTCTCATCCTTTCCCCTCCCCACATACTGAAAATGGAGACAAAACTATTCATGAAACCACTCACAGAGGGTTCCACAGCCTGGGCTACCCTAATGAGACATGCTTTACCATGTTCCTAGTTCCCCTACATTCATGCATGATTTTGCAGATGGAGGAAAGGAGAAACACCAGTTAACATCATAACTGGGCACGTTCAACTTGCCCTTTATTATCTAGCACTATCTCACCCATATTTTTAAAGAGCCATAAGGCCTACTCTTGTTCCCTAAACCACTGTAAGCAGAATAGTTAATGCATTATTTCAAGAATAGAGAATTTAGATGAGACTTAAGGCAGAAAATGTCTGATATAAATGTCTGTCTTCTAAAACTCATGCTTTCAACTAGTTGCTTATTCCTATAGAGGGCTAAATGCGATAATAATACTCATTATTTATATGCTACTGGATGTATACAGCAGTGATAACTAGTATTTAGGTGTAATCTGTCTAATCTAATCTCACCATTACAGATTGCCTTATATGTCCCTACCTTAAAGAGCTTACAATCTGTGGACTTCTGAGGAACTAGAGTGAGCTGCCCAAGGTCACAAGAGTGTCAGTTACAAAAACAGGATTTGAACCCTGGTTTCCCTGCTTCTTAGGCCATTGTTTTAACCACTAAGCTACTTTACTTCTACTACTACTCATTCCTATAGTGCTTCTAGACATGCTGCATTGTACATAAAGAAATCTACAAAAGAGGCAGGAAAGATCACTCGGTTCTCAGAGGGGCGACTTACAGACCAAAAACACTGTGAATACACACAAACTAGTGCAAAATCTATAAATTAATATCATTTTTTGTGTGTATTCACAGTGTTTTTGGTCTGTAAGTCGCCCCTCTGAGAACCGAGTGATCTTTCCTGCCTCTTTTGTAGGTTTCTTGTTAAGCTTCTTTGGTAGGTTTTTGGAGTTTCTGTTTTGTTGCATTGTACATCAAATCATAGAAGAGACAGTCCCTGCTCAAAGGAGCTTACAATCTAGTCAAGACAGACAAACTGAACAAGAAGGTGCTCAGGTGGGAGAATTACAGAAGGAATGACAAAACAAATGCTTAACAGGTAGGGAAATTGCAAGGGGGATTGTGCTTAGCAGGTGGGTTGGAGTTTGGAATTGAAAGCATTTTCAAAGAATTGGGCTATGAGTCTGGATTTGAATACTGCCAGAGATAGAGGTTCATGTACCCATTTGCCTATAGGAAAATACATAGTACCTCTGGCCCAAAGAGAGGATATAGAAGGTGGGGGAGGAATGAGCCAGACAGATGGATAACTTTGGCTTTTTGTGACATATAAATCTTTTCCTAACTGGCATTGGCCCCCCTCATAGACAATTTGAATTGTGTTCAGTGTTGGATTCAATTGCATCTTGGGATAAGCATCTTCTTTCATATATCCTTATAGGACCTATGGCCAATAACATGCAGTCATCTGGAAGCATGATTCATGTACAAGCCAACATGCAGCAGGGAATTCTTGGACTACATACTCTTGAATCACATAGAGGAGATGTATGTGTATATTTCTATTCTATTTATTTGTTCAGAACCAGTTACTGTTATTAAACATGAAATATTTTTGGGGGGGAAGAAAGGCTTATTTTTGAAGCATTTAGATACCTCCTCCCCAATATTAAGCCAATGGCGGTCAGTGTTTTTTAAGCGGTGATCGCCGCTAGCTAAATTATGCTCCAGTATTCAGTGCCAGGCCATGTCCGGATACTGGCACTGAATATCAGGGTATAATTCTGGGTGGTCAGGCTACCGGGAGCTAATGCATGCCTGGCCAATATTCAGCTGCGCTAGCATAATAGTTATGGTGGCCCCCAGCTTAATATTGGGCCAATGCCCACATAAATATTTTTTTTTTTACTTATAAAAAAAAAAAATCATGCTCCTACCACTCCCCCTTTATTCCTCTTTTCCTCCATCCCACACTCCTGGTGTGAAAAACCATCCTACTTGGCCACAACCCTCCCAAGATATAGGTAGAACCCCTGGGCCTACCTACATACCTGGTGGTCCAGCGAGGGTCTTCGGGGACAGAAGCACAGCCCTCCTGCCCCGCAAGGCATCCTTTCAAAATGACCACCGTGACCTCTCACAGTAACTCGTGGTACTTCAGGAAGTACTGTGAGAGGTCACGGTGTCTATTTTGAAAGACTGCCACAAGGGGGCCATTCTTCTGCCCCCAAAGACTCTCACAGGGAGACCTACCTACACCTTGGGAGGGGAGTAGCCAGGCAGGAGGGGTCTTTCATGCCAGTGGGGGGAGAAGAGGTATTCAGGGGGGCGGATAGAGGCTTTTATTTTTTGGGGGGACAAAATACTTATGCAGGTCCTGGCCTGATATTCAGCTGGGGTCCACCTAAGATGAGCAGGTGGATTTAGGAGAGCTTTTGAGCTGTCCTAAATTCATCCGCTTATCTTGGGCGGGTGCCAGCTGAATATTACTGGAGCCTGCAGAAGCCCCAGATTCTTCCCAGCACTGGTCCTTGACTGGCCCATTTTTTTGGGCCAGTCAGAACTAATATTCAGTGGCACTGTCTAACTTAGTGCTGCTGTATATCGACATTTGTACACCGAGCGATGATTTAAGGCCAGAGCCTCTCTGACCCACTTAAATCACCCTGAATATCAGGCCCACAAAGTACTTTGTGTGTCTAAGTGCTTTGAAAATGAGCCCCTTGATCTTGGAGACTGCATAGTTCATTAAGGTACAAGAGAATTCAGAGCCTCTTGTGCACTGGGGAAGAACCTTGGAAAAGGAAGATAAATTGTCTGTACTAGCTCAAAAGTGATACTGAGTGGGAAGAGCTTGCCCCTCCAGACCTCAGCTAAGAGACCTGCATCACCAATTTTGTCATGGTCATCCTTGAATCGGGAAGGAAGTATAAAAAAAGTATTAAAAAAATAGACACATTTTACTAAGTTCCTTGTACTTCACCGTATTATTGACACATTTTTTAATTTTCTATACCACTAGATGAACCAGTACACTGGGGGTGGACAGCTATCGCCCAATATACAGTCACAGCAACCTTTATACGCGTCTCATTCTCCACAGGTGTATGCTCTGTCCCAAGCTGCACAACAGGTAAAACAGCTCTGAATGTAGTGAACTGGTGTTGAAACAAACATGCCAGGGCTGTATTCAACACAATCAGTACATTAAAAGATTTGTATGTATTTAAACAGATTGATAAAGTAGTTATGAATCCTTAATTTAAGGAATCAGAAACAATATTACTATACTATTTGAAGAAAAGTAGGTCAATACTTACTATTACTTATCATTTCTATAGCGCTACCAGTCATATGCAGCTCTATACACCAAACATGGAAGAGACAGTCCCTGCTTGAAAGAGCTTACAATCTAGTTATGATAGATAAATTGGACAAAAAAGGTGCATCTATACAAGGTGCTCAGATGGGGAACCATATACAGCTGCATTATGATGTCATCAAGAATTCTGGGTATGACCCAGATGCATTATGATGTCACTGAGCATTCAGACCACTTCTACTATGACTAATCATTTCTATAGCTACTAGACATATGCAGTGCTGTACATCAAAACATAGAAGAGACAGTCCCTGATCGAAAGAGCTTACAATCTAGTCGACAGATAAATTGGACAAGAAAGTGCATCCATACACAGTGCTCAGGTGGGGAATTACAGAGGGAATGAAAAGACAGGCATTGTAAATATTACAATTTTGCTCCAAATGTTGCCCAAATATGATATGTCTGAAATCTTTGCTGTGTCTGTTGGGAAAATTATTAATACATCAACTTTGTGCCTGAGTTCATCAGCTTAGATGTACAGTATTAAAATTCAACTTGAGTTGACTAAGCTGCTTTGTGCCGTGTTAAGAGATATTTTCTTGTTGGAATCAAGTATTTAAAAAATGCTTTCTAAATATATTATACTGGAGTTCTTAGTTGGTGTAGACCAGTTCAGTCATTTAACTACCTCAGTAACTTTGCAGTAATAGTCTCTCAGAATCACTCTCCATAGAGGTCTCAGCTTAGCGAGCATCTACATTTGCCTCCTCCATAGCTAGTGGCAGTTAAGTTCACTTACACTTACACTACAGAAGAGTTAAGTTCACTTACATTACACTGCTGCCACTATGGCGACCCCTGGTGGTCAACACATGGCACTGACGATGTACATCAGAGGACCCAGCTCATCAGTCAGTAAGAGTTTCCTAGTAGCACCAGGGCATACATACATTTATTTATTTAATTTGTTTTCTATCCCATGCTCCCCAACAAGCTCAGAACAGATAGTGTGAAAAAGAAAATATGAAAGTTGAAGGTGAAAAATAAGACACAATAACCTCCAGTTTAGGGGGTCATTTACTTGAGCCCTCTGGCAGATTACATGTGGTAACCAGTAGTAAATGACTTTCATAATGATCTGTGCTAATTCTTTGCTTACTATTTCATTGCATTTGCTACCGTCCTGCACCAGTTTGGAGTTTCTTTGAAATTTGTAGAACATTAAGAGCTCCTTTTACTAAAGCATGCTAAATGCTAAAAAGCCCATTTTATCCCTATGAGCTTCTTAGCAGATGGCACAAACTAAACATTAGCTTGTGCTAAATTCATTAGCATGCCTTAGTAAAAGAAGCGTTGAACCAACCACTTTTAGAATTAAACTCAATTACTGGTCCCTTCCAAAGAAAAAAAAAATTCTAACATTGGGCTAGATTCACTAAGCAAACTGATCGTGTACCGATCGGTTTGTGACCCAGTTTTACTCCGGCCCGATTCACTTACCTCTCTGCTGAACCGATTCCGATCCGCACATGCAAATGAGGGGAACGGCGTGCTAAATAGGCAGGGACGCGATCCCCAACACAAATTTTGCAATCCGACTGGGCTGGCAGATTAACCCAGGAAGCGACTGCTGGGGACCAGTCGCAAACATCCTTTCTGACTCTCCAGCTCCATTGCTACCCTGCTCTCTGCACGCCCTGATCTCTGCTGCCCCAAATTGTCACCCTGCTCTCCCCCAAATCTCTCCTGCCTGCCGTCCTGTTCTCCTCTGAATCGCTGCCCGAATTTCTCCTGCCTGTTGCCCTCCTCTCCCCTGAATCACCGCCCGAATCTCTCATGCCTGCCGCCCTGAATCACCGTCCTGCTCTCCCCCGAATCTCTCCTGCCTTCCCCGCACAGTGAGCCCGTATATTTAACCTGCGGGTTTAAAGCAGGTTAAAACCACGGGCTCGCTGGGCTAAAAAGTAAAGTAAAACAAACAAACAAAAAAAGTCACAGCTCAGATGGGTCTTAGATGCATGCACAGACCATCTACAGATGGTCTGCGCATGCATCGGGATCGCACATTAGCAATCCGTGCCGGCAGACGGGGGCATTCCTCCGAACGCCCCCATTTGAATATTACTGGTTGAAGAATCCATCGGACCTGCCCGGATCAGACACGGATCGGTCACGATTGGGCAGGTTAGTGAATCTAGCCCATTGAGGTTAAAACTGAACGAGAGGTATGCTTATGCCAAATTGCATATTAGATTTTAAACAAAGTATATTCTGTTCTTTAACCTTCTGACATTGTACATTTCCAGACTCTGTTCAAACTCAACTAAGGGGGTTATTTATTAACGGTATGTGCTAATGAGCGTTATTTGTTGCAGGACTCTTCAAATCATGGGCCCTGTGGCCAATAACACTTGTTAACAATGTTAAGGTGTCTACATGCACTAAGGGCCAATTCTACAACAAAGTGACTCTATTTAGATGCCCCAGTAACACAGGGTGAAAGCCTACTCTATGTGGTCACATGGGTGCCCAAGTGTCCTCATAGAATTCTAGAGATGGACACCGAGCTGTGGAACGGCTTTTCTGCCCCGCTTCGGAGTACGACCTCCCTCCAACGCTTCTGAAAACATTTGAAAACCTGGCTTTTTTCTAAATTGTAACTACTCCCCGCCTCTTCGATATGCTAAGTCCCTCTATCTTCCTCTTTACTAAGTCCTTCCCCTCTTCATTGGAGTTCCTTTCTATATCAATTCCTGTAAACCGTGTCGCGCTCTACTTTTGTGGAGATGATGCGGTATACAAACTTAAGGTTTAGTTTAGTTTAGTTAGTTTAAATGGGGGTTCCTAAATCTAGTAGTCACTGGGGCAACTTACAGTATGCTAATTTGCTTGCCTAGATGCTGCCCCACTTATGTTCCACCTATGCCATTTGGGCATTCTACTTCCATTTTCACAGGTCAGTGTACATGTGGTGTCAGCATTTTGAACATGTAAGAGACTTGTTATAAGATTACCCTTTAAGTGTTTGGAAATGTTTTTTTTTTCCAAATCTTTATTCATTTTAACATATACATCAAGTGTACATTAAAATATGAACACAACATATTACATTATCACTTGATAATTCCATAACAATATATAACTAAAAGATTTATATCCCACCCCCATCTCATATCTATACATGAATAATATAATTCCTATGTATATTAATAAATTAAATTATGCACATATATATTAAATTATCATAACCCACCCATCCCCCCCCATTCTTTCAATTATCATATAAGAAAAAGAATAATAAATTAACATTAATCATTATGATAATTTATTATTGGCCTCCACACATCTTTAAATCCATTAAAATGACCATTTTGTATTGCAAGTAAACGTTCCATTTTGTACAGATGACACACTGAGTTCCACCAGAAGCTATAATTTAGTCTAGAACAATTTTTCCAATTCAATGTTATTTGTTTTATCCCTACTCCTGTAAAGATCATGAAAAGCTTATTATTTACTGCAGATATTTGGCTTTTATTTCTCATACACATTCCAAATAAAACTGTATCATATGTTATCCCAGGACAAGCAGGCAGGTATTCTCACTAGTGGGTGATGTCATCCGACAGAGCCCCGATACGGACATCTTGCAAGCATGTCTTGCTTGAAGAAACTCAGAAGTTTCGAGATGCCCGCACCGCGCATGCGCCAGTGCCTTCCCGCCCGATGCTCCGGGCGTGTCTCCTCAGTTCTTTTTCTTCCGCGGAGCTGAGAAGTCTATCTTCAATTTGCGCCCATTGAATATCTTTTTTTGCCTTCTTTTTGCCGCGGGTTGAGTTCTTTTGGGCTCTCCTGTGCGTTTATTCTTTCTTTGATTTCTTTTTTAAAAAAAAAAAAAATTTTTCCTTCCGACTCCGGGTCGGCCGCGTGGCTGAGGCCCCGCGCCTTCGACCTTGCGGCAGAGCTTTTCCGGCCTATGTCCCGGCCGATTACCGATTTAAAAAAGTGTAGCAAGTGCCAGCGCGCGATTTCGCTCACGGACCCTCATCGATGCTGCTTACAGTGTCTGGGACCGGATCACTTCCCGAAATCGTGCCGGCCTTGCTCCACTCTGATGGCGAGAGCGTTTAAGCGCTGCTGTCTGCTCTGGGAGTCCATGTTCAAGATGGAAGCTTCGTCAGATCCTGCAGCTTCGACATCGACATCGACGGGGGCTTCGACTCCTTCAGCGAAGCCCGCTGCCTCCCCAGCTGCTTCGGGCCTCCTGAAACCGGCATCATTCACCCCGGTTTCGGCCCAGGCTTCGGCGCCGGTGCCTTCCTCCGTTTCCTCGGAGCAGGTATCGACCCCTACAGTTCCACCAGTGGTGCTCAAGGTGCCGAAAGCTGGCAAGCAGAAGCACACTGCACCTAAAGAGCACGGAGACCGTGCGGAAGGGCCCCCTTTTGGTGCGGATCCCTCCATATCGGCTTCGCTGCGGTCCATTCTGGAGGCTCAGTTCGTTGAGCTCATGCAAACCATGGGGCCTCGTCTGATTGCCACCATCCAGGGTGACCTCCCAGCTTCGGCTTCGAGGGGCGGACCGCCCCCTCCTCCTCGCCGCACGACCTCGTTGCTCGGTGAGGAGGAGCGGCGAGTGGTGTCCGGGTCCTCGAGGAGGTCCTCCGATAGTGCTATGCCTCCTTTGGAAACGATTCCCTCGAGGAGGGCTTCTCTTAGTGATATGCCTCCTTTGGAGCCCATTCCCTCGAGGAAACCCTCGTTTAGTGACCTGCCTCCCTTGGAACCGATTACTCCGCCCCATGATTCAGTGTGGCGTCCACCTTCAGGTCCATCCAGTCCGGGGCATGGCAGGAAGCAGGACGAGTTCTTCCGAACTCCCTATCAAGCCTGGGCGAAGTCCAGAGAAACACCGACTCTTCCACCTTTGCGATCGACGGCATCGAGTCCGATCTGCTCCTTAGAAGCGTCTGACCCAGTCTCGCACAGAAGGACTCGATCCCCTTCCAGGCATCGAGAGGGGCATCGGTCCAGGCATTCTTCGAAGCATTCCTCTCGACACTCAACCTTCTCGCCTCAGAAGAAATTGCCTCGGTTGGGGCATGCTGCTTCGACTGGGTCCCCTCCTCCGGGCCCGGAGTTCGAGGACCCCGAAGTTTTCCACTCATCCTGTTGCTCACAGGCCTCTTTGGAGCCTGAGGCTTCGTCTTCTTCTAGTCCGTCTCGCGGACCGGCGACGGCGGACCAACTGTCCTTTTCATCATTCCTCAGGCAGATGGCGGATGACTTGGACATTACTCTAGATGCGGGGTCTTGATATTCCAAGGAGTATCTCGATACCATGCACTTGCCTCGGCCTCCAGCGGAGTCCTTGCGGCTTCCCCTGCACAAGCTCCTCGACCAGACCTTCATGCGCTGCTTCGAGTCTCCTTACTCTATCCCTGCGGTCCCTGGCAAATTGGATTCGCGGTACCGCACGGTACATCATAAAGGCTTCGAGGGTCCTCAGCTTTCGCACCAGTCCCTCCTGGTCGAATCCTCGCTCAAGCGGTCTCATCCTGGCCAGGTCTATGCTTCCGTTCCTCCGGGCCGCGAGGGCAGAACCATGGATAAGTTTGGGCGATGCATCTATCAGAATTCGATGATGGCGTCTAGAGTCCTGAATTACAACTTCCACTTTGCAACCTACTTGGAATTTTTTCTACCTGTGCTTCGAAAGTTCACTCCATACATCGAGTCCCAGGCTAGGTTTAAGTTTGAGGAAGTGGTTGCTTCGTTGTCCCAACTCCGACTTCAGTTGATGCAATCTGCCTATGATGCGTTCGAGCTCTCAGCCCGAGCGGCGGCTTGCTCAGTGGCGATGCGCCGGTTGGCCTGGTTGTGGACCATTGATATGGACCCGAATCTTCAGGACCGCCTGGCAAACGTCCCGTGTGCTGGGGTGGATCTTTTTGACGAATCCATCGAGACTGTCACGAAGAAGTTGTCTGACCACGAAAAGTCTTTCCAATCTATCCTTCGACCGAAGCCCAAGCCTCAGCAGTCTCGACCTTCTTGTCCACCGTTGATTTATCAGAGGCGTTATCAGCCGAGGCAAACTCCTCCTGCGAGACAACCGGCGAAGCGTCAGCCTCCCCAGAAGGGTCAGCCTAAGTCTCAGTCGCCTGCTGTCCCTAAGACCACGCAGCCTCTTTGACTGTCTCGTCGAGGGCATAACCAACCTCGTTCTGCCTCCCCCTGTTTTTCCCATCGGAGGGCGCCTCCATCATTTTTATCATCGCTGGGAGGCCATAACAACCGACCTCTGGGTCCTTACTATCATCAGGGAGGGATACTCTCTTCATTTCCATCGGGTCCCTCCGGACCACCCTACTTCAACTCAGCAGCAGGGAGCCAGTCCTTCTTCCAGTGTTTCCTTCACTGCTTACTCAACATCAAGGTTCACTGCTTCATCCCAACCTGCAGTCTCTCCACCTGACAGCTTGGTTCCTCTCAACGTGACCCCTCACCAGTTTTCCCAGGCGGTGAGGGAGGTCTTGGAAGCTTCTAGGAAGCCTGCTACTCGTCAATGCTACTCCCAGAAGGGTCTAGATTTTCTTCTTGGTGTGTTTCCAATTCTAAGGAGCCTCAACGAGCCTCTCTTTCCTCTGTATTGGACTATCTTCTACACCTGTCTCAGTCTGGTCTCAAGTCAACATCTATACGAGTCCACCTGAGTGCTATTGCGGCTTTCCATCAGCCTCTACAAGGAAAACCTCTCTCTTCTCATCCTGTGGTTTCCAGATTTATGAAAGGACTTTTTCATGTTAATCCTCCTCTCAAACCGCCCCCAGTGGTTTGGGATCTAAATGTTGTCCTTTCTCAGCTTATGAAACCTCCTTTTGAGCCTCTGAGCAAGGCTCCCCGAAAGTTTCTCACTTGTAAAGTGGTTTTTCTGGTGGCCCTCACATCTGCTCGCAGGGTCAGTGAGCTTCAGGCCTTGGTGGCGGACCCACCTTTCACAGTATTCCATCATGACAAGGTGGTCCTCCGCACTCATCCGAAATTCCTGCCTAAAGTGGTCTCTGAATTTCATCTTAACCAATCCATTGTGCTTCCAGTGTTTTTTCCGAAGCCTCATTCTCATCCTGGAGAATCAGCTCTACACACTCTAGACTGTAAACGTGCTTTGGCTTTCTACTTGGATCGCACCAAACCACACAGAACTGCTCCTCAACTTTTCGTCTCCTTTGATCCAAACAGGTTGGGACGACCTGTATCGAAGCGCACCATCTCCAATTGGATGGCGGCTTGTATCTCTTTCTGCTATGCCCAGGCTGGATTACCCCTTCCCTGTAAGGTCACGGCCCATAGGGTCAGAGCAATGGCAGCCTCTGTAGCCTTCCTCAGATCGACACCGATTGAGGAGATTTGTAAGGCTGCCACTTGGTCCTCGGTTCATACATTCACATCTCATTATTGTCTGGATACTTTCTCCAGACGGGATGGACAGTTTGGCCAAACTGTGTTACAAAATTTGTTCTCCTAAGTTGCCAACTCTCCCTCCATCCCATTGAGGTTAGCTTGGAGGTCACCCACTAGTGAGAATACCTGCCTGCTTGTCCTGGGATAAAGCAATGTTACTTACCGTAACAGTTGTTATCCAGGGACAGCAGGCAGCTATTCTCACGTCCCACCCACCTCCCCTGGGTTGGCTTCTCTGCTAGCTACCTGAACTGAGGAGACACGCCCGGAGCATCGGGCGGGAAGGCACTGGCGCATGCGCGGTGCGGGCATCTCGAAACTTCTGAGTTTCTTCAAGCAAGACATGCTTGCAAGATGTCCATATCGGGGCTCTGTCGGATGACATCACCCACTAGTGAGAATAGCTGCCTGCTGTCCCTGGATAACAACTGTTACGGTAAGTAACATTGCTATAATGCCACATGATTTTCCATAAAGAGGTTAACTTGATCCCATATTAATAACCAAAATGCCTGAAATGTTTTATTAAAGGCTCCTTTTAATAAATGGCGGTCGAGGTTTCTACCATGGGCCAGCGAGAATTCCTATGAGCTTCGGAGCATTTACTTCACCAGCCTGTGCTAAAAACCTCTAGTGCCATTTAGTAAAACCCAGTGTAAATAAATTGACAAACTAGAAAGAATTTTCATTAAATTTGAGCAAAAATAAAACTTGGATCTCAGAGGGTATATCTGCTGGTGTTTTGGAGTCATAATCTGGTTTGATGTAGTCCATTTTTGATGTTATTGTGCCATTTGAGAAAAATTTCCATTATTCCTGAATCGATGACCACTTGATATTTTTTCCCCAGTGTTCACCCACAGGTCTATATAGCACAGGATATGGGACTGAGTCTCACTATTCTGATCCACAGCTTACTTCTCACAGTGTTCAGGATGTGCACCTGAAAAGTTATCCCAAGCCTATTTATTCCTACAGGTAAATAACAATTTAGTGTTCTCCATTTGTGAATGACAACAAAACTGGCTCTTTTCCTCATGTGAAAAGTCTGGGGTTTTTCCTATCACTGACATTTTGTTTATCGTTTAAAAATCAGGATATGCCGCAACCCTTTCCCTGTGCAGAATATATAAATAGAAGCCATAGGAAAAAAATGTCTTCATGTTGATCTGATAAGAGCTGTTTAATGGCTTAGAGTACTTAACTATTTGATGCTCAGACTAAGTTTTACGATAAATTACAGCCAGTGAATTTGTTCACATCTCTGCTCTGTTCCCATGCTGTACCAGTTATGTTGTTTCCTAACTAGTGTTTATTGTTTGTATTGACTGCTTTCTCAATAAAAATTACCGTATTTTCACAAATATACCGCACACCCGTGTAAAACACGCACACAGGTATAGCGCGCGGGAAACCGAAATTTATGTAAAGAAATTAATATATAGCGCGCACACGCGTATACCGCGCATGCTGCTCCATGAATTAAAACCTCCTTCTGCCGTCCCGACTCTCCTCTCACCGCCCTGCCCCGACTCTCCTCTCGTCCTGACTCTCCTCTGGCCCCCCACCCTGAAGGACCACTGGCCCCCCCACCCCGAAGGACCGCTCGCACCCCCACCCTGAAGGACTGCTCGCACCCCCCCCGATGTCCGATTCATCTCCCAGCCCCCCCGCACGGAGAAGCAGCCTACTGTTGGTTCCTGATGCCAGTGAGCCCTGCTGCTTCCTCTGCCGGCAGTCCCGCCCCTTCTCTGAGCCCTGCGCTGCTTCCTCTGCCGGCGGTCCCACCCTTTCTCTGACGTCAGAGAAGGAGCGGGACCGCTGGCAGAGGAAGCAGCAGGGCTCACTGGCATCGGGAACCAACGGTAGGCTGCTTCTCCATGCGGGGGGGGGGCTGGGGGATGAATCGGACATTGGGGGGTGCGAGCGGTCCTTCAGGGTGGGGGTGCGAGCGGTCCTTCGGGGTGGGGCATAAGGCTTTCAGGGCTGGGGATGAATCGAACGTCGGGGGGGGAAACTATGTAAAAAACAAATTGTACAACGCGCTCATGCATATAACACGCATGGTTATGCTCGGTTTGTAAAATCGTGTATAATGCGCGCGTTATATGCGTGAAAATACGGTATTAGCAAAAAAATAAAAAATAAATAAATTACAGCCAAAGAATTTCCTCTCACCACATGCAGACTCCAAATGGTGATATAGTACAATCTGAAAGTGAATCTATACTGGTCCTACTACTCTATTGAATATGGGATAACTCAAGGCTTAGCAATGTTTTTCGGGATGACTGCCAAAAAGCTTTTAGCATCTACCCCTGCATTCTATAGAAAGATGCTAAAAATTGTGCTTGCCAAATTTGCATGCACAGTTTAATTAAAAAAAACAAGCCAGTTAGCCCCATAATTGGGATTTTAACAAGCAATTCTTGGTTTTAATTAAAATCTACATGCAGTATCTGCACTTAAATTTTACTCATGAATCCAAAAAGGGGGCATGGAAATGGGGAGATTTAGGGTGTTCCTCAAGTTGCACCCATAATTACAGAATAAGGGGGGATCCGCACTAAATTCTGTTGATAAAAATGGCCCTGCCTAAAATTAGTTGCAGTTCTTGTGGTAAATGCTATTCTATAAATGGGATGTAACTTTGAGTGCATTTATAGAATAGTGATCAGCGGGGTTTATTTTATCAGCACCAATGGGTTTTTAGGCGTCATATATAGATAGAATCTAATCCCTGATAAACATAGTAACATACATAGTAGATGACGGCAGATAAAGACCCGAATGGTCTTTTTTTTTTTTTCTTCTTCTTCTTAGCTATTTCTGGGCAAGAATCCAAAGCTCTGCCTGATACTGTTCTTAGGTTCCAACTACTGAAGTCTCTGTCAAAGCTAACTCCAGTTCATCTACACCAGTGGTCTCAAACTCGTGGCCCGGGGTCCACATGCGGCCCGCCAGATACTATTTTGCGGCCCGCAGTCTGTACTAGTGCTGCCCGCTCTTTGCAGTGTCCTCCGGCTTCCCCCCTGGCCTCCCACTCTTACCTTCAGATAATTACCGCAGTCTGCAGAGAGGATCGCCGGTGCTGTAGCAATCGTTGCAGGCTGCCGTCATCCTCAGCAGCACGTTCCCTCTGCCGTGATCCTGCCCCTGACGTCAGAGGAGGGTCAGGATTGCGGCAGAGGGAACGTGCTGCGGAGGCTGATGGCAGCCCGCAAGGAACGCTACAGCACCGGTGATCGTCTCTGCAGGCTGCTGTAATTAGCCGAAACTAAGACCGGAAGGCCAGGGGGAAGCTGGAGGACGCTGCAAAGAGAGGGGAACATGCAGGCCTTCGGAGAGGGGGGGGGAGAAGATTTATAAACTATAAAGACCTTTACCTCATGCAAAATTGTCATTTCTTTAATAAGATATTAACTATTTTTTCTGCGGCCCTCCAAGTACCTGCAAAGGGTTTGAGTTTGAGACCACTGATCTACACCCTCCCAGCCATCGAAGCCCTTTCCAGCCCATCCTCCACCACACGGCCATATACAGACACAGACCGTGCAAGTCTGCCCAGTACTGGCCTTAGTTCTTCAATATTTCTTATTCTTTCTGATTCTAGATCCTCTGTGTTCATCCCACGTTTCTTTGAACTCGGTCACCGTTTTCCTATCCACTACCTCTCTCGAGAGTGCATTCTAGGGATCCACCACCTTCTCCATAAAGAAGAATTTCTTTACATTGCACTTGAGTCTCTCCCACCCCTCATCCTCAAATTATGCCCTCTGTTTTTTACCATTTTCCTTTCTCTGGAAAAGATTTTGTTCCGTACTGTAAGTGATCCTGCATTATACTGAGCCATATTAAATAGATCTACATAGTGAGAGCATGAGTGTATGTAACTGTGTATACTGTATATATACACATATACATACACACACATAATATACAGTATGCACACACACACACACATTCAATATATCTTTGTCTTGGATCTACACTTTTCCCTCGTCATTCGCGGGGGATACAGGCAGAGCCGGACCGTGAATGCCGAAAAACTGCGATTATCCAGCTCTGACCCACCCCCACCTCCCTGCCGCCTTCCCAGCCTTACCTGGTGGTCTAGAGGGCTTTCGGGGCAGGAGCGATCTTCCTACGCTCCTGCCCCGTGCAGATCGCCATGAGGAAATGGCTGTAGGGAGTTCCCGACGTAGTCTTGAGAGACTTCGGGAACTCCCAACAGCCATTTCCTTATGGCGATCTGCACGGGGCAGGAGCGTAGGAAGATCGCTCCTGCCCCGAAAGCCCTCTAGACCACCAGGTAAAGCTGGGAAGGCGGCAGGGAGGAAAGAAAGATGGATTTTTTTTACATGAAGACAGCTTTTTTATATTTTCCCCCTCCCCAGAAAAAAATTGCGATTATATGAAACCGCAAGTGCAGGAACCGCGAATGGGGAGGGGGAAGTGTAAAGTATATTTAATATTTACTAGATCCAGAACAAAAAATTTACCATCCTTGCCTCCTTTTACTAAGCTGCAATTCAGGTTTCCATTGCTCCAATGCTCATAGGAATTCTATGAGTAGTGGCACAGAGGTGGAGGATTTAACATTCCGGGCCATGGTAGAAACCTCTACCATGGCTTAGTAAAAGAGGGCCTAAAACATAACATCAGTAACCGTCAGAGACAGATGGCAGAAAAACTGAACATCGGAGTCAAAGGTTTGGTGAACTAAATCCACAGCCCTGCCAGCAAGAAATCATTATCCCTCTGTGCATGTTCATGCTAGGTGCTAACATTACAATGTTGGTTTGACAAGAATTCTGTTCTAATATGTTGAACGCTGATTATATATTGTTTTGCTCTGCACCTGCTATTGTAGGGATTTCTGTAGATGAAGAGTGGACATTACAAAAACTAGGAGGTGCAGGTTTTATACTGGGATTCAGCTCCATTCTGTGAAGTCTCCAGACTTCATTCCCCGGGTAGAGAATGACGCGGGGACAAATCTGTCCCCGTCCCGCAGGAACTCAATTTCCCTGACCCGTCCCCATGAGTTTTGTTGCAATCTCCGTCCCATTCCTGTAAACTCTGCCTTAACCGCACAAGCCTCGAACGCTTATGATTTTAAACTGTTTGAGGCTTGTGCAGATGAGGACGGAACCTGCAGGAAAAGAACTTGCCGGGATGAGATGGCAAAATGGAGTTCCCGGGGGGACGGGAAAAAATTTGCCCCAGTGTCATTCTCTATCCCTGGATTGAATGATCCTAGAGCCATGGTTCCCAACTCTGAGTCTACAAAGGGAGACAATTCAAAAAGTGATATAAAGAGGGTACAGTCAAAGTCATATTATTATTAAAGTACTTATATACCGCCCTTTGCAATACCATCAAGGTGGCTTTTAAATTCAAGTACTCTAAGTATTTTCCCTATCTGCCCAGCAGGCTCATAATCTGCCTATAGTACCTGGGGCAATGGAAGATTACCCCCCCCCACCCCTTTTACAAAACCGTGCATGAGGTTTTTAGCACTGGCCATTGCACTGAATACTCTGCTGCTCCGACGCTCATAGGAACTGTATGACTGTCAGAGCAACGCAGAGCATTTATAAGAACACTAGCTGATGCCCCGGCGTTGCACGGGTATTTAATTATAGCAATAACACTGTAAATGGATTCAAATAAAGATACTTTATAGTGGTGAATGAAATTATTTTTTTACAGCTTTATAAAAAGTACAATATTCAAATTATAATGTGAAATATTTGACAAAATGAATACAATACAACTAACACAAAACTTGATTATAAACAACATTTTTAGTTTCAACTCCAGGAGCAAGAACATATAAATTCTTGGGTGAACCCACCCTTGAGCAAGCAACATAGAGTTGACCATGGGAAAAACAGGGGGATCTTAAATCCACTCCACAGTATGTAATAGTCTGTCCCTGTGATTTGTTGATTGTGATAGAGAATGCAAGTCTCACTGGAATTTGCAAGCTCTTAAACTGAAAAGGAAGATGTGTTGCAAGTTTCGTTCAAATCGGGCAAGCCGTTTTTGCGTTGGCAGCTTTTTACATTTTTTCCATTGACATGAATGGGTGAAATCTGATTTTATGTTTGTAGCTCCACCCACGTGTGCAGGTGGGCCGCGAGACCCCCAGAACATATCACCCCAGGTAGTGAGGGATCAGCATACCAAGTTTCGTTCAAATCGGGCAAGCCGTTTTTGCGTTGGCAGCTTTTTACATTTTTTCCATTGACATGAATGGGTGAAATATGATTTTCTGTTTTTAGCTCCGCCCACGTGTGCAGGTGGGCCGCGAGACCCCCAGAACATATCACCCCAGGTAGTGAGGGATCAGCATACCAAGTTTCGTTCAAATCGGGCAAACCGTTTTTGCGTTGGCAGCTTTTTACATTTTTTCCATTGACATGAATGGGTGAAATCTGATTTTCTGTTTGTAGCTCCGCCCATGTGTGCAAGTGGGCCGCGAGACCCCCAGAACATATCACCCCAGGTAGTGAGGGATCTGCATACCAAGTTTCGTTCAAATCGGTCAAGCCGTTTTTGCGTGATCGCGGCACATACACACACACATACATACCTCCGATTTTATATATATAGATAAGAAGTAGTCCGGTCTCACGGTGGTCAATCCAGGTCACTAGTACCTGGCCAAAACCCAAAGAGTAGCAACATTCCATGGTACTGATCCAGGGCAAGCAGTGGCTTGACCTGTGTCTTTCTTAATAACAGACTTTGGACTTTTCCTCCAGGAATTTGTCCAAACCTTTCTTAAAACCTCTGGTAACGCGGAAGAGCTTAACTATTCTTTGAGTGAAAAAATATTTCCTCCTATTGGTTTTGTTTAAGATGTTGCAATGAATTAAGGAAAAAGGAAATGGGGAGAAGTACGAATACATTAGGATCTTTCCCTCACAGCTCCTCACTCATCTAGTTCCCTCTCAAACCTTTTCCCTGTCTTTACTTTTACTTTCGCTCTCTCAGATCATACAGCTCCTATCAGGAGACCTGGCTCTGGCAACAGCAGGAGATGATGTATTTGCTTCTCCTGATATCCAACCATATGGGCTGACTGAAGAATGAGATTAGAAAGTGGCAAAGTCACTCCCAACCACTGTTGCTTTAGCTTCTCCTTCCCCAAATTGAGTACAAGCACAAATGTGTCCTACTCTGGAGTAGGCACAGGATCTGGGAATATATCTTCTACCTGGTCTGATCCTGGAATGCATGTGTCATCCAGTCATATCCAATTGTGGAGGGCAGTATGTGCTACTGGGGACAGGGATTGTTTAGACTGGGTTCAAGTTAGTGCCTCATTAAGGCAGTGCTCTCTGGGTCTGACATAAGCGTGCAGGAGGCCGAGCCCAGTGTTTTCATGTGTCAAAAGATATGCAGAAGTTGCTGAATCCCAGTACAGCAACTCGTATTAAACTGGGAAGATGCCACCAACATTCCAAAGACTAAAGAATGGAAAACGAGAAAGCAACTATATAATATTTCATAAATCCTAATAGATGCAACTGGATAATTAGATAATGAGTTCAAATCATAGCTAACGGGGGATTTTCATTTTGTGCCATCAGTAGTTTTCTTTTTCTAGTGCAAGCTGTTTAAAATAGTACACAGTAAAATGTTTCCAAAAGCTACATCTCTTCCCTACCAAAATGTCATCACCACTTCAGTTCCACTGTAGAACCTTTTGACAGGATTCATCAACTGAACCAAAATGCTGGTTGTGGGAAGTTTGATAACCTAAGACATTCTGGTTTTTCTTGGCATGCCTGGTCATCTTTTCTCACAGGTATGATGGTAGTTGAGAAATATACAATTCTTTTATCTGATGGGTTGAATACACTGTTGTCTCCGCTTCTCTAAGAGCAATACCATCCTGCCAGTATAATTCACTGAACAGCCAAAATGCACAGCTTATTTTTTCATTTAGATAAATTTGACCCTGATGAGGCCTTGGCTGCTTGAGTGGGAGCCTATCCTTATTTCATATTTCTCAATTATAGCTGCCTCATTGCAATGGCCTTAAAGAACAGTAAAACAGGCAGCCTGCCTGTGAGTGAAATCTACAGTTTCATGAAGGAACACTTTCCATATTTCAAGGTAAGGCTTTTGACTGACTTTAAAGGATAAATTGAATTTTTTAAAAAAGCTAGTTCAGTGAGCAATAAAGGGGGAATTCTATAAATGGTGCTCTAATTGCAGCCACCTAGTGATGCTTAAGGAGAGAGTGGCGCAGTGGTTAAAGCTACAGCCTCAGCACCCTGGGGTTGTGGGTTCAAACCCACGCTGCTCCTTGTGTCCCTGGGCAAGTCACTTACCCCCCTCTTCTACAAAACTGCACTAGAAGTTTCAATGCGGCTCCCCATGCTAGAATGTCCTGCGCTGCTCCTGACACTCATAGGAACTCTATGAGCGTCGGGAGCAGCGCAACTCTACTAAAAACCGCTAGCATGGTTTCGTAGAAGAGGTACATTAGATCGATTGTGAGTCCACCAGGACAGACAGGGAAAAATGCTTGAGTACCTGAATAAACTCATGTAAGCCATTCTGAGCTCTCCTGGAAGAACAGTATTGAATAAAATAAAAAAAAATTTGGGATCTGCACCTAATTTTTATTTTTTAATTAGCTTAATCAGTGTGGTAATTGGCCATGCCAGTTTTCAGCCAATCAAAAAAACATTAATCAATTTAAGAGTTCGACAACAAACTCTTAGGACGCTTAGCAAAACCTAAGTGGAAGCACCCCCCTCCCCCCAAAGCCTAAGGACACCTAATGACGACTATGTTTAAAAGTAGACGTGGTTATGGGCAGAGAATAGGCATAGTTGACTTAAGTGTCCAACATAGGCGTCACCAAATTGAGTGAGTGACAAGCTGACCTAATCAAGTGGCACCTATGTTTAGGATGCCTAACGACACCTAAATCTGCTTAAGCGCTGCTAGGCATGATTATGTAAATGGCACCATTTTTTATTGACAACCTTGCCGAGTGATACCATTTAGAGAATCTGGCCCTAAGTGTAGATACTGTAAATTATAGTCACTATCTGCTTAATTTAACACATTATTAAAGCATAGCTGTTTGAATTGCTTCTTGTGTTTTCCTAGCAAAGTCTAAAAAAATATGTGGAGGGGCATAATAAAAAAAAACGTCTTAAGTCCCCTTTTGGCCTAAGGCCTTAAACGTTGAAAGTAGAAGCAGAGAAAATGTCCATTATCAAAAAAAAAAAACGTCCAAAAGGAGGTTTTTTTAAAATAATGGCCTGCCTCTACGTTTTGCTGTTTAAACGCCCACACCACCACTACGTCTAAACTTATACCATATAATCAACCTAAAAAATGCCTAAGCTCCAAATGTCCAAAACAAGGGCTTTTAGGCGAAGGAGGAGCCAGCCCTTCGCCTAAAAGCTGGATTCTGTAACTGGTGTCTGTCAAAAACAACAACGGTTATAGAATCCACCCCCCCCCCCCCCCCCCGACGACATCAGAACAAGAGGGAGCCCAAGCCCTCTTGCCCCGCGATCCCCAACCCCCCCCCCGGACGACATCGGGGCAAGAGGGAGCCCAAGCCCTCCTACCCCGCGGCACCCCGACCTCCCCGACACTATCGGGGCAGGAGGGAGCCCAAGCCCTCCTGCCCCGTGGCACCCCCGAACCCCCGATGAATATCAGGGCAAGAGGGAGCCCAAGCCCTCTTGCCCTGCGATCCCCCGCCGAGTCTGATGGGGCCAGGAGGAAGCCCAAGCCCCCTGGCCTGGCGACACCCCCTAACCCCCACTCCCCACTAGAATACGGGCAGGAGGGAAGGGAAGCGTTCGCCATCTCTCCTGCCGCGATCATTGCTGTAGGGGGTAGGCAGGTTGTTGGGGCCGCTGAGCTGATCGCAGCAGCCATGATCAGCTCAGTGGCCCCTTTTCGGCACTTTTACCTGTTTTGACTTGATCTAAGTCAAAACGTATAAGTGCCGACTAGGCAACCTACCTAAAGTTTTGGTTATACCTGCTGCACGCCTAGGTCTAGGTCGGCCCACCTCCTGCCTACCCACCGCCCTTTCCCCTGCTCTAAAAACGCCTCTTTTCTCTCTGTGCGCTTAGAGGCAGGGGAAAGGCCTAAGCAGGTTTTAGATACATCTAAAACCAGCTTTGATTATGGGTACTTGGACGATCAGGCTTTTTGATCGTCCAAGTAGCCATTTAGGCCACTTTTTAGATGTTTTGGTTTTTTTTTTTAAATTATGAGGCCAATAGAGTATAACCAGAAAACAGGCTAAGTACATTAGCAATGGAATGATGATGAGGAAAAAAAGTCAAATTTCACCAGAGAATAACAAGCTTTTTATTAGTCATGACAGGGGTTGCCATTCAGCATATAACCAATAACTGGAAGAATCATAGTAACCTTAATTATACATTTTGGTGGAATACAATTTGTCATATATTCAAAATGGAGAGAGCAATAGCAATACAAAGAGGGACATATACTAAATTTATAAAAATATGGGGGCCATTGACAAAATATTGTAGTGAATGATCATCAGGTTTTTCTTCTTCTTTTCTTTTTCGTCTTCTTTATGGCACATCTGGAGGGGTGGGTAATGGAAACAATTTTTACAAAATATGTTATAATATGGTATATAACGTGTATAAAGTGATTGGAAAGTACTTGAAGGGTGGGGGGTGAGGGAGGGGACAAAAATATTTTAAAGAATTTATGTAGTAGATATAAAAGTGATATTGTGTATTAATTTGTTGTAATTTAATATTTTGTGCACTTGATGTAAAATATGAAAATGAATAAAGAATATTAAAAAAAAAAAATAGATTGCACTAGTTTCAAATAGTGAATGAAAAAAGACCTTGCAGTCTTCAAAAAAATTGCAAAATTGTTTCTTTAAGCACACAGTTCTTAAGATATAATCCCATATCATTCATAATGGTTGAAAAAAAAAAAAGCAAAGTCTAGCTGCTTTCTTCATCTGGCATTCACAAAAGAGCTCAACAGTGGCCGTCTTTTGTCTCAAGCTTTATCAAGGGCTGCAACATTAATTCTCCATCAGCAGCCAAACACAAAATTCTTCACCCTCACAAAGAGATTGCACCAAATGGCTCAAAACACTTTGCTTTTTTCAATTGTTATGAATGATATGGGATTGTATCTATGAAAACTGTGCCTAAAGACATATTTTTGCAATTTTTTGAAGACTGCAATAGAGTGGTGTACTTAAAGTGGAGTTGTTGCTTTTACCAATGACTGTAAAAGCTCCTTTTAAAAAAATATATTGAGTCTCATGAAATTGGGACTTGTTGAAGCAAGTTATCTGAGGTCTTTTTTTCATTCACTATTTGAATGAAAAATGAATTCACTAGCCTCTATTTGATATAATTGCTAATGTGCTTAGCCTATTTTCTGGTTATACTCTATATTTTTTTAGGCTTTGCTAGTAAGATTATATAGTTTATTCCTTTTTATAACTTTCTTGTTTTAGACAGCACCTGATGGATGGAAGAATTCTGTCAGACATAACCTTTCACTGAACAAATGCTTCGAGAAAGTAGAGAATAAAATGAGTGGGTCCTCTCGGAAAGGGTGCCTTTGGGCTCTAAACCCAGCAAAAATTGATAAAATGGAAGAAGAAATGCAAAAATGGAAGAGGAAGGACCTGCAAGCGATTCGCAGAAGCATGGCTAATCCAGGTAGGACAGGGATTCAGAGTCAGGGCTGGATTTCTCATCAAGAACAGAAAACACATGGCTAGGGATGTTTTCATCAGAGTGCACGATAGGTAAGTTTGGGAGCCTCATACTTTGACAGCATGTCAATACAATTTCCTCTGGGTGCCTTATACTTTTGGGAGGGAAGGCACTGAAGGTCCTGCTCCTAGTGATGTTTTTTTAATTGTAAATACAGCCCCTATTTAGAGTCATATTTCCTTGAACCAGGTTGAGCTCATGTGGCTTATTGGCTATGCGCAGCAGAAACGAGAAGACTATGTTTTTTTATATCGAATGTGGAGTTCTCAGCATGGTTCATGTCAAAATCTTTCAGGAAGGTGGCCTGTACAGAATGCTAAATGTATAGGTTGCTATTGCTGTTCACAATGGCTTTTACTTACCTGTGCTAAGCCCTGTTATATATACTATATGAGTTGCTACTTCAGGAGTGAATTGAGAGTTCCTTCCATTGCATAACATAGTGTGTAATTGTAAATGAATGTATTCATCTTTTTATTGTATATACCTCATTTGTTTCCAACTGTGTGCAAGGCCAGCACCATTAAGCAAACTAGGCAATCGCCTAGGGTTGCAGTTTCTGGGCTGCAGCAAAGGGCAGCTGGAGTCAAAACGATAAATCCTAATGGCCACACAAACTCAAAGAAACATCAACATATAGTTATCCTAAGACAAGCAGGCAGTATATTCTCACATGTGGGTGATGTCATCCATGGAGCCTAGTACGGACAGTGCAAAAGTGTAATGTCACTTTAAAAGACTAAAAAGGCTTGAGACCACCCGTACCACACATGTGCTGGTGTCTTCCCACCTGATGGCTCGCAAAACCATCAGTTCTCAGTTTTTCGTGGAGCTGAAAAGCTTTTTTTTTTTAACAGTACATCAAACTAATTTTGTAGTGCTTTCGTGTTCTTTTTTTCTTAGTTTCTTCATTATTTCCTTATCTTTTCTTTTTCTTTTATTTTGGTAAATGTTTTCTAAACAATTATGCAAACGCATCATTAGCCTTTAGAGCGTTTGCATAATTGTTATAGTGGCTGAAAAGAAAAACTACGGGAAAACAGCTTCATATGCATGTGTGGATGTATTCCTGATGAAGCTCTGGATGGAGTGAAACGGGGATGCTCCGTTGAACGCAGCAACACATTGCTACTGAAAAGGAAGAAGCAGCTAATTGGGGAGTCAAAGCTAAGTACCATATTCAATAGGAATAGCTTGACAGCCCCACAAGTATTATTAACACACTGGTAGTAGTTTTGAAAACTAAAAAAAAAAAATAAAACGAATGGTAAAAGATAAAAAAACAAAACGCATAATATAAATAATAAGTTAAAATAAAAGGGAAAGTATAAGGAATCAATGATAGCTTGCATTTGGCTGATATGACAGGACTTGATCTAAAATCATACAGCTGCAAGCACTTGAGGTAACTTTTTCCCTGTAATATATTCATGGCTATATAGCTACTACAATAGTGTTAAAATTATACAACAGAAGAAGACCAGATCATTGTATAGTGTCTATCTACTGGTTTAAGGGTGATTCGTCAAGGACATTATTGTAGGAGGATCACACTATATACAGTAGGCTACAACCAGAAGAGAGTATGAAGTCTTATAGTTGCATGGATTGGAAAGTTCATTTGTTAGCAAGGAGCAATTTAATCCTTCCTTCCAAGGTCAATGCAGGTGCCTTCCCACCCGATGTTGACATGCAGGACTATCAGTCTTTTGCTTTCTGCGAACTGAAAAGCTGTTTTCTTCAGTCTCTCTCTTCAGTGCATCAAACTTTTGATATTTTTGTGCCTTCCCAGCATTTTTTTTCCTTTTCTTTTCTTTTCTTTTCTTTTATTCATTATTCTTAGTTTTTTCTTTATACTAGGTTGTTTTTTTTTTTTTTGTTTAGTTTGGTCAACTGGTTGTACATGTAAAAAACCTGTATAAAATTGTCCCCATTGAAGACAGCTTCCAGAAGCCATTTAGCTGGTAAATGGGCTATTTGAAAATTGCCCACCTTTTCTCCCAGTGCCAAAATAAGAACTGATGTTTTTCTTTAGTTTGTATGGCATTTTGGTATTGCTTTGTTTTGATGACAGCGCCCAAGAAACTAGCACCCAAGTCAACCATCTAACCCTGTCTCTGTGACCCCCAAGCCCCCCCCCCCCAAAAAAAAAAACCAACCCAAGTTGGACTTCTGTGTAAGAAATGTGTGTATTGTGGGGGGGTTTTGTTTTGGTTTTTTTCTAATCATCCCACCATACCACTCCAGATTCTTGGATTTATGCTGTCCTGCCAGTAGACAGAGGCCTAGAACTCCTGAGCTGTGATGTCATCAATTAAAAACCCTGTGCAACCCCCAGCCAGTCACTATTTCTTAGTCTCCAGTAGTTTGCCAGCCTTTCCATGCAACCTCTGGTGGTTTGGTAGGACACTGGTTCCTTTTCTTTGTTCAGTCATATAAAAAAAAGAAACTGGCCAGGGAATTTCACAGGGTTCTTAAGTGATGACATCATAGCTCAGTAGTAATCAGTCTCCACCTGACAGGACAGTACAAACGTAAGCATCTGAACTGGACGGACTCAAAGAAAGAAAATTACTAAGTAAGAACTAATTTCACATATTTCATCTCTAAAGTAAAATAAAAAAAATCTAGAAATATGTCATTCATGCTTCTAACTTATAGTAGAGGCCTAGAAAACTAGCTTTTACAAAAACCTAAGAATTGCCTTGCTGCCATATCCTTTTATTACACATTGAAGACTGTCTCAACCTTTCTAAGTCTAAATGCTTTCCTGACAGATGAATTAGACAAACTCATCACAGATAGGCCTGAAACCTGCAGCCTTTCCACCAAGCAAGCAGATCTTGAAGGGCCCACGATGACCCACATGGCAACAGGCCCAGGAAGAATCACCATCCATCACCTGCATGCTCAGCCTGTCATGACATTATCTTTACAGTCTATACCATTACATCACCATATCCAGACCCAGGCTCTTATGGCTCCAGGGTCCCCAGCTCCTGCCCAAACCCCTCCCCTGCACACCCTCCCTGATATCAGTCCCAGTCCCCTTCATCAGCACACAATGAGCCGGGCAAGCACAGATTTCCTGAACTTGACGACAGACATGAGCACAGAAGTAGATTCTCTGGATCCAAGCATAATGGACTTCGCATTGCAAGGTAAGACGGAGGGGAACAAGAAAGGCAATTGTGTTTCTGCTTTCCACTGTTAATGTGCTGCTCCACTTGGTTTTCTCATACAGTCAAAATGTTTATTAATTAGTGAATAGGATCCCAAAAGCTCTCCAAATGATAAATAATCTAAACTAAGGCATAATACAGATGTAATACTGCTTATTACTTATATTAATAAAAGTTAAGTGTATGGTTAGTTTTTTAAGTTGCTGAGTCTCTTAAGAGAGAGAGTAAGGCCATAAATATAACTCAACAACTCATGACTGGTTTCATAGTGGAAGGGCAGAATCTTAGAATCAACAAATTGATAAATTGCTCTTCCAACTAATAATAATAACAATAACTTTATTTTTATATACCGCCATACCACAAACAGTTCTAAGCGGTTAACAAGGGAAGAGACTGTATACAGACAGCGACATTACAGCGAACTTTCAAATTTACATTGGCTTGTTAAGTTTAGTCAGGTTTATTTGGAAGTGTATTGGGAGTACATCAGGTTGAGGTGGGGTCAGAGAAATTTGTCAAAGAGATAAGCTTTTATTGACTTTCTACACATTTGGTACGAGAGTGCATTTGAGATAAAGTTGGTTAAACATTTATTCCATTTGCCTGCTTGGAATGATAGTGTTCTGTCGAGGTATCTCTTGTAGGTGCAGCCCTTTAGGGATAGAAAAGCAAACAAGTAGATACTGCTTGTATTAGTTGTGCCTGGGAATTCGAATTAGTGAGACAGATAGGATGGGGATGAACCCGTCATGGTTTTGAAGCAAAGGCAAGCAAACTTAAAAATGACCCTTGCTTCCACAGGCAGCCAGTGTAGTTTTCTGTAATACGGGCTTACATGGTCTGATTTCTTGAGGCCATAAATGAGACGGACTTCAGCATTTTGGACGACTCTCAGTCGTTTGATGGTTTTCTTGAGAGATCCCAAGTATATAATATTGCAGTAGTCTAAGGTACTTAAGATCAGGGATTGAACCAGCAGTCGAAAGGAAAAGAAATCGAAGTATTGTTTAATGGTACGAAGTTTCCATAGAGTGAGAAAGCATTTCTTGGCTTGAGCACTAAATGGTTGAGCAGACAGGATGCCTCCCTCAGGGTAGCAAATTCAAAACTGCAAGCTTGGAAAGACCCAAGAATCTCTAATGTTTGCAGCTTCAAGCAATCTCTACCCAGCCACTTGGTTGCTTTTATTTTAATCAACTGCTAAAAATATTTGCATCTCAATTTTAGAGATTAGAACATTATGCCAGTTAGAGAACCGAACAGGTATATTTTTAGATCAGATCTTATTAACAAAAATCTTATAACTGTAATTGACAGAAGATACACTAAAAAGTATTGATTCAGCTATAACTGATACATTTAGCATGGCTTTTTCCTGAAAAAACAATCATTTATCCAAGTACTTCAGTGTGCTGCCTCTCATACCCTTAGAGGGGCATAATCGAAAGTCTGCCTAAGTCTGAGGTTGGATGTTTTGTGCAAGACATCCACAAACCCAGTAGGAAAAATGTCCATTTTCAAAGCTGCCAAAAGTCTGTCTTTTAGTTTTGAAAATGAGCTAAGTATAAGTTTTGGTCCTTAGACGTGTACCTTTTTTGCCCATTTTCAAAAAGAAATACATCCATATGAAAAATTTACAAAAGCAAGTTTTGTAGATGTACCCACCAACTACTTTGTCTGATCGCAGCAGAAGGAATCCCCATCAGCTAAACCAAGGAGCCCTATACTCCTCCTCCTAACATCCCCAGACCTTCCCTTGATATCTCCTAACATCTCCCCCCCCCCCCCCCCCACACACACCCTCCAACATTTGTGGAACCACATCCCACATCCATACCTTCTGATGAGAAAATGATAGGAGGGAAGCTTCCTCCCTCCTGTCTATGGGGCCATGTGCTGCAAATGACAAGGCTTCCCCTTCCTAATGCAGGATGCAGTGGGAGGGGAAGCCTTGTCATTTGCTGCACACGACCCTGTAGGCAGGAGGGAGTAAGCTTCTCTCTTGCCCAACACGCCCCTTTGATCCAGCAATGTGATGGACTGGCCACCCAGACATGGCAACAGAGCAGTGGGGCACCTTACAGGGCACTGCTGTAAATGTCACAAAAAGGGTGCCACAT